>NC_091434.1:151100067-151700067 GCF_964237555.1 Oryctolagus cuniculus
AGCAGCAGGAGCTGCCTAGCACCAAATCCCAGGACTGGGCGATGGGAGGAGCATTGTAATTTATAAGGCAGAACATAGCTTGGGGGGGAGAAGACAGAGCTCTCATCCTCATTTGAGCAAAACAGCAAATACATTTTAGGTTATGGGTGGCCACTGCCAGGGAGACAAAACCAATGCCCATGACAGTGTGAAACCAGACAATTAACAGGCTATGGGGACAGCAGGAGGAAGACAGGCCAGGACACCAAGCCAGCAACTTGGTAGTCAAAGGGACCACTCAGTAATCCATTAAAATAGAAACAGAACTGGGGCTTCCGGAGGCTTCTTTGAGTGATAATGTTCAAAATGAATAAAAAGTTCCTATGTTAAGGAGAAAAATTGGAGGGAAAGCAACCTGCAACAATTTGATGAAAAATTTAAAATAAATTAAGTCCAATTACCAAAGAGGCCAGCTCTCCAGAGTCCTACCTATGAGAAAGACACTTTTGCCTCCACATAGGAAGAATATTCATTCAACCCCCAACTGTTTAATGGAAAACCTACCATGTGAAAATTACTGTATTAGATATAAAGCGCCATACTCCAGGGACTTCAAAAAGTACACGGAAATGTGCATGATCTTTTAAATCCATTTTTCCACAAACCTTTGAAACTTTCTTGTACGTTTGGATTGGATAGAATCCTACCCTGGAGAGAATTTGTATAAGCAAGTGATTCAAGCTATAAGATGTGAAGCTAAGATGGGAAGCAAGGCAGAACTATTCTACTACTAGCAGAAAGTGTTGACTCTGAAATGTATAAATCAGATTCATTAGAGTTCAGAGAACAGCGAGAAAAGAAATACACACTCTTGGTGGGTGATTAGAGAAGCCTTCATTAAGATGAACTTACACTCTATGTAAGCTTTTCTTAGATTTATATTGGTGAGAGGTGCCTGGGCTGAAAGAATAAGCAATGTGTTTCAGAAAGGTTTGAAGTCTAGTGTGGCCAGGAGATCATGCTTGCATGTTTAGTCCAGGACCCTGAGAATAAGCATCCGCTTAAACTTTGCAGCCGTATCGACTCAATGTCCTCCTCTCTCTTCCTGGCCCTGCAGTCGATTGATGCTGACGAAGATAAAGTTTCAAGCCATGTGTCAGGCCCTTAACATGTATTATCTCATTTTACACTTATAACAACTCTATGAAATAAGAGAGGAAACTACATTTCATGGAGTCTAAAATAAATGGTATCTTTCCAAAACTCATACATTTTTCTATATTAAAATAAGATGTTATTTAAAACTCATCTTTTTAAACACTCATCATATTTAAAACTCATCTTTTTATATAAAACCTTATGCCAGCCTCAAAATGCAAACCTAATACACATACCATTTCTCAATTTCTCTGCTTGAAGTTAAAGTAGATGCTAGACCTCAAGGACATCAACTAAATCACTGGTTCTGGTCTCATCCCGCTTATCTATGCTGTCTCCTCACTTTCCGTTACACCAAACCTGTAGCTGAAGCACCTTAAAAAGCAGGTTTGAGAAATTCTGCCTTACTTCATTTATCTATTCAACAAAATTTGATCGCCTATTAAGTCCTAGGAAAGGTTTGATGTGGTGAAGAGAGAATGTTTGCTACGGGAGACTGGCGCAAAGCAATTATAGCGTAGCTCCAAACAAGTATCAGTAGGGCATGATGGGAAATGGAGACAGAAAAGTCCAGGGTTAGAGCTGGGGAGAATTTGATTACTGAGTTATTATTGCTTATTAAGCATCATCAGAAGGTTTTTTTTTTTTTTTTTTTTTTTTTTGAGGTGAGGGTTGATTGGTTTTGATTATAGTAGAGGAGTGATGGGTTCAAAGTGCCACTTAGCTATACTACAGATAAAGCATCCCTAATCCAAAAACCTGAAACCCAAAGTGCTCCAAAATCTTGCTGGGGACTCTTTTTTTTTTTTTTTTTTTTTTTTTTTGACAGGCAGAGTTAGACAGTGAGAGAGAGAGAGACAGAGAGAAAGGTCTTCCTTCCGTTGGTTCACCCCCCAAATGGCTGCTACGGCCAGCACGCTGCACTGATCCGAAGCCAGGAGCCAGGTGCTTTCTCCTGGTCTCCCAAGCAGGCACAGGGGCCCAAGCACTTGGACCATCCTCCACTGTGTTCCCGGGCCACAGCAGAGAGCTGGATTGGAAGAGGAGCAACTGGGACAGAACCGGCGCCCCAATTGGGACTAGAACCTGGAGTGCCGGCGCTGAAAGTGGGGGATTAGCCTAGTGAGCCGCGGCGCTGACCATGCTGTAAATTCTTAAACATGGTATTTATTTTTTGAAAGCATGGAGGGAGAGAGAGAGAAAAAATTTCTATTGGTTCACTTCCCCAAGCAACCACAACAGCAACAGCTCAAAGCCAGGAGCCAAGAACTCAATCTAGATCTCCCACATGTGTGGCAGGGACTCAAGTATTTGAGCCATCACCTGTTTGTCTCCTGGGCTGTACATTAGCGGAAAGCTGAGAACTTGAGTGGAGCAGGGACTCAAACCCAGGTCTCTGATATGGGATGTGGGCATGCCAAACAGTGTCTTAACCACTAGGCCAGAAAGCTCACCCCTGGGGTGAAGTTAAAGTAGATGCTAGACCGCAAGGACATCAACTAAATCACTGGTTCTGGTCTCATCCCGCTTATCTATGCTGTCTCCTCACTTTCCGTTACACCAAACCTGTAGCTGAAGCACCTTAAAAAGCAGGTTTGAGAAATTCTGCCCCTGGGGTGAGCTTTCTATTATATGTTGTTGTGTATTTAAGAAAGTTCTAAATATTTGCTCTTTTTTGTGCAGACATACCCACTTCAGATGACACAAGATATGGACTTCGATTTTAGAACTTTTAGGCATTCACCAATACAATCAAGGCATCAGTTGCCAGAACAGATTATTTATACAACCAACATCAAGTCATCCTGTGTTCAGGTACTCCGCTTGGCTTTGATTGCCTCATTCTCAAGGAACTCACAGTCAGTGGGGGAGAGAAATAGTTAGCAAGTCATCTAATATAGTCGGGAATGGAAAGAGAATAAAGTGTCATGAGGAAGCCCGGAAAGACATCACTGAGGAAATCACGTATTCGCCAGACCTTGAAGGAAAAGCAGCACTCTCTCAGGCACATGAAAAAGACTACTTTTTATGCATTGAGAGAGAAACATCAATATTATAGAAGTTCAAAAGGAAAGCAGTACCTTTGGAGACCAGCAGTAAATAAACTTATGTTGCTCAAGTATAACGAGCTTGTATGTGGTGTAGAATCTTGAAAAGAAGCCTGGTCAGTTTAGTTAGGGCCAGATCATAGAAGGTTTGTGTGCTGTGCTGGGGAGGTGTGTTTTAAATCCCGGTAAGAATTAGGGAGTTAAATAAAAGTGTTTATGGGCAAGAGTGTAATGATTAAATTTTTCTATTCAAAAATATATCTAGCCATGTTATAGAGAAATGATTGAATAGAGAAGTAACTGGAAGCAGAATGATCAGTTAAGAGCTATTATGTAGTTAAGTCAAGAGAAGATGGTATTAGAAATTAATCTAAATAAATTTCAATAGACTTTTTCCATCCATGAAAATTATGATACACAGTAAGTTTTCCTTTCAAAGGGAGAATGTACACAGTCAAGAAAAAATAAATCTGAATATTAATTCCCTGTAATTTGAAGAATCATTTTGAAAAAATCTTCAAAAACAAACTGGAAGATCATTATGTGACTACAATCAAGGGAAAAGACATCTTTCAGAAGGAAGAAACAGCAGGAAATGTTAGAGGGAGGAAGGTGAAGTGAAGTGAAAACTAAAAGTATTCATTGGATTTCTCAAGCACTTTTTTGGGTAACAATTTTCCATAGTGATTTTTAAGGGTAGTCAAAAGGAAGCCAGATTGCATGAAATGAAAGTTAGGAGGGGAAGCTCAGAGCTTTGCAGACATGCTAGCTGATGTACACCAATTGACTAACCTTAGGGAAGTAAACTTTTGAGATGGCTGAGACAAGGAAATGTGTGTAGAGTAAAGTGGAGGTGGGTGTTAAAAACAGTGAACACAATCTACCTGTCAAACTCATGGAAGGCATGAAGATTCTCTGTGTGTAGGTAGAGAATGGAGGTCAAAGAGGTAGTTTATCTTGTATGATACCATTGGCTGTAAGACAGCAGAAAGAATTTTAGGAAAATGGAATGTAGAAGGCACCCATAATTGGACCTTGAATGAATATCAAAAATTTTGGAGTGATGGGAAGTTGAAGACTTTGTTGTCTAATTTTCCTCTTGTAGTGCTCCTATATTTAAATGCTATGCTGAGAAAAGTTACAAAAGCATAGAAACAAACTTAAGGACAGTGATAATAAATGTTTGAGTTAGACTTAAAGGGAATGAGGAATCTGGATTTCTCTAAAGCAATAATGGAGTTTCTGACAATGCAGATGATGTCGGATGCCTTGTATTGTGTTGGGACCTGGGATTTTTCTCTAATGTCACCAGCAGCCCAGGAACTGGAGAACAGGAAGTAGATGAGTACTTCTTTAGTTAAGAGTGCTTTTCAAGAAGTCCTTCAGAGTATTAATGAGGTTACAGTTGAAGAGACTGACAACAGGTCAATGGATGAGGAAGGAATTTGAATCAGGATGTCTATAAACTGGGAAAATAAAGAGGTGGTAAGGGCTTGGGCATCATAAGGAAGTAAGACAAAGAATGTCATTGGAATTATGCAACAAGCAGAGTAAAGCAATGATAAAAGATTGCAGACAAAGCAGGTTTCGAAGTTTGTGAATTTGAATATAGAAGAATTATGGGAGTTTGAGAGTGCCTTGAGGCATTTGTTTTTCAAGTATATGAAACTTGTTAGATCACTATCTCCATTACTGCCAAGATTTTTTCTTCCCCACCAGTCCTATAAACTCCTTCACATTGTGATGTTAATAGCACAGGTAGAATACAGGATTCTCCAAACCTGATATAGTCCAGATTCTTTCCACTCACAATTGAATCCCTGCAGAATCCAGAGTATTAATTCCCAGGACTGGATGTACATGCTATATTGCTTTCATTTAACTTGGTAGGGGAAAGCTGTACCAAGTTGGTAGGGGAAAGAATTTAAATTCTGTGTCTTCTCCCAAGTGAGTTTCGCTGCCTACAAGTTCTTCATCTCATTCTATATGAAATTCCTACATTTGTGTGCCACTTCTACCTTTCCGTATCTTCCTTTCTATTGTGGCAGAAATCTACTTCTCTCACTAAATAAGATAACAGTGGGAGTGAGGGAGAGGGGGAAGGAGAAGCATATCATATTAAACTAATACAAATCATACATTTTGTGTTAGAAGTACAATTGACAGTAGGGATATGTGAAAATATAGTTAAATTAATACATAGAATATAACTATGGCTTTTAACTCAGTTAATTTGCTTCTCATCCTGGTTTTGCCAATATACATTGTACAACTTTGGTTGGAATACCAAACCATGACAACTCAGTTTCTTTATTCTTAAAAATCAATGAGTTATTAGCTTTCTGTCTATTCAGAAATTCAATGGCAAGTTATCAGCACGTTAAAAAATCAACCATAACCTTCTTAACTTTATTCCAAAGACCCAATCAATCTTGTAAAGACATCTTTAAAAACTACCACACATGCCATTTAAATTCAACTGTTTCTTTATCTCTGAAGTGCCTCAAACTTCTTACTTTATGTTCTGGAGCCACATTAGCAGTACAACAATTTTTGGATTATTATATTTTCTTATTGTACTGCAGCTTTAATCATTATTTATTGCCCCTCTTTATTGCTAGCTGTGCCCTGTCCCCTGAAGTCTAGTTTGTATAATAATCATATGGGACACTATCTTTCTTTTGGTTAGCATATATTGACTGATATGCTTTTGATGATTGTAGATATTGTATCTTTCAATTTGTTCTGATGTCTTTATTTCTCAATTTTAGAGTCCAATCTTTTTATACTTATTATAAACTTAAAATTGTTTCTATCCTTTATGTTGGGCTTTCTGTTTGATCCCTTTTTTCTTCTATATATTTTCTTCTTTCTAAAGAATCAATACAGATACTTTTAATACTGCTATTGGCTAGCTTAATTCCTTGACAGTCTCCACATATCTCTATTCTTTTAGTTTGAAAGTTACACCTTTACTGTTCCAAAGATTATTCCCAAAATACTAGAATGCATATTTAATTTGACATGTCCAGATTAAGTAGCATCCATTCTTTCTTCTCAAACAGTATGAGTAACTTAGTATGTTTTGTCTCCAAACTTATGTTTTTACCTATTAGTTTAATTCTAACATTTAACATTCACAAACTAGATATTATCATTTAATGCTATCAAACTTTGTTTAGATTAATCTTATGTCTGTTATTTTCTCTGACTACCATTCCTCTGTCACTCTTAGTCTTTTCTTTCCAATGAGTTTTAAACTCTTCATGGAGCTAATCTTCTAGAAATAACTTTGATGTTTGCTTGTAGGAATCTCTTAAATTTTTTTTATATAGGAGAACTTTTTCCTAACTCTTATTCTTGAAAAATTATTTATAATTATATATTGGAAGTTAGGTTTTCTCAGAATATTGAAGATTTTATTCCACAGCAAAGTTAAGTATCTCTCTACTACTTGTTTCCCTGTAATTCATCTTCTTCTCCATCAACTCTTCTTCTCTAATTATAGTAAGTCATGATGGGAACACTTTCTGATTTTTCTTCTTTATGTTGGGGGGCTTTCAATATGGCAATTTCATAGATATGTCATTGAATATTGTCTCTCTTATTATCTGTTTATAGAACTCAACTTATAAATATTATCTATTTAATCTGTTCTCCTTTTATAGAACTCAACTTACAAATGAATATTAAACTTCTAAACCTAGTTTTGTATATTTTAGCATGTCTTTTATATTTCTTATTTTTTTAAATTTTTGTGATTTCTAACCAATTTCATCAGTTGCCACTTCCATTTTACTAATTCTCTCTTCACCTGTGACTAACCTACTATTCAATGTATTCCCGTTTCTAATTTCAGTTTTTACATTTTTACTTTTGTGATTTTCTTTTGCAATACTGCCTTAATATTTGTGATAATGTCTTGCTCTTTAATCATATGTTTCATCCTTTCATCTCTTTAAACATTTATTACTTGTGTATCCTAAATATTTTTTATTTATATATCAACATTCCAATATCTGCCAACTCTGCTGCTCTGGTATCACTGTGAGTGGTTCTGCTGAAGAGAACCTGTGGTAGCTTGTTTCTATGTGTGCTTTACGAGTTTTTCCTTACTCTGAGTTCATATTCCTTAGAATACTACATGTGAGAAAATGTAAAGTTTTGGGTTTATTGCTTACTCAGTTACCTGAGAATATAACCAACTCAAATTATTAAATTTTAAGCTTGAATTTTTACAACATGATACAACAATAATGTAAATTAAAAATGCATGACCACATTTTTTGTGACTGTAAATTCTTAGTATTATATTTATGAATCCTTTGTGTACTAAATGATTTTCTCTCTTTCTCTTTTTCTACCATAATCATGTTAGGTTTTATGTTTAATTTTAAGGTTGCCCATTGATTGTTCCTCAGAGATACAGTCTTACATCAAAATTTAAAGCCTGACTTCCTGTCCTGCAGGACCCTTGTCTTTGCTTTCAATCCTCCTCCCGTGGGTCGTTCAAACCCATGCTTTAAGCCAGTGCGGGGTTTTAATGCTTGGCAGCAGTCACAGACTTCAGTACTGTTTCATTTCCCTTGATTTGTCATTTCTGCTTATTTCTGGTGTCTAAGAATTTTATTTTTTCTCTGGAAGCTCTGGTTGATTTGATAAAAGTCAGGTTGATTTCATGTCATTGTATCTTCATCTCAAAAAATTTATTTTATATTTTGCTTCTAATAAAGAATTAAGACTACAAATATGTTAGTTTTTTCCATCAGCTAAATCTGGTTACAAGAAAACAGGCCTGCAGGTCAAATAGAACACACTACCAATTTGTATAAATCAATCCTTATTGGAACATAGCCATGATCCTTCATTTATGTAGTGATATGGCTGCATTTGTGTTACCACAATAGAGTTGAGTAGTTGCTACACAAATCACGTTATCCATAGAGCTGAAATATTTACTGCCTGCCCTTTTACAAAACTTGTTTATCTTATAAGAAATATCTTGAACTTAACAAAAATCAAACTATTATTTAATCTGGGCATTCATTTACTTTATGAATGTATGTATTCAATATAGGTTATTAGTATCACTATAGCAGATTAGAACTTCTTTGATGATATGAGCTAAGTGTATCTAAAAGGTTTTAGTAGCAGATCCATCACAGAAATATATTTAATACATGCCTTTGATGATGATGCTGATGATGATGCTGATGATCGTGATGATGATGTCTTGAATTCCCATAATGTTCTAATCCGTACAGATGTAAGGACAGATATCATTTTAGAAAGTTAAATGTACTTGTCAAGTCATTTTGGAATGCGGTAAATCACCTTAATTGGGTACGTTTTGCCTCCAGGAATCTTAACTGCTTATGTTCTCTGACACTGTACTGATAAAACTCATTGCTGTAGATTAAAGCTGTGAATGTAACTCTCTTCTTAACATTATAGCTTTTATTATGGGGGAATATATGTACTATTCATTTAATATCTCATGTTTTTCGACAAAAGAAATACACATTTGCATAGAAAGAACACAATAGCTCTTTGCCACCTATTTTTAGAATGCATATAGCTCAATCGTTCTGATCTATATAGAAAAACATATAATACACATTTTTGAAAAAATTTGTCAGTTCTTTCTGAAAATACTCCTGACAAAAGATGTAGGCACAGTTTGCAAACGTAAAAGAAGTCTGAATGAAAAATATTTTCATAAAGGAAAGAATGAAATATGTTTTAAAAAATTTAGTCGATGGACTGAGAACGCAGTATGTAGAAAGAGAAGCCAGAGCAGAGAATGAATGAATGGCATTCGCCAGATGGAAGAAAGTGCCCAGTGAGATGAATATAGAATACTTGCAAAATGTTCCTGATGGAGGAATAGTGTACTAAAGATAAGGGACAGTTGGCATTTGCTGAAACACATGAATGACATGTCCAAGAGAAAGAAGGAAAATGTGAGGTGTAATGGCAGCTCGTGTCGAGAGTATGGACAGCAGGTTTCCTTCAGAGCCGTGTTGTTCATGGCCAGTAGTGATCTGCGGGAAATCTAAGTGAACAGTTTTGACAGAGGAGCATGTGAAAAGGAATAAACGAAGTAGAATACCTGCTGCCCTGCCACTGACTAAGGGGAAGCTGTATGGGCACAAAATCAAGCTGTACTTCTCTCTACAAACCAGGCATCAGATTGAGAAAGGAAAAGAAGGAACATATTCCGGGGCAGAAGTGAATAACGTAGCGTTTAAATTCAGCACACTTAACCAATATTTGTAAGATAATCATTTATGCTAAGAAAAAGATGTAGCAGAATACTAGAGAATACGTTACAAAAATGTATAGTATGCAAAACTTAATTTTGCCGATTTTTCCATATAAACTATTTTCTTCCAAAGGTTTACCTATGTTTAAGTGAAGAACAATAAATGAATGAGCTTCATATACAAAGAACATGTGAAATAGTTAGTAAGGAGAGAGAATTACACTGCAGGGTTCTCTGATTTTATGAGGAAGTAGATTCTGGTTTAAGTAGACCTTCTAAACTCAAAGTACAGAACCCTGAAAATGTACATGGGATGTGTGTGCTGTGGTCCAGCATAAGCAGATTTCTCATTAAAAGAAATATGTCAGAGGATAACTTTTCCAACACTACATCAAGGTCAGTATTGCCAGGAATATCTACAAGTGTTATTTTACAGCATCATTATAAAGCAAAGGCAGTAAATTCACTCGGGGGAGTATTAATAATAGCCTTACTGTTTGGGTTTCATAGACAAGAATCATGGGCTTTTTCTTAGAGAATCATTATTTTAGGGAACTCATTTCTGACCCAAACTTACCTATGTCACTGAATGTTAAACTTTGTTACAAGGCTTATCTATTTTAAGTTCCTGTTCCTGGTGGCAGGCGTTTGGCACAACCATTAGGTCGCTGTGTGGACACCTGTATACTATATGGGAGTGCTTGGTTTGAGTGCTGGTTATTCTGCTTCCCAACCAGTTTGCATCCAATGTCCACCCTGGGAAGCAATAGATTATAGCTCAAGGACTTACATCTTTGCCATGCATGTGAAGGATCTGGATTGAGCTCTGGGCTCCTGGCTTCAGTTTGGCACAGTCCTGGATGTTCTGGTCATTTGGGGATTGAACCAATGAATGACAAATGTCTCCAAATGTCTCTGTTTCTCTCTCTCTCTGTTTCTCACTCTCTCTCTCTCTCTGTTTCTTTCTCTTTCTCTCTCTCTCGCTTTCAAATAAAATGAAAACAAAATAATTTTTAAAAAGAAAACAAAAAATAAATAGATAAATAGCTGTTACTAAAGTGGTACTGAATGTTTGAAGTAAAATCTCTTTGTAAGATCTGTTTGTGATTTAACATTCTTACAATATATCTGATTATAGAGGCTATTATTTTCATAAATCCCATAAAACAATGAATAAATAGCAAAGAGAGTTTAATAAATGACATCAAAATGATTCAACACAGAGTATTTGTAAAAACTATGGCAAGTTGCATATGGAAAGGGCTCTCAGAAGTGCTGACAATACTACTGAAGCAGATTACCTTAAAAGAAAACACATATGGTTCCATTTTGTGCCTTCTTGCTCAACTAAATATGTTTAGAGGCACAAGCTTGCAACCTGCTGAGTGGATCCTATTTTATCCATATGTGAATTGTATAACTAAAGGGACAGTTAAAGTTCTTATTCAGTTACGTTTTTACATTTCAAGATGGAAAACAGAAGCAAATACACTGACTTTCTCATTCCTCAAACAGGTTCAGGAGATGAAATTAATTTCTTGTCCTTTAATGAACCACTTATTGACCAACCCACTCCCTAATATCTGTTACTTTTGGTCCTCCAAAACTTAGTATAATGATGTTTTCTTGTAAGACATTTCCAAATTTAGAAGTGGAACATTTTGTGTGAAGACAAAGGCAATGCCTGCCAATTATACCTTCACTCTCTGTCTCCAATTTTTCCCACCTCCATTCCATTATCAGGTAAACAATACAACTCCAATTCTTACCCAAATTACGGTGCAATCTCCATTTTTCCCCTCACAGTGAAACTTTTTGACTATATGGTTTATCATCACTCTCTGTTATATTCTCTCTGTATTGTCCTTAAAACACTCCAGTCTGGCTTCCTCAAAAAATTATTGAAAAATAAATTGTGTTTAGTCATCACTAGCTTCCTTATTAACTTTTGGTCTTCTCAATTTCTTGCTTTTTCAGTTTTACTTAAACTGTTGATTATGGCGTATTGCCTCCGTGACACACTCTGTCAGCATCTGTGACCTCACAATGTCAGTTACTCGCTTACTCATGGCATTGCAGGTTCATCTCATCTTGTGCTTTCAAGGATGTGCTTTCATGCTCTATTCAGTCTTGCATGGTTGAGGTTGCTCCAAATGTGGTTCTAGTCTCTTTTCTACTCATCTTGTGCTGTCGTCATAGACATCCCAATCCATTACTTTGGCTTCAATTGTCTACAGTAACAATATTTATATCACCTCTAGCCCAGGCTTCACTGTGAGCTACAAATCAATGGTCTTGTGTCTATTTGATAGCCCCTTCATGTCTTAAAAGAAACTTCAGGCCAAATACCTCTAAAGGTGACCCTCACGTGGCCCATTACCCCATTCCCACGTATGACACCACTCCCTTTCAGTTGTAGCAACAAGAAACATCAAGGTGAACTTTGATGCTCTCAGTCCAAAAAATCTGCAAGTATTGTCAATGTTATCTCCTTCATATATCTAGAGCCCATCAATGTCTCTCCATGTGTTTTACCCAGTGTAGTTCAAACATGTCTCTTGAATTCTGCTTTGCTTTCTAAGTACTCCTCATCTTTTGCTGTTAACTTGAACTCCTGGATCAAGAACTTGACAAGACTCATTGCTACCAATTTGTGTGTGTGTATGTGTGTGTGATTTAGACAACCATCCATAACGCTATTTCTTACAATTTTCTCATTTTAATTTTTAAAAATAAAGAAATGTAAATAATTGTCTACTTATGATATTTGTCTGATATCTATTACTGATAGCAAAAATTTGAATTATTTACCTGGGTTATAACCTTAAAAATTTGTTCCCAACCTCTGACCAATCTCATGTCACAATATCCACCAATTTCATTTGAGTCAAATGAAATTCCTAGCTGTCTTTCTCTGAGCTTGCCTGTTCTGTCCATGACTCTGCAAGCTCAGTGATTTTTCTGTCATACACACTCCTCTTCTTACTTCCAGAAATAAGTCAAACATTACTTGAAGCTATCTGTGACTGAATAAGGTATGATTCCTTGTAGTTTTCTATATGTCTCCATCTCCTGATGCATAAATTCATTTTAGCACATACCTTGCTATAGTTACAGTTATGTTTATATGTATATCTCTCTTTTTCTTTAAAGACTTTATTTATTTATTTGAGAGGTAGAGTTACAGACAGTGAGAGGTAGAGACAGAGAGAAAGGTCTTCCTTCTGTTGGTTCATTCCCTTAATGGCCTCAACGGCCGGAGCTGCACTGATCCAAAGCCAGGAGCCAGGAGCCAGGAGCTTCCTCTGGGTCTCCCAAATGGGTTCAGGGGCCCAAGGACTTGAGCCATCTTCCACTGCTTTCCCAGGCCACAGCAGAGAGCTGGATTGGAAGAGGAGCAGCCAGGACTAGAACCGGCACCCATATGGGATGCCAGCGCTGCAGGCAGAGGATTAACCCACTGTGCCACTGGGCCGGCTCCTATATGCATATCTCTCAATAAGACCATGACCTCATGTTGGCAAAGGTTATTTTAGTCACCTTGTAGTGCATGTAACCTAATAAAGTTCAAAAAACAGATGTTCAAAGAATTTTAAGTTGTGGTATTATAATATGTGTAAAACCATAAGACATAAATAAAGATATTAGAGCATATTGCAGGAAAAATAATAAGATACCTATATTTGAGACCTGACTAAAGTAAAATCAAGACAAGACAAAATGATAGAAAAATAAATAAAAATGAGATGCTGAAACAAACATTGAGTTAGCACAAAAAATGCTTCTAAATCAGGATTACTAGAAGTTATTCAGCGGGCAAATTTGAGGCTAAAACCACACTCAAAAAAAAAAAAAAGAATAAAGAAGATTAGGACATGTACATGTTTGTTAAAGCACATCCCAGTGGACAATATCTTAGGATGGCCACTTTTTAGGAACCTACGTTTCTGCCTTTCTGAGCACTCTATCTGGTTATGGGACCGTGGTCAACTATGTAATTATTTCAGATCTCTGATTTTTATACCATGGTCTTCCAGTACTTCCTCCAAATCTTCAGTGTATCATTTGGGCATTTTAAAACTGTATTTTGTATCATTTGAACTGGTATTTCTATTATTCTTTCTTATATTGTTGCCTCAGTTTTGCAGCTACTTTCCCCTCTGCCTACAATACTCTCCTCTTTTCCCTTCCAATGTATTAATTTTCAGTTTCAATTTCCACACCACTAGAAACTTGCTGTGACTATAGAAAGGGGGTTACATACTCCCTTCCTGTATGATCAGAATATGTGGTATTTCTTCACATCAGAGCACTCTTTATATTGCTGTGTGATTGCCTATTTACTTATATGTACTCCTTCCTAGATCATCGATAGTAGGATAAGTATTCTATTCCTTTTTTTAAACTTTTATTTAATAAATATAAATTTCCAAAGTACAGCTTATGGATTACAATGGTTCCCCCCCCCCATAACTTCCCTCCCACCATCAACCCTCCCCTTTCCCATTCCCTCTCCCCTTCCATTCACATCAACATTCATTTTCTATTCTCTTTATATACAGAAGATCAGTTTAGTATAAATTAAGTAAAGATTTCAACAGTTTGCACCCACATAGAAACACAAAGTGAAAAATACTGTTTGAGTACTCGTTATAGCATTAAATCTCAATGTACAGCACATTAAGGACAGAGCTCCTACATGAGGAGTAAGTGCACAGTGACTCCTTTGTTGACTTAACAATTTGACACTCTTGTTTATGGCATCAGTAATCACCCTAGGCTCTAGTCATGAGTTGCCAAGGCTATGGGAGCCTTTTGAGTTCACCGACTCTGATCATATTTAGACAAGGTTGTAGTCAGAGTGGAAGTTCTCTCCTCCGGCGCCTCGGCTCACTAGGCTAATCCTCCGCCTTGCGGCGCCCGCACACCGGGTTCTAGTCCCTGTCGGGGCGCCAGATTCTGTCCCGGTTGCCCCTCTTCCAGGCCAGCTCTCTGCTGTGGCCAGGGAGTGCAGTGGAGGATGGCCCAAGTGCTTGGGCCCTGCACCCCATGGGAGACCACGAAAAGCACCTGGCTCCTGGCTCCTGCCATTGGATCAGCGCGGTGCACCAGCTGCGGCTGCCATTGGAGGGTGAACCAACAGCAAAGGAAGACCTTTCTCTCTGTCTCTCTCTCTCACTGTCCACTCTGCCTGTCAAAAAATAAAAAAAAAAAAAAGAAAAAAAGAAAGGTACCTCCTTCTTTGATGACCCGTTCTTTCCACTGGGATCTCACTCGCGGAGATCTTTCATTTAGGTCATTTTTTTTTTTTTTTTTTTTTTTTTTTTTTGCCAAAGTGTCTTGGCTTTCCATGCCTGAAAGTATTCTATTTCTATTGTCATTATCACACCAGTGCTTCGACTGTAACTGGCACATAGTAGGAGCTTAGTAAATGTGTGTGTTAGATGAATACTTGGGCTCCTTCAGAGAACATTTGTCCATAGTAATGAGTGTTGTCTGGGAGCTGTCACTTCCTCACATTTGTACTATCAAGTACAGTCCATATGCTGAGAAAAAGGGGCCAGAATGTAATCCTAACCTGTTTTCAACATTTGCTTATCATTGCCATTCTCTTACAAAATGAAACATTTTGGTCGCAGCCTTTTGCTTACTTTGAGCATGCTGAACTTATTGGCCCTATCCTGCTTTCCTTTGACATCCCAATTTCCAGATCTTTGACCTTTCAAGGTCAAAGGTATCATTGGTCTTATGGTCCTTGCTTTGACTTTATGATTGCTGGCATATTACCATGTTGTCAAGATTGTCAAGAATGGGAACCCACATTCTTTGGTTGTCACCTTGACCTGGTGTCTACTGGATGTTTAGCTAATTTTTAATTTATGGCAGTACTAGGAAACTTCATTCTCACTTTTGTAAGATTGAAACCGCAGTTGAGTTTCCTGTTAGTTTCAGTTTCACACCTGATTAAATATGAGCTTTACTTTCTCGCAAAAATGGCTCAAAAAACTGATGTCTAAATATAATTAAGAATATCATGCAACTTTGAAAGATGGAGAGATGACTGAAAATAAATATCTATTATAAAATGTAAAAAGTTTCATAAACTTCCATTAACTCTTAAAAGGGAACTAGAAACCATTAATATTTTATTTTCTACATTAAACCTATGGCAGATAAAAGTGGTGTATCTATTATAAGAATTATATGGATATTATAAAGGAAAGTATTTATTTGATTATATAGATGGATACATTGATTTAATTTATTTTGCAGGAGCTTGTGGTTTATATATGATATATACATTGATGTTTGTGTTCTGTGCAACGAATGCTGATGTTTTGGCATTGGACAGGGAGAAATTAAATATCTGATGTTTTACTTCTGGTGTCTTATACCCAAGCTTATGAACTCAAATAGAAGTGATGAAAAGATCTGCAAATTAGCAATGCAAAAGCAAAATGTATCTGGAGCCAACAATAATCATGGTAAATAATAATGTATCATTCAAGATAGGGAGAGGAAACTGAGAGGAGGACCACACAACCAATCTCTGAGATAAGAAAATGTTAATGCCCACTGAGGAAACACCAGAGACATAGACTGGGGCTCTAAAGTATATGCGTACCCCCAGACCGCCTTCTTCGCCACCAAATGCATTGTGATCTCCATCCACACAATGGCCTTCAAAAACTCTGAGATAAGATGGGGTGGGCAGACCATTCTCTCATCACAGCTTTCTGTGGGTTATGGTTCTGCGCAACTATGGCCTATCTCTCAAAAACACTAGATCCCAGAGTCAAAGGCTGGGCACCCTGTTTAGGGATGCTAACTTTAGCACAGTTCTCATACAGAAGTCAAAAACGTGGACTTTCAGGTCACCACTTACTATTATCTCCTCTCATCACCTGTGAGAGCTTCTAACCTACAAAGGCCTCCAGGTGCTTCCACCATCCCACAGGTGGCACTAATTAAAAACCCTGCCCTCACTTTTAAACCCTGTCCTCCTCTCAATCCAGGTACTCTTCTCTCCCCTTCCTTGCCGTCTCTAGATTACATCGCTCTTTCTAACTCCTGCATTGAGACCATTAAACACCTATTACCCCGTCCCTCAAACATTTAGAAAGGTCCCCTTGTTAACACCACCCTGGTATTGTTTACAGATGGCAGCTCTGTCTACCGCCAAGGAATCAAAAGAGCAGGATATGCTGTAGTGTCAACCACTGACACAATCGAGGCTGGACAGGTTGAACTTTATGTCCTAACCCATGCTTTCATGCTGACAATAAATGAATCTATCACAGTTTATACTGACTCTAAGTACGCCTTCCATATCCCCCTGTCCCACTTGGCCATATGGTCTTCTCACCATAAAGGGATCAACCATCTCTGATGCAACTTACATAACTTCTCTCTTAGAAGTGGTTTGTCTGCCAAAACTAATTTAACTTGTCCACTACAAAGCTTATCAGACTGATAATTCCACTGTCACGACAAGTAACAATAAAACAGATCAGGTGGCCCGTCAGACAGCATTATCTCCCTTCTCTTCCTGCTCATCTGTTGATCCACCCACTAAACTGGCAAATTATTCTCAAGACCAACAACCCCAACAGCCCTCCACCCAGGCCAGTCTATTTCATCTGCATCATGTGTTTCATCCCAGGCTGCCTTCCTTCCTATCACATATCAAACAATCTCTCCCTCTCACACCACAAGATACCAAGTATCTTCCGCAACTCACCTCTTTCTGTTCTATATGTCAGCAAACAAATCCTAATTCTTTTTTCTATTTTATTTTTTTTAACTTTTATTTAATGAATATAAATTTCCAAAGTACAGAATATTGATTACAATGGCTTCCCTCCATAACGTCCCTCCCACCCACAACCCTCCCCTTTCCCATTCCCTCTCCCCTTCCATTCACATCAACATTCATTTTTGTTTCTCTTTATATACAGAAGATCAGTTTAGCATACATTAAGTAAAGATTTCAGCAGTTTGCTCCCACACAGAAACCTAAAGTGAACAATACTGTTTGAGTACTAGTTATAGCATTAAATCTCAATGTACAGCACACTAAGGACAAAGATCCTACATGAGGAGTAAGTGCACAGTGACTCCTGTTGTTGACTTAACAAATTGACACTCTTGTTTATGGCCTCAGTAATCACCCTAGGCTCTAGTCATGAGCTGCCAAGGCTATGGAAGCCCCCTGAGTTCACTGACTCTGATAATATTTAGACAAGGCCATGGTCAAAGTGGGAGTTCTCCTCCCTTCAGAGAAAGATACCTCCTTTGATGACCCATTCTTTCCACTGGGATCTCACAGAGATCTTTCATTTAGGTTTTTTTTTTTCCCCCAGAGTGTCTTGGCTTTCCATGCCTGAAATACTCTCATGGGCTTTTCAGCCAGATCCGAATGCCTTTAGGGCTGATTCTGAGGCCAGAGTGCTATTTAGGACATCTGCCATTCTATGGGTCTGCTGTGTATCTCACTTCCCATGTTGGATCATTCTCTCCCTTTTTGGTTCTATCAGCTAGTATTTGCAGACACTATTCTTGTTTATGTGATCCCTTTGGTTCTTAGTCCTATCATTACGATCAATTGTGAACAGAAATTGATCACTGGGACTAGTGAAATGGCATTGGTACATGCCACTTTGATGGGATTGAATTGGAATCCCCTGGTATGTTTCTAACTCTACCGTTTGAGGTAAGTCAGCTTGAGCATGTCCCGAATTGCACATCTCTTCCCTCTCTTATTCCCACTCTTATATTTAACAGCGATCACTTTTCAGTTAAGTTTCAGCACTTAAGAAGAATTGTGTATTGATTACAGTATTCAACCAAAAGTATTAAGTAGAACAAACAAAAAAAATACTAAAAGGGATAACATATTAAGCTGCTCATCAACAGTCAGGGTGAGGGCTGATCAAGTCACCGTTTCTCATAGTGTTCATTTCACTTTAACAGGTTTCCTTTTTGGTGCTCAGTTAGTTGTCACCTATCAAGGAGAACAAGTGGTATTTGTCCCTTTGGGATTGGCTTATTTCACTCAGCATAATGTTTTCCAAATTCCTAACAGGGATCACTTTAATTCTAACCTCTGTCTTCCACCCTTCCCTTCCCATCAATGCATGGGACACCTGTCAGGCTCCAACTGGCAAATTGCCTTCACCCTTATGCCCCGAGTATGACATTTTCAGTATCTCCTGGTATTGCTAGATACCTTCTCTGGATGGGTAGAAGCCTTCCTGACCACCAACAAACATGTACTTACAGTATCCAACATCTTACTTTAGGGGATCATCCCCTGAGTTGAGGTTCTAGCCTCCTTCCAATCAGACATTGTCCTAAATTTACATCACAAATAACCCAACTACTGAGTTTACATCACAGTTGAGTAACACAACTACTCAATATCCCTTGACATTTCCATATTTCTTATCACACTTAGTCCTCAGGAAAGCTGAAAAGGACAAATCATACACAAAAAATATTCTAACCAAACTCTTCCTTAAGCTTCACGTAGACTGGACTAAACTACTTCCACTAGTTCTGCTCCATATAAGGATTCTTCCAAAAAGTTCTCTCAACCTTCACCTTTTGAACTAATGTATGGACACACCCTGGTTCCTCTGGCCATACACCTACAATCCCCACTCTTGCTGTCACATCTACTCTTGCCTCTCCTCAGATATCTCTGTGCAGAGTTATAGAAATATACAGACACCTACTGCCTAGCTCCAGGTCCAACTACCTTAGATAGCTTCTCTCCTATATTAGTAGGAGATGAGGTATTGCTGTCTCTTCACACCTCTTCTTGCCCCCTACTCCCACTAAGCTACAGACTAAATGGACCAAACCTTACCGGGTTATTCTCACTTCTCCTACTGTACCAAAGTGACAGGGAGTTCCCCATTGGGTCCACTTCACCCACCTTAAGTGCCCCCCAACCTCTTATACAGTTATTCCCACAGGAGTTTGCCTCATTATACAGTTACTCTCACAGCCAAATTTACCTGGACTCAAGCTCCCCAAGCAATGGTGCCTGAAAACTGAGACCCTTCCACGCATGGTAACCCTGTCTTCTAAAAACAGTGATCACACAGCCATCTGCCATTTCCAACACTGGAAAAGTGCTAATCCTCTCTTATACCACTACCAACACTTCCTACAACTTCTGTGGGAAGAATATCAAACACACTCCTTGCCCCCTGGGTCCTTTTGGATAGTAAAGACGTACACCTCCAGGGAACCTTCTCAGACTTCACTCCCTTTGAGGTCTACACTTTTCCCTATCTCCTCTTCCACATGCCGAGATAAAACTCCCTCTTACTGTACACCATGATAAGTTTCCCAATAATCTCATTGCTTCTGCTCTTTTGTGTGTGTCCTGCATCTGCACTGGCCCCAGGAACATGTTACATGTGGCAATTTCAGATTTACACCACTTCCACTCCTGCTTATTTACTTAACTCGGCCTTCTGCCCCATCATGGGCTATGCAGGTCCTATCACTCTGTACTTTTTGATTTCACTCAGGCCTGCTCACATAATTGTTTTGACTGGACCAGATATTTCAACTGGAAAGAAATCCATGTTATCTCTGCCTAACCAAGGATAACACAGGATCATGTAATGATGCTTACTGGAAAGGTTGCTCATCATGGTCCTGTAAGTAGTACTATACGAACCATATGCATGGCCTCCCAAAGAAACAATTCTCTAAGGTCTTGCCCCAAGAAAGACATATCACAGGCACAACCCCTCCTGACTTTCACTATAAATGACCCCTACCTTCAGGTTTGGCAAGGTGGAGTCGAGAGATCTATTACTTTATATTTGGGATCCAACATACAAGATCCCCATGGAACCATAAAAATTATCAGGGCCTACACAAAGCTCCTGACAGCTCCCATAGATGTGGTGGTTGATATAGTAAAAGTGTTGTCAAAACACCTGTGCCGACTAATTAAGCCTGCCAAATCTCCCTTAACGTGGCTACAAATCAGTCCCTCACCCTACTTTATCAACTACCCAATTCTACTTGACCCTCTGCCCTTTACCAACAACAACGTTTTATATGCGCTTTCCCATTGCAGCTACTCTATTCCCTTATGTTTCTGCTTCTACAAACTTCTGTACTCAACAATCCTCAGAAAATTGTCAGTCATCTTTTTCTACATTATGGAGGACAAGATGAAACGTGTTGGGTGAGCAACTTAACAGAACCACCAAACAAGCTTATGCCACATAACACTCCCTGCGTTATCAATATGACTGTCACTTCCACCACTTCCTTCTCTAGCCCATCTGGAGCCTCATGTCTTTGTAATTATAATCTTTTTTTTTTTTTAACAGGCAGAGTGGACAGGGAAAGAGAGACAGAGAGAAAGGTCTTCCTTTGCCATTGGTTCACCCTCCAATGGCCGCCATGGCCCGCGCGCTGTGGCCGGTGCACCGCGCTGATCTGAAGCCAGGAGCCAGGTGCTTCTCCTGGTCTCCCATGGGGTGCAAGGCCCAAGCACTTGGGCCAACCTCCACTGCACTCCCTGGCCACACCAGAGAGCTGGCCTGGAAGAGGCGCAACCGGGACAGAATCCCGTGCCCCAACCAGGACCAGAACCCAGTGTGCCTGCGCCGCAAGGCGGAGGATTAGCCTATTGAGCCGCGGCACCAGCCTGTAATTACATCTTATACACTTGTATCAACAGTTCTCTACCCAGCCCTACTCAGAGTTCCTTTTTCAGATTAATCCCTCTACTAACAAGAGACAAGTGATCTTTCTCCCAGTCATGGTTAGAATCAGCTTAAAACTTCCCTCTCTTCGGTGGTGATCTCAGAAACTGCTCTAGGCCACAATATTATCTCTATTAAGTGGTCCCAAAAACAACTCCAACAACTACAAGAAGAGGTCACCAGATCCATTGAGACTTCAGCAGATGCTATTTAGGGACTTCAATATCAGATCATCTCACTAGTGGGTGTAGTGCTACAAAATAGATGAGCTCTGGACCTTATAACAGCTAAGAAAAGGGGAAATGTGTTTTTATGGGAGAACAATGTTGCTATTACGTTAATCAATTGGGCCAGGTGGAACGAAATGTTAAAACACTCTATGGAGCTGGCGGTGTGAATCACTTGGTTAATCCTCTACCTGTGGCTCTGGCATCCCGTATGGGCACCGGTTCTAGTCCTGGCTGCTCCTCTTCCAGTCCAGCTCTCTGCTGTGGTCCAGGAAGACAGTGGAGGATGGCCCAAGTGCTTGGGCCCCTGCAGCCACGTGGGAGACCAGGAAGAAGCTCCTGGCTTCTGGCTTAAAATCAGCGCAGCGCTGGCCATAGCAGCCATTTGGGGAGTGAACTAACAGAAGGAAGACCTTTCTCTCCGTCTCTCTCTCTCACTGTCTATATCTCTACCTGTCAAATAAATAATAATAAAAAACACTCTAGCAGATTGCCACATCTATTAAACAATCTGCTCTAGGGTCCAAAGAACCTCTCTTCTCTCCCTCTCTATGGAGTCCTCCCATTACTTGGTTAATACCTCTCCTGGGATGATTGGCTGCTATTCTCACCTGGCTTGTATACTACCTTGTCTGTTTAAGTGTTTACAGGAGGTGATAATGAAATGAACCAAAGCCTTCACCAACCAGGTGGTCAACCAAATGCTGCTACAGGGATATACCCAGCTCCCTATCCAGGAGATTGTGGCTTGAGATGTTGACCCACACCAGGAGGAAGTAGTTTCAGAAAATAGGTCATCATCCCACTATCCCCTCCTGGGCTTTTAGGGCCCATATAATCCCATACAACACTTGCTTTATAAAAAACAAAAGGGGGGAATGTTAATGAAATGCACCATCTTATCTGAGGTGCCATTCTAAGCCTCAGATGCTTTTTCAAGCTCTGGTATGATCACCATCTTGTACAATAAGTTTCAGTTTCTCCAACATAAGTTTCGTTTTCTAAGTCCAGCCTGATTTGCTAGAAATCAGGTGACCAAAGGGCCCAACCATAGTCATTGCCTTCACCCCACCCACTGGAATTTACTGTTCTTACTTCCTTATGTCTGTGAAACTATATGAGACCTGTTCTCCTAATACAGGCTGCTGTTTCTCTCATGCATGGAGAGGCAGCCTTGTTGGCTGACATTAACTTTTCCCTTACTCCGGTGTTTGGTGTGTTTTGTGGTGGCCTGTCATGGTGCATACTGAAGATGCAATGACAATTAGTTTGCCAAGTTTCAACTCTTAGGAAACCTTCAAAATGACAGTGCTTTGGGAAAATTATATTGTGACACGTGAGAAGCTCCATTAAAATATAGACATGAACTAGAACAGCTCATTGAAAATCTGCTATAGAAAAGTAGGTGAGAAATGTACATTAACTCCTCCATCTTTCATGTTGGTATGAATTGATGATTTGCAATTTATATATAGCTTGTATCATGGTATTTATTTCCTTTGAACCAATTATGAGACACAACATGTTGTTAGTCTGTATATCATTTTATAAGAAGGGCACTTTTTCTGAAAACCAGTACCTCTATATCCACTTATACTTTATATTTCAGAGATGTCTTGAGTATCTTCATAAAAAGGCTTTTGGGGCCGGTGCCATGGCTCACTAGGCTAATCCTCCACTTGCGGTGCTGGCACCCCGGTTCTAGTCCCAGTCCGGAGCGCCAGATTCTGTCCCGGTTGCTACTCTTCGAGTCCAGCTCTCTGCTGTGGCCCAGGAGGGCAATGGAGGATGGCCCAAGTGCTTGGGTGGGTGCATGGGAGACTAGGAGGAAGCACCTGGCTCCTGGCTTCGGATCAGTGCAGCGCACCAGCCACAACCCACCAGCCGTGGCGGCCACTTGGGGGGTGAACCAACGGAAAAAGGAAGACCTTTCTCTCTGTCTCTCTCTCTCTCACTGTCTAACTCTGCCTGTCAAAAAGAAAGAAAAAAAGGCTTTTGTAGATGTATAAGTTTGCACCTCTCACTATAAAATTGTTATGTTTTATTTATGAAGACACATAGCTTTTCACTGTAATTATATAATGCCCCAATGCCCAGTGTATGCAAGAGAAGGCACTGAACATCATAAAAATAATTATAATTAAATATCCACCTCTATGTTCTACCTCTTATATCCCAAACCTCAACAGGCAATGAATGAATGAATGAATGAATGAACAAATACAGTTAACGCCCCTTACATGAATGACCCCTATGTCTTGAGTTCGTTTGGACTTCAGAAAATCAATCTCCCCAAACAGACACATGTACAATTTCTCCCTGCCACCAAACACACATTCACACACATACACACACACACACACATGCACAAAGTATATACCTGATTGGCCTCCATTTTTCTTGTCTTTTGTTTTCCTGTTTTTTGTTGTTGTTGTTGTTATTTATGCAGAGGTCATTATGCATTTTTCTCACTGTTTTTGAATTTGTTGTTTATCAGTGTGCCAAATAAATTTCTCTATTCTTCAAGATCTGTATTTTCAAAAACATTTAAAAATACAGTAAAACATTTATAACTACTTTCTATAAATGCAAGGGGAGCTTCAAAAAACTCACAGGCATAAGTAATTAAAGTATCATGGGGGCTGGCATTGAGGTACAGCAAGTTAAGCTGTTGTGTCACCAGTTAGAGTCCCAGCTGCTTCACTTCCAATCCAGCTCCCTGCTAGTGACCTGGGAAAGCAGTGAAAGATCTCCCAAGTGCTCGGATGTCTGCCACCCAAGTGGGAGACCCAGAAGAAGCTCCTGGCTCCTTGTTTTGACCTGGCCCACCCCTGGCCACTGTGGCCATTTGGGGAGTGGATTAGCAGAAGATACCTCTCTCTCTCGCTCTCTCTCTCTCTCTCTCTTTCTCATTCTATAACTATGTGTCACTCTGCCTTTTAAATAAATCTTTTAAAAAAACTATTTTGGTGTATTAGATTAAGCTGCCACTTACAACACACACATCCCTAATCATAAAGCTTGTGAGTACCTGGGCCCATGGATGGAGATGGAGTTCCAGGCTCCTGGCTTCAGCCTGGCCCAGCCCCAGCTGTTGCATCCATTTGGGGTGAATTAGTGAATGAAAGATCTCTCTCACTATCTGTCTCCCTTGTCTCTTTGACAATCTGCCTTGTTTTAAAGATTTATTTTATTTATTTGAAAGAGTTACTGAAAGAGGTAGAGACAGATAGAGAGAGGTCTTCCAACCACTGGTTCACTCCCTAGATGGCCACAAAAGCCAGAGCTGGGCTGATCTGAAGCCAGGAGCAAGGTGCTTCTTCTGGGTCTCCCATGCGGGTGCAGGGGCCCAAGGACTTGAGCCATCCTCCACTGCTATCCCAGGCCATAGCAGAGAGCTGGATCAGAAGAGGAGCAGCCAGGACTACAACTGGCGCCCATATGGGATGCCGGTGCTTCAGGCTAGGGCGTTAACCTGCTGCGCCACAGCGCCAGCCCCTGTCAATCTGCTTTTAAAACAAATACATAAATTTTTTTAAAGAAATATAATTTTTTATTAACCTTTTTAAGTCCCTTCCCTTGAGTGTGTATCTGTATGTATAAATACATATATACATATATATGTATATATACATATATATACATGCATACACACACGTGTGTGTGTGTATGTGTCTGTGTATACCCACACAAGCTGCAATTATCCCCATTGCTATTTGTTTGGAAAAACTCCTTATAAACGTACAAAGATAGAGACTTTGGAAGTAATATTTATATTTGAAATTAGAGTTTATCTTGAACAAATATGCAGTTGAGGACAGGTTTTTGCAGTGGTAATCAGCAAATTTTTGAAAGAGCCCAGGTTTTTTAAAGCATCAATATGGTATTTAGTGACTCATTAAATCCCTTTCATTGAAAGAACATATAGAAACCAGAGGAATTGCTATAAACACTATAATGCAGAAAATTATGAATTTGCAATAATTAAAGAGTAAAACTAGTCCCTATAATGAATATATAACTTGACATATTAACAAAGTTTCCTCTCCAACATTAATCTCTAGATAGCCTATGATTTAGAAACAAGGCATCATATTGCTATTTATGCTCAAAATGGAAAAGTTGTATGAGAAATGAGAGTTAACAGAAAATTAATAATGAAAAAGATAGATAAGAATGGTACACAGGGTGTGTTGGATGAGAAATTGGGTCATAGACATTTATACAGCTAAGAGAGAAGATTGAGGGGAATTTGATCACCATCTATAAATACCTTAGAAATATCTGTATAAATGAAAGAATGTGATTACTCAAAGCATCAGAAGACAGAAGGACAAGAAGCACTGATCTGAAACTGCAGAAGAAAATGTCTCAGCCTTATATTAAGAAATTTTTTGCAACAGTAAGACGATTTGGCATTAGAGATAAAAATCAAGGACAATACATAAAGTTTAGGGAAGTACTGAAAATGATGTATGTATGAGCTCAGCAAATAAATCAGATACGATGCAGAGGAGAGTGGGAAAGTGACACTCGCGGGATCAGAAAAGACTAACCCAATGTGGGAAAGAAACCTAGAAGCTGTCTTTCTCTCTGTTGTGTGTGATTCATCAGCAATTCTCATCTAGGAAACGACATCAAGGCCTGAAAGGCAGCTGAAGTAAATGAAAGAGATTTTCCTACACGACGAGTAACTCGTCTGCCATAGTTTGTCACCAACAAATTTCCCTTTATTGGCCATGCCCTTGCATGTGAGAAACAGCAGTGCAGCTGGTGACCGAAGTTCATGACAACTGATTTACACACATTTCATGATTCTTACAGATCCACATGTGGCATCCTGCTTTAATTATACAAGCTCTGACCATCTCCTAAGGAAAATGTTAAAACAAAAGTCATCATAATAAGAAGATCACTGAAAGAAATCTATTTCTTTTCATAACAGTACTTTTCCAACAGAGAAATAAAGGAAGACCCAATAATAAATCATTATTTTCTTTTCTTAAAACACATTAGTGCAGGGGCCAGCATTGTGTGTTAAGCCTCCATCTGCAGCCTCAGCATCCCATATGGGCACCGATTTGAGTCCCTGCTGCTCCACTTCCAATTCAGCTCCCTGCTAATGTGCCTGGGAAGAGCAGCAGAAGATGGCCCTAGCACCTGGGCCCCTGCACCCATGTGGGAGACCTAGAATAAACTCCTGGCTCCTGGCTTCAGATCAGCACAGCTCCAGCCAATGTGGTCATTTGGGGAGTGAGACAGTGGATGGAAAATTTCTTTCTCTCTCTCTCTCTCTCTGTCTCGCTCACTCTTTCTTTCAAATAAATAAATAAATCTTTTAAAAAAGCATTGCTGCGGCCAGCACCGCAGCTCATTAGGCTAATCCTCCACCTGTGGCACCCGCACCCCGGGTTCTAGTCCTGGTCGGGGCACCAGATTCTGTCCCGGTTGCTCTCTGCTGTGGCCCGGAAGTGCAGTGGAGGATGGCTCAGGTCTTGGGCCCTGCACCCGCATGGGAGACCAGAAGCACCTGGCTCCTGGCTTCAGATCAGCGTGGTGCACTGGCTGCAGCACATCAGCTGCAGCGGCCATTTGGGGGGGTGAACCAACGGCAAAGGAAGACCTTTCTCTCTGTCTCTCTCTCTCACTGTTCACTCTGCCTGTCAAAAAAATAAAATGGCATTGCTGCATAAACAAATGTTAGATCTCTAAATGAAAAAATAAAAATTCATGGTTTATTGCTTTCAGACCCTAGTAGTTTTCAAACTTTACATTTGCTTGCTTCCTCTGCTCTTTCCTATTCTGTGAGGGCTTTCTGTGGCCTTATCCAAAAAAAAAAAAAAAAAAAAAAAAAAAAAAAAAAGTTTTTTTAAAAGAGTTGCTTTAAAGCCTCACAAGAGACTTGCTGCTCTCTTGCCATAGGATGTAGTGAAAAGCAAATAAAGGGATTATTATAACCAAGGGAATACTTAAATAACATTAAATGGGAGGAATTTGCTATAGATCTAATTCATTGATTCCATGTAAAATGAAGAAACAAAAGAAGAAATGAAAATACTAACAATTTTATTATGGTCTATGTATCACAAGTTGTTCTAAGTAGACTTCGGAATGTGGGGAAGTTCTAGCTGAAGATAACTTTGATCCGTCCCAGGTGACTGCCTAGTTTGCCTTCACTTCCTGATTCCTGTGCATGTTACTCTGCAATGATCAGTGATTCACAGACAGAGAGTCCAGATTTCTTACAGGTAAAGACTGGCCATCTGGAAGTATTGCTGAATAAAGATATGCTAGGATTCTAGGGTTTTGCTGGTGACAAGGTGATTAGGTTTAATGGCTGGGGAGAAAAACAAATGAAACCAGAAAGATATGACATCTTCAGGGAACAGAAAAAAGTCTGAAACAAGCACAACATTAGGAAATGGCAGATCCAGATGGAACTAAAAATTAGAGAGAGTAGAAATCAGAGGTAGCAGTCTTAAAAAATTGTAAAAGTTCAAAATTGTAGACTTTATAATTTGAAGTCATAATGGAGTGCTCATTTTGATACTGTTATGGAATGGAGATGCAGGCGATCATTAGAAGAGCAGTCAGAACTTCTTAATTGGTAAAATAAAGTATTTAATAAATTATACCTTAGAGTTATGAAGATGTTCTTCATGTGCCTCAGGAATTATATAAACAAAATTGAAAATATTTTAATACTATATGATGTTCTGGTAAAATAAACCATTTCATTTGATATTTGCATTAAAAGCACTAAAGTTCAAATTCACTAAATATAATTTCTTCTTCTGTGAAATATTCTTCTGTAGCACATGATTAGGTCAGTTGGGATCACATTTGCTTGTTGACTTTCACTGTCATAGGTTTAATACAAAAACATGCAACAAATGTTTAACAGTGAAGAAAAGATCTAGAATCGTTAAAAAATGTAGAATATGTAATCTCTTTATATGAGCTATCACTTCCTTTTTAGTTTTTTTTTCTAAAAATATTATAACTCATATTTCAGTGACTGATAGATTAGCCCAATTTTAAATTCTTTCATGCCCTCCCGTCTCTCCCTTCCCCTTTTCTCTCCTCTCTTTTTCCTCAATACTCAGCCTCCTCTTCTCTCCCTCCCTCCCCTCTCCTCTCCTCTCTCCCTACCCACCCTCTCTCTCTGTCTCTCTTCCGTCTTAATCACCTAATTTGAAATGTTATTTAATAAGTTTAAATTAATTATGTGTCCCGTACTTGAGACTAGCCTGTAATATTATTTTTAAAATCACATATTTTAGAAGACTTCAGTGTCTAACTAATGGAATTCTTGAAAAACCTATCAAAGTGTTTCAGAACATAAGAAATATATCAATTGGATGGAAACAGTTCTTCATTATGCTTTACACACAATTTTGTTCAACTGCTTATTTTAATTAGAGCAGAACTCTAACTTCTGCTCATTGGTTTAGCATGAGCAATAAAATGAAGTTTATTTAATTTTCTAAAATAAGTAAAGCAGAGTAAAGTTAATTAAAAGTTAATTACAGAATAATGAATCATCTACCCTCGCTGTGCTAGTGTTGCTCAGATGATTAGATGCTGTCCTTCCTGAATAACATCCATTCCCACAAGCCCGTTATTCTCCTCATTCAGTGGGAGAATTTTCAGCTGTGCATTTTACTTGCTAGGTTTAGGTGGTCTTTCTCTGAAAGCGTCTCTTTTGGAAGGTGCACAGACCTAAAGCTACACACACACCTATTCCACTTCCTAGTTTCTCTCTTCATATGTGTTCCTCGGGCATAATTTTCATTGAGACTTGTGAGTGCCTTTTAAATTTGACAGAATATACCTATAAAACTCGTTAGTAATTGTTTCATTTCCCAGCATGGCAGGTGAAGCTAACCTTGAAAGACGGATTGGGTGTTAACTGGCGTGAACCCATCCTTTGCTAGGATCACAAAGGTTACGAAGCTGTTCTTTCTGGTCTTGTGTTTTTAAATAGAGGGTTTTGTACATACTGAAATTAGAATGCTTTTACTCCTCATTAATTCATCATTAAAACGATGTTAACCAATCATTCTCTGTAAGAGCCTGGTATACCGATTTTCTGGCATGAATCACTTCAGCCTGGCTCCTAGCCACTTGGGACTTGCTGCAAACAACAGCACTCATGTTTGTTGTAGACTTGAATCTCTTTGTAAAACTTTCAAGTAGCAGTACTTATAGGCTCTCATTTGGCATGTAACATGGCATACACTAAGAGTACCCTGATTTTTATAAGATGATAGATGCATAGAATTTTAGTTTAGTAGCAACCTGCATGTAATACAAAGACTGACGTATGACAAATACGATGTCCTCATCTCAGTCATGTCTCTTGTCTGCTGACATAATATATTCTAAATAGTGCAGCAAATATTTTCACTTAAAGTAGGAAAAGAAAATGTTTTGGTGTAAAGCAGAGTGTTTAAATTGATTCATTCAGCTTTTTTGTAGTCTGTGAGTTTGTGTGCAGCCTATTTAAGAAGCTACAGACTTCTAGTTTTGCAAAATCACATGATATTCAGTGTCACCAATGTGCTATGAAGTAACTGCAAACAATTGAGTTCCTGAAACCTTTAAAAATTTATTCTGAATTCTGCTGTTTTAGCTATTTGGGATTATAGATTCTATGCCCACAATCTTTCAACTTCTGTTTAAAGATACAGTTAGAGATATTTATTAACCCTAAACCTTGTTAATCAGATGTTAAGTCTCAAGAGAATCTATTAAACAAGGACAATGAGGACTTGGAAAAGAGGGGCAATCTTGTTTTCAAAATTCTTACTTTTGCACATTTATCTTTTCTTTTCTATGTCCCCTCATTATTCTTTTAAGATTCATTTCCCTGCTTTGATAGTTTAGTTATATGTGCAATGTTTTTCTTCTTTATTATGTTCTAATCTTCTGAGTTTCAATTTTCCAAGTTTTAAAATGATGAAAATAGAGGCTGGTGTTGTGGCATAGTGAGTAAGGTGTGGCCTGCAATGCCAGTATCCCTTATGGGCACTAATTCTGGTCCTGGCTGCTCTACTTCTGATCTAGCTACCTGCTAATGCTACTGGGAAAGCAGCGGAGGATGAATCAAGTGTTTGAACCCCTGCACCCACATGGGAGACTTGGCCATTGTGGCCATTTGGGGAGTGAACCAGCAGATAGAAGGTCTCTCTCTCTCTCTCTCTCTCTCTAATTCTGCCTTTCAAATAAATAAAATAAATCTTTTAATATAAATTTTGTTAATTTAAAGAGATGAAAATAGAGGCTCAAAAAAAAAAAAACAAATCAAAACAAAAACAGGAAAAAAATAAACCTTTCAATTTGAATGTGATGACTTCTGGGGCTAGCAGCAGATAAAGCCACTGCTTGCAATGCTGGCATCCCATAAATAGTGCTAGTTTGAGTTCTGGATACTCCACTCTGATCCAGCTCCTTGCTAACACACCTGGAAAAGGTAGCAGAAGGAGGTTTATGTACTTGGGCCTTTGCTACCCATGTGGGAGACTAGGATGGAGTTCCTGGTTCCAGCTTTTATTTGCCTCAGGCCTGGCTGTGTGAACATTTGAGAGTGAACCAGTGGATAAAAGATCTCTCTCTGTCTCTCTCTGCCTCTCTCTCTCTGTATCCCCCTTCTACTTTATTGCTCTGCTTTTCAAATAAATAAATAAATCTTTTGAAAAATAAAGTGCTGACTTCCACTTAAACTGTTGTTAGAAATTGTTGATTCAAACCACCATAGTTATACCTTTGTTAAGATATCAGTTGTTCTTTTCATTTGCTTATGAGAAAGTATGACAAATTGGGAGTGTGCCTTTTGTAAGGGAGTCTGCTTATCATTTTTGCCTCTGTGGTATCTCATTTTCTTCTATTCCATTTTATTCAGATATCTCCTTTTGGTAATGTCTGAACATTTTGGTAGAGAAATATAAAATAATTTAGCCTATGCCATAAAATGGTTATGAATAGTTTACTATAAAAAAAACCACAAATAATGTGCATAGAATAATGAAAATTCTATCCTTTAGACCATTGGTTACAAATGGAGATTGGCTGGGTAAATACGAAAATACGCAAAATTTTTATAAAAAAAACTTCATATTGTCTCCATTGCAGAAGTAGAACTAGGTTTTGAAGTACTTCATTCTCTTTAAAGACAAATTTATGCATTAAGAACTCCAGTTGTAAAAATCACAAAGGATTCTTGTGAAACAGTAACACAAGAGAAAAAAAAAAAAACTGTGAATTGTAAAGTATTCAACATACATATATACTGCTTTTACATCATCATTTTATTATAACCAATTTATACATATAGAGTTGAGGTTTTACAATTTGTATATAATTACTCCAATTAGTGTATAAGCAAATATCTAAATGGTATGTCAATACCAACTAGTTAAACTACAAATTTATACAAATATGACTGGCAGGTAGTGAAATTAAAAAAAATAACATTTAATTTCCCTGTACTAGGACCATGTTAATTACCTATTTGGATCATATTATTATACTTAGAATTGTTGTGTGTTTGTGTATTCATTCAATCACAGTGTTCAATCTGATAAAAATGTAAAAATTACAGCACCTTTTATGGGAACTATGAAAAACCATAGATGGTATAACAGTACTCAGATAAAAGTGGGCCACAATATGCATGTATTAAATGAATAAAATATGTTAATATTATAGTAATAATAATTAACATGCAGTAGAACAGTTCGTTTCTAATAATTATAGAGTAGGGGTTGGCACTGTGGCGCAGAAAGTTAACGCCCTGGCCTGAAGCGCCGGCATTCCATATGGCTGCCAGTTGGACACCCGGTAGCCCCACTTCTGATGCAGCTCTTTGCTATAGCCTGGAAAAGCAGTAGAAGATGCTTGGGCCCCTGCACCCACGTGGGAGACCCAGAGGAAGCTCCTGGTTCCTGACTTCAGACTGACACAGCTCCGGCCATTATGACCAATTGGGGAGTGAACCATTAGAAGGAAGACCTCTCTCTCTCTCTCTGCCTCTCCCTCCCTCTCTGTGTAACTCTGACTTTCAGATAAATAAATGAATCTTAAAAAATAATAATTATAGAGTTAATAAAGCAAGTAAAGTGTGATTTTAAAGTCAATAAACATATTAGAGTAGGATCAGTCTCATACACTGTGTATGACTTAAATAAATTATGGAAGATCAGCAGACATAATATATTTGTTAACAATCTTTCTCTGCTTCACAGACACTTTCTGCTCAATGTGCTATAAGAAAGCAAAAATTATGCAAAATTCATCTCCAATGTCTCTAACACTGCCTGCTAAATTAATCTCTGAAGAAAAATATAAATTCATAAACCATTGCTGTTCTGTGAATGTTGTTTAGGGACTCATGCAGCACAGAAACACGATGAACAGACTGGCAATGTGGTTCTTCTGCAACGCAGTCTGCAGAAAGAGAATAACTTTTGCTAGATTGTGCCCAATATTAACACCCTACTTCTAGAATCTCAATAAGACTCTGTGTTGCTTGGTTCAAATTCAAGCTTCTTCTGGAGATGAGAGGGGCATGGTATTAGCCCTTCTGGAGGGGAAGTGGAAAGCCAATGCGCTGATGTGTTGCTATGGGAAGGCATACTACCATACTACCATCTCTATGCCTCACCAAGTCTCAGCCGCCCCACAGTTGGTCTGCTATCCTCACAGCACTTCAGCCACACCAGCCACATTCCATCTGATTCATGTCACTCATGCTTGTTCCCTCTGTGTGGAACACTCGCTTCCTGAACCTTTGCATGCTCCTGACTTCATTTCTCAAATGTTTGCGTAAATATCAGCCTCTCAGTGAAGCCTTCTCTGCCTGCCCTGCTTTAAGTTTGTAATCCCTTCCCAACTCTTCATACAACCCTTTGCTTTAATTTCTCTGTCCTATCACAGTCTAACATAATGGGCAAATTACTTATTTATCTTTTTTAAATTGTCAACCTCAAGTATTAAAATATAAGCTCTCTGTGGACAGCGCTATGTGTCACTCCTTGTTACTGTATTATTCAGGCCAATAATTGAACTTGGCACTTATTGACAGTAAATGTTTCTTGAATGAATAAGTGAGTGAGTGAATTAATATGGGTCACTAAAGTATTTCATTGAAGGAAAGAGTAGAAATTAAGTTTCCCAAAAGAATAGCATGGATATAAAAAAGCTTTTCCTAACTGTGTGGATTTAAGTAATACAATCTCTGAAGCAAGTAAAGTCAAAATTCTAGGCCATTTCTGAGTTTGTCATGGACTCATCCACACATATACTTTTCTTACTTGCAAACCATATAATTTCCTCTGCCAGTTGGCACTCATGTCCCACTTTCATGTTGTGACAATAGAAAAAACTCAGGTAAGGCAACGTAATCCTTCCTTTTATAAAATTAAAACACTAGCTGGTGCTTACCCAGCTGTCCATGCTTCACATCCACCCATCTATCCTACAGGCTTGGAGCATCAAGGAACAGAGAAGAAGGATATTTCAGAACTTAACATTAATTAAAATGATTAACAAACCCAATAATACCATATAATAATGCCACAAAGTTTGTGATGAAGAGAGAAACAAACTTAAGGCTTTTAAAATAACAAGTAGCCTTCTCTTACCAAAAAACAAAACCTAGCCAAAGAAATTCTTGAACATTTCATTTTTCATTCAAATGTGAATTTATTTGTTGGTTTTAGTTAATACACAAATGAAATGATTGAATTGGGCTTACTAGTGTTTAAGTAATTGTTCCTGCTAGCAAACTACCAAATGAAATGTGTTGGCTCTCTTAGTCCTGCTCCACATGATAGACAGGTGTCCACATCACAGGGTAAGTTATTGCTCTTGTAACATTGTAAAAACTCTCTAGGTACAAACAGGTAGGCCAATTTTGAGTTTTAATTAATGATTATAATTTAAAAAAAGGATTGTGAACCATGCCACCTTCTTTCAACCAATAACACTATATTAGAAAAGACTACACTTATTTTTTTTAAGATTTATTTATTTATTTGAAAGAGTTACACAGAGAGAGAGAGAGAGGTTCTCCATCCGCTGGTTCACACACTTATTTTAATAGGAGATAAATGATATGTATATCAATTCTGAAATGAATCCATTCAGATCATATTAATCTCCCTCTTATCCATGGAAAATATATTCCAAGACCTTTGGTGGATGCCTGAGAGCTCTAGAACCTTAGGATTATCTCTAAACATCTCTGTTCCTCAGTACATTCTCTCAAGTGGGATGAAAATCAGCACCAAATCATAGGGTTGTTTGAAGGTTAAATGAAATAATGTTTGTTGTTGGAAACTTGTTAATAGGTCTGTCTGACAAATAGTAACTGTTTAATAAATAAATTAAAGGGAGAAAATGTTTGGTCTGACAGTTTAGAAGCCGGTTGGGATGCCTACATCCCATATCCATCCAGTACCTAGGTTTGAGGTCTGACATGACTCCAATTCCAGCTTCCTGCTAATGCATACCCTAGGAGGCAGCAGAGAGCTGAGTCACTGACAACCATGCGGGAGACTGGGATGGAGTTCCTGGTTCCCAGATTTGGCAGGGGAAGCCTATGTAGATATTTGGGAAATAAACCAAGTAGAAAAGAAAGCTCTCTGTCTCTCTCTGTCTCTGTTTTTCTCTCTCTCTCTCCCACATAAACACATAAATATATATTTTTTAAATTTAACCAGACAGCATGAGGGAGGTATACGATAGGGCTTAGGATATCCTAGAAAATGTTACAGACTAGGTTTTATTGCCAAAAGAAGTAGAAAGAAACCACTGCTTTCACCAAAAGAATGAAGAACTTCCTTTCTCCAAGCAATAGAAGTTATGCAAAAGTAATAGATTTAGGCATTAAGAATATTTTAAAATTATCTCTCATCTCTAGTTTTATAGGTTTTGAATGTAATGGATCACCTTATTCAAACTCTAGCTGACATCAATTTCTCATTATCTTTTTTAACATAGATACATTAATTCTGTATGTTTTGAGCAAGGTTTTCAACTAAAGTAAGAAAATTGCCTGTTTTCTACATGCCTCAAATTCATATTGATGTCAACTCAATTATTATACACTGATTGAACTGATAGAAAATCTTATTCAAAACTGATACACATAAAGTTTTGAAGTCACCATTGCCTACATGAAGATTTTCTCTCTATTTTTATGTAAATTTTATTATATAATATACATGACAACTTGACCTTAGTTGATCCAGCAGAGTCCCTTCTAGTGCAAGCATACAACTACTCAACAAACATCTCCAACTCCATAAATATTTGTTTTCCTATCATAATTATAGGAAAATTAACATTGCCAAAGTGGCTAAATTATTTTCGACAAAAGATATTTTAAGTTTTTAATTAAAGTTTTCATATTTCCAATTTGAGATCTCATAGTTGCTTGCAGTTAGAAACTTACTTATAAACCTTTAGTGACAAGGAGCTTACTTTGTATTTATAGGTGTTTCCATATATTTAGCATATATTTAATGAAGGTCAAGAATAAAACTGCAAATGAGGTTTATGGGAGTGCTGTAAAGGTTCATTATTGTCATTGTGTGAGGAAGTATAATTTTCTTAAGAGAAATGATGACATATACATAATAAAGTCCCTGTCCGTGTCATGACAGCTCAAGAGCGTGCCATCGTTACCACCTATGTCACACCGCAGGTGTGCCTGCTATATGGGTGACAGCCACTGACTTCTCTGATCAACACATAATTATCTCTGAATAAAAATGCGCGTTGAAGTTAGCTGGACATAATGGATTGAAGACCCAGGGCAAAATTATCTTTATCACGGCACATAGCACCACCTGGGGGTTGGAGAGGGATAGGGAGAGGTGTTGGCAATGATGCAACCTTGAGAGGCCTGCTGTGGTGTGGGCACTCCTGGAGGGTTCATGCTCATCCTGCTTGTCTTCTTTCTGATAGGGGAGGTCATTCGGTTAATGGTAGGATGCTCCTGATGGAGAAAGGTCCCGCTGATCCACACTGTTCTCTGCTGACCTAACTGTATATCTCTCTCCCAGCATCTGGATAGCTTCCATTCGCAGAGTCCCCTTCCCCCATATGATAATAAATATCATATCACAAGGATGGCAGTGCTCCTTCATGGAACACTGACTGTTTATTAGAGGCAAAAAAGTTTAAGAGAAATGCTAACAATGTTCATTAATGGCCCGCATCCAGGTTTAATGAGGCATGTCAATATGCAGACTGGGCAACATCAGTGGCATAATAGTGCTGGTAAATGGGAGTAATTGTATCCAATTGTACGGCACAGCTTCCAGGAATGAGCCCGAACTGCCAACTGACAATGACAGAGCAATTATGGGAAGGCAAGCGAGCTGTGTCAAATTAGCACTTGGTGAGAACTCATTTTTCAGAGATGTGCTTGCTCTACACCACCACAAGTGATAGCTACTTTATTGTGAGTGATAGGAAGACCAGCACTTAGACTGATGTTCTGATTTGTCAATAGCTGTATTTGAAAGCTTAGTGTCACAAATATATAGAGATATTCAGGGAGAGAGGCACACTGCTCATGATCCGAAGGGTAAGAACGTAGCTGAGAAGGTCATCTGTCAGTGTGAGCTGTCAGAGAGAGATCACACTCTATGAAAAGGGAACATTCAGCCGACTTAAGTAATTACCTTTGACTGAGATTTGAAGATGTCTTCTTTTGTTGGCCTACATTGACTGCATAATTTATAATTTACAGCAATCAGCTAAGGGCCAGGAATTGTAACTAAGAAAATTCTTATTTTATTTCTCATAATTACTTCCCCCCCTTTTTTTTTTAACTCCTTTAGCTCTTCAGAAGTGTAAAGTGGGAAACTGATGAAATTGCTTTTTGCCTTTCTTTCTTTCTTAAATGATTCAGTTTCAAGAACATCAAAAACTGTATATTTACTTTGGGCTGTTGTTTCACAGGGCCATAGCTCCCTACCATTACTCTATAAAGGATGTGGAGCACACCTTTATCCTTGATATATTCTTTTTCTGGCTTTGTGGGATTACTGGTTAAGAAGGATAAGGGACTAATTCAAAAATTTATCTTTCTAGTGCCATAGAATAAGAAAGAAAAAGCCAGATTTGGAGTAGTGAGCACTGAAATTGTAATTCACACCTCAGATACTCATTGGTGTGATTGAGTTGTCAGAACTATAAAGAGATAAGTATTACAGCAAATATTTCAGAGTTATGCAGAGTAATAGAAATTTCAGTTCTTGTTGTCTTTTCAAGCCGGGACATCTCATGGAAATACTGTTTATGAAATAATTCTTTTGATTTTAATAACCTGAAGGAAAAAAAGCATACTTTGTGATCCATTATGATCTGGAGTGTACTAAACACTTAAGTTTTATATTTACATATTTCTAGAAAATTGATAACTAGAATATAATATGGAGCGATAGAAGTATAGTTTTTAATTTTTCACTCTCTAGATCAAAAGAAAAACTGGAGAAATATGAAACTTATTATCAAAATCTTGTTACTTTGGTTTTATTTTTCCCCAGTGATGATGCATTGATTAATGAATTGTAACTAAAAATTACCAAGAGTAGCCCACCTTCTGGCATACATACTGGTGTTTAATTCTAGGTGTATTGATTTACTGTCGAGTTATTGACAAAAGAATTAATTTAAGTACTTTAAGTCAATATTACTTTAGTGGAAACTCTTACATTTCAGTAATTTCCCTATACCACTTCTAGAATACTTACAATACTCTTAGAATACTCCTTTATTAGTATAGCATAAAATAAAATTATTGTCACATAATAAACATTCATTTCTCCCCACATTAAAGTCTGCATAGGTTCACACCATTCTTTTTCCTTCTTCAAGACCCATCAAGCACTCATATTTGAAAGTAATAATTGTGGGTTTTGCATATCTGCTAATGTACTTAATGTTTCCTCTGAACTTTAATGATATTGCTAAAAATATTTTGTTTTTCATAGTTTATCATTTAATACTTGAGATTATTTTAAATTACATACTTTGAAGTACATAACTGAAACACAGTTTTTAATTATTTTTTTAAAATATTTTAGAATTCCTGAGACCATTCAGTCTCTCTGTTGTAGGAAGCTGTTTAATTCACAATGTCGTGAGTACAGGCCCGTCATCTATTCTATAGTGACTGTGCCACTTAATAACGGAATAGTGCATCAAAGTGGCACTTAGGTCTCAAATTGTTATGTATGACTGTCAAAGCGGTGAGAAAAAAAAGAATTAAAAAATAGGGAAGGGGAGAAAAACCCTTGATTTGTCTTTACTACTGAAACGTGAATTTGTCAGCCAGGTTCTGAAATCACAACAGCATTGCTTGCATCCCCAGCGAGATGTTGAAAACTTGACAGGTACATATTTTTTCAACTACAAGCACTTCTATAATGAAAACTAAATACACAAATCTTATTATTTTTTTTTCTTTTGCTCTTGACAGATAGTTGTTGCCAATGGGATTTAATGTTCAAGTTCAAGTTGTCAAGAGAAATAACCAATAAGCAATCCAAAGAGTCAAGATACAGATATTCAAAAGCAAAAAGCCTGGCTTCTGTGATATACTGAAAGGATTTGGGTGTATAATTAACCAAGTCAGAACATTGTCATTTAATCTTTCCCCTAATGCATAAGTTCAACCCATCACCAGCCTTCTCTAGAGGAGAAATTCTAACTTGCTTAGTGGTCACCAAAGCTTTCTATGGCATTATTTTTTTTACTTTATCAATTAATGATGAATTTGCTTTGGCATGGCATTTTTTCATTTCTTATTCTCAGAACATAAAACCAAGACTGAACTTTGAAGCCATATTATTAATAAGATTTGAAAAATTGCCCTATGCTGCCATGTATTCAGGAAATGTCTTCTGAATTTCATTCCGAGCATAGCCTGTGTATACAATATTTCTGAGTGTATTTTGTGCACAGCATAAGTGTCCTTGCAACTACCAATAACACTTAGAATGACATTCAGTGTGTGGTGATTATTTACATTCTGGTAGCTTCACTATTACCAAAAACCTTAATAGTATGCCTGGACATTTTGTGTAGAGAAAAGGACGGAGATCTGTAGCATGATTTCCTGGAAATTAGAATTTATAACTGGTTGTCACCAGCTGCTCTATACAGATCAGGTTTCCAGAATTGCATTCAATCACTTGCCTAGAGCAAATGATATTTTTGACAGGTGAGTGGAATTTTGCAAGGCTAGATAATGTTACACGAGTCACATATAGATAACCTGAGAACTACAACTCCCATCATGCCCTATAATTGAGTGTTAAATAATCATGACTTCTTCAAAAGATTAATATGGGCCTTTTTGAATCCACTCTCAACACACAGAAAATGAATGAATATGACAACCTTAGAAATGAATCTATATAATTCAGCTTTTTGAACTGCTATCATAGAAGTTTCCACATTCTCTTATTCTTTTGGGAAGCAAATTAGTATGCTTATGAAAACACTAACAAAAGACTAATGCAATTAAAAGGGTCATTTAGTAGAAATGTACACGGATATCCTCATCTCAGACTCTTTTTTCCTTTCCTTTATTATCCACACATAATCCTACAGTGTGTCTTTTTTTACTTCCAAAGCTTGTCCTGGGATTTTTCTCCTTCTGTTAGCTGAATTACTACCTGTCTTTAATCAGACTTTTGCTTTCAGTATTGCCTCTTCTACCATTTGTTCTCCACATGTAGGTTGGGAGCATCTTTTAGAATAAAAGTCAGACACAATCATTTCAGTTGATTCTGTTACGCATATGTTAAAATGCATCCAAGGTCATAAATCACCAGAGCCTGGCTGCCCATGCCACCTCATGCCCTGCTGTGCTCTCTGTACAGTGCACTCATGTATCGAGGCACGCCTGTTATCCTGGGATGCACACACTTGCTATTCCTCATGCAAGTGTTTTTGTGATTGAAATCCTTCTTGACTTTCTAATGAAAGCCTAAATGTCACTTAGCAACAAAAGCCTTCTTTGATCATCCAAAGTATCCATTCCCCAAGTAACTCTCCACGACATGCTCTAGATTTATTTGCCCTTTTTTTGAATTTTTAAAAATTATTTAAGTTATATAAGTTTCACGTATTACAAATATACAGATTCAGGAACATAGTGAACTTCCCACCCAACTCTCGCTCCAGCCCATGCTCCAGTGCTTCTCTCTCCTTCCTCTCCCATTACCATTCTTAATTTTTATGAAGGTCTACTTTCAGTTTACTCATCCCTTGATATTTAACATTATTGACTCATTGATTCTTGTTTATTGCCTATTTCCTCTTGGTAAACTAACAGTTATTTGTCTTCCTTGCTCCCACCGGTATACTCAAGTAACTGAAATGTGACCTGGCCATTCACTAAGTTTTTGCTTTTGATAGATCTTTTCTGGGTGAATTTATCTTTCACATCCTAAATTTTGTCCTTCATTATGTTTCATTTTGTAAGTGTAGATAAGGGGCTGGTGCTGTGGCATAGAGGGTAAAGCTGCTGCCTTAAGTGCCGGCATGCCATATAAGTACCAGTTCTAGTCCTGGCTGCTGCTTTTCCAATCCAGCTCTCTGCTATGGCCTGGGAAAGCAGCAGCAGAAGGCCCAAGTCTTTGGGCCCCTACACCCACGTGAGAGACACAGAAAAAGCTCCTGACTCCTGGCTTTGGATCGGCCCTGCCCTGGCCATTTCAGCCAGTTGGGGAATGAACCAGAGGATGGAAGATATCTCTCTCTCTCTTTGCCTCTGCCTCTCTATAATTCTGCCTTTCAAATAAAAACAAAGTCTTAAAAAAAAAAAAAAGTGAAAGAAAACGTACAGGAGTCATTTGATGAAGCAAATTTTGTTCTTGATTGATTTATACTTTGAGAATTCTGACTTCATTTCTGATTTTTTTTCAGAGGTAGCAACTTCATAGCAGGCACATAATGATGTTTCGATAAATATTTCAAGGAATGATAGATGTTCCAATGCTTAAAGGGAACTTTAAAAAATATTTTTATAAACCAAACATAAAACAAATTATACAACATTTTGTTTGATAAGATCAAGTGCTATAAAATGTAACTTTAGAAAAATATTATATTTACTTTTTCTAAAATATAATATTTTCCAATTGTTTCTATCTATATTTTTGAGATTTTCTTTTTAGTTACATAATGAAAATGAATAAGCCTTTCTGAAATTAAGTTATGGGATAATGGAAAGTGTATATCATATAAGCTATTAAAAGCATAATTGTTAGCTTTTAAAGTTAATGTGACATTCATGATTTAAAAGAATCACATTTAAAATTTCAAATGTTATATAAAATTAGATATTAGTTAGAGAAAACTAATCCATGTTTTTTAAGGATAAGAAGAATTTTAAATATGCTCACAAATAGACATTCAGGTTTTAATCTATTTAAGCTCAGCTTGATAACAAGATATAACTAGAGTGACAAAAGTTGGAAATTTTACTTAAATTACATTAAAAAGGAACCTATTCAAATTTCCATTTGTATGGATTCAGTAACATTTGCATTTGCAAAAATGTATTTAAAGTAATAAATAAAATTAATATTTACAAGCTTAAACATAAAACAATAAATTGTGAATCTTACACTTTTTTTGAAAATGTCTGCAATTTTAAAAATAAAGTTTCAAATTTCCTTAATATTGTACCTGTGCAATGTAAAACCTGTTTTCAGAGATAGAAATTTGGGGTTACCCCTTGCTTCAGGCTTACCTAAATAAACATTACTTATTTTCAGGTTGCATATTAATTATTTCTTTATGTTCATACAATCATTTTAGCAATTTGCATCAACCAAGAAAAATATGGATACATAATTTTCTATTTTTAGGAACACATAGTCCATTTGCTTACTATTAAGTCAAACTGGAGAACTGGCGAGCTCATGATTAAACATTTGAATTCCTATATTAAGAACTTGTGCTTTGGTGCTAAATAGTTATGAGCTGAAGTCTAAGCTCCATCTTTTCCCTTACCATCTTGGTGATGTGGGACAAATCTCAAACCCCATGAGGCACAGCTATCCTTACTTTTAAAAAGGATGATGAAAGAATGTTCTCCAAAAGAACACATGAAGAGGGACATTGACAATGTAAGTGAGGAACTCAGCATTATCAAATAGAAATGGCTTTTGTGATTTCTACACCTACTCCCTTTATAATGATTACATGGACTAATACTTCCAGACTTCTTTACACTAGATAATGCTGCAATTCCAGCAAAACATTCATGCAAATATTGACTAGAAACTGGATGGCTCTATATAATTTAGAAGAAAATAAAATAAATGAAAACATTCATGGATATGTTGTAGCTTATATCCTAGATATTTTAAAATGAACTGTTTAAGAAGGAAGAGAAGACAGGCATCAGCTTGAAATATTGCATATGTATATCATTCGATCTTCACAATTTAATAACTTACAGTTGAAAATCAATGAGTTAGATTGCCTAAGTAATTGCAAATTTTGCTTGTTCAAAGGGCCACAATGGCTGGGGCTGGACAGAACAGCACTGAAGCCTAGAATTCAATGCCAGTCTTCCACATGTATGGCAGGAACCCAATTACTTAAGCCTTCACCTCTGCCTCTTAGAATTTGTATTGGCAGGAAGCTGGAGTTAGGAGCCAGATCCAGAAATCAAACCAGGGAATTCTGATGCAGACATCTTAACTAGAATCTTGCTCACTATGCTAAACAGGTGCTCCTTAAGTCTTGCCTTAAATCACAGAAAGATACATTAAATAGAAAATATAGATGATTAAATGCACACACAATGAATGAGTATAATTAGTAAGGGTTTCTTTATTATTTGTCAGATCTTAAATTATCTATAATCAATAGTCGACAGGTTTGGTTTTTGCATCCAAAGCCATGGCATAATTTATGAGTCTACACATTCTGGTCCATTTGTCCAGATGCATATCTGGAAATTCTTAACATAAATTATGCTCACAGTAGAAAGATCAAGTCAGACTAAATTTTTGATAGTACCTTGTCCTTTCTATTTTTTTTTTTTTATTTGAGGGGTAGAGTGACAGGGAGAAAGAAAGAGAGAGAAAAGAGAGAGAGATCTTCCACCCACTGGTTCACTCTCTAAAATCCCTCCATGGCTAGGAATGAGCCTATTGGAAATTAGGAACTGAACTCCATCTGGGTTTCCCATGTGGGTGGCAGGGACCCAAGTACTTGAGCCATCTGCTGCTGCCTCCCAGGGTGTGAATACCAGGAAGTTGAATCAGAAATAGAAGCAGGACTTGACCCCATGTACTCTGATTCAGGATTTGGGCATTCCAACTGTGACACTTACATGTGCTCCTTTCTCTTACATGACAACTTTTTTGTCTGATCCATATTATACCAATCAACATAATTTAAGAATCAGCATTATTATTCCTTCCTTTGGAAAGATTTTATTCCTTTCTCTCAACAGTATATATAGGCGGCGCGCGGCTCACTAGGCTAATGCTCCACCTAGCGGCGCCGGCACACCGGGTTCTAGTCCCAGTCAGGGTGCCAGATTCTTTCCCAGTTGCCCCTCTTCCAGGCCAGCTCTCTGCTGTGGCCCAGGAAGGCAGTGGAGGATGGCCCAAGTGCTTGGGCCCTGCACCCCATGGGAGACCAGGAGAAGCACCTGGCTCCTGCCTTCGGATCAGCACGGTGCGCTGGCCGCAGCGTGCCAGCCGTGCGGCCATTGGAGGGTGAACCAACGGCAAAAGGAAGACCTTTCTCTCTGTCTCTCTCTCTCTCTCACTGTCCACTCTGCCTGTCAAAAAAAACAAAAACAAAAACCAACAAACAAAAAAACAGTATATATAGATAAATCCCCCACCCAGGTATTTTGGTAACACAATGTCATATTTATATATACATCTCTTAGATCTTCTGCCACATTAAAATTAATTTTTCCATTTGGTGACTCTCTGCCCAATAGCATAGGATAATCTTAAGGACTAGCACTGAGCTTTATTCATTGCCTTGTCTTCTGAGACTGGTAAAGTATTGGGCAGTTTATTAGACACTTAATAAAAATGGCTGAATGAATGAATGAATTATTCCCCCAAGGCAAAAATCATTGTATTAAAATTAACTGAGTTATAATATCAAAATTCAAGACCTCACTATCATACCTTGAGAAAGACTTTCACCTTTAGTTTAGCCACTTAAAAGAAAATGTTGTAATACCATACACTCCATAACTCATAGAGTTGTCAATGGCTAAACAAGATATTGATGGAAAATGGAGTGCCTACTACATAGCAAGACTCCAATAGATGTTTATTTCATGTTGTTCCTTTTTTAATTTTTAATTGAACTCCTCTATTTAAAATTACACTTTCAATTAATTTATTGAAGAAGAAAGGCAAATCTCATGAGATCATTATTGATAAGAATGAGATAGAAGGGGAGAGAAAGGAGGGTAGCAGAGGGCAGGAAAAGTAGTTTTTAGTCTAAATAGGACATCTGTGATTATTTTCTTATCTCACACATTTTAAACTATACAAGTCTTTGTTTTACACATGTTTACAGAATCAAGACACAAAATTCTAGCTTAGTATTTACAAATAAATGCAAAGTCAGAACATTTCACTTGGCTATCTGAACTCTGAATAGCTCAAGGTTATAGGACTCTGTGAGTTAATGGGATGAGATTTGTGGTTTAGCAGGCAGCTTTCTAACATACTGTCATAAATGAACTGAATGAAATATTACTAGCTGTCTTCTAAGAAAGAATCCTTCAGCCCATAGTTATATTTTTTTTAAAAAGTTACAGACTTATAAATACACCTCACATCAAGGTGGAAAGGCTTATATCACAGGCACTGATCACTCCACAGAGAAAATTCAGGTTTAAATATTTATCTGGTAGTTTGAAGAAAATGACTCTACTTTTCATCTGGGCAAATTAAAAATATAAGGGAATTATTTTTACAAAACAAGTTATATGCATATCATCTGCAGCAATGCATTAATATCAAAGCTCTATTCTCAAAATCAGTCAGTATAAAAAAACTGGATTTGATTAACCAATGCTCTCTCTAGAAAGCCTGCCTTTTAAAACTGTTTTACCATTTGAAAGATGCTTCGGGATTTTCAGAGCTCTAAAATTCTTAATTTGCACATATTAACAAAAAACTGCACAATATACTAATCAGGTCAAAGGATATTTAATGGTTTTTGCTTTTCTGTTTCTCCGTGCAAGATTGAAAACCAGCATATTAATCCAGATTCCTCAGGCATTGTTTCTGAGAGCCATGAGATCAGGCGCATTCAGGGTGGGATGGTAGATAGACATTGTTTTTTAAAATTGGAATGCACATACAGAATATGGAAAATATAGCACCAGACTCAGAAGTAAGCAAATTACTTGTTCTTGTCAGATTATCTGCAATAGTGTCCCACAGCCACCAGTTTCTCTATGTCTTCAAATCTGCCATTTCATCTGGAAGAAATGCTGACCCAGGCAAACCCAGAGTGAAGTTGTCCCTACAGATATTTGACCCTCCCACGCTTGTCTCTGTGCGTTCAGCCTTCAGCAAAATCTTTTCTCTGGTATCAAAAATGTAAATGAAATTGAGAAGCAATATGATATGATTCGACTTGTTTGTGTATATTGATTGACCTGGAAGCTACAACTACCCTGGTAACTGTGAAGCAAACCAAACCTAACACATTCATCATTTTAAGCCTAAAGTTAGTATTTAAAAGGCAAACAAAAAAAAAACCATTAACAATATTTTATTTTTCATTCTAATATCAAGTTTGTTCATGACTGTTTGAGGGTGATAATGTCTGGTGTCAATTTGACATCAGATTAAAAGCAAAATCAGGTGAACGTCTACTATTTTAAAATGGTGTAATTTTTAGTTGGGTAAGTTTTTCAATGTATTTAAGATTTGACCTCTAGCATTTTTTCTAAGAGCAAAAAGAGAAAATATTACAAAAAAAGAAAATAAAGCAAGCCTTCATAAAGTAGAGCATGGACTTTTCAAACAGCAATTCTCTCACTTCCCTATGAAGATCAATGGCATTGCAAACCAGACATATAACAAAAAAAGAGAAATACAATATACTCTGAAAGTAGAAAACAAGGTCAGAGGTGAGGCTTTAGCTAAAAGGCTTTCTTTAGGTGTCAGAGACAGCAAATCAAGCTTATGCTTTCTTCCTCTTCAAATCCCTATAAAAAGGTTTAATACTTCAGAGTTTTATTTTTAATTTTCTTCCATGAAGTGCTATATTAACACTTTCCTGAATTGTTTGCAAACATATTATGCAAAAAACAGCATTGTGAAAGGTAATTAACAAAAAAAAAAAAAAAGAAGAGAAGAAGGAAAAAGAGAAGACAAAGGAGAGGAAATGGTGGGAGGAAGTGAGGAAGGGGAATTGTGAAGGGAAAAAAAGACAGTGAGAGCCGGCGCCGTGGCTCAATAGGCTAATCCTCCACCTTGCGGCGCCGGCACACCGGGTTCTAGTCCCGGTTGGGGCGCCGGATTCTGTCCCGGTTGCCCCTCTTCCAGGCCAGCTCTCTGCTATGGCCAGGGAGTGCAGTGGAGGATGGCCCAGGTGCTTGGGCCCTGCACCCCATGGGAGACCAGGAAAAGCACCTGGCTCCTGGCTCCTGCCAGGATCAGCGCGGTGCGCCGGCTGCAGCGGCGGCCATTGGAGGGTGAACCAGCGGCAAAGGAAGACCTTTCTCTCTCTGTCTCTCTCTCTCACTGTCCACTCTGCCTGTCAAAAAAAAAAAAAAAAAAAAAAAAAAAAAAAAAAAAAAAAAGACAGTGAGGCAGGAAGGGAAGGAGGAGAGAGAGAGAGAGAGACAAAGAGAAAGGAAGGAAAGGGAAAAGAGGAAAAATGCAGAAATATTGGAAGGAGGAAGAGACAAGTTTTCAAGTCTACCCAGTAAATGATTTGGTAAGTAAACCTCAAAATTGAAAAAAAAAAATCTAAAAAAAGTTTCATAGCAAAAGGTTATTCTAAATTTACTGGACATGAAACCAGATAACTATATTGTTATCTTTTATCTACTTTATAATCCCAGATTTATCACTCCTTGAATTAGATAATTCCTGTAAGGTGTGTGTGTGTTTGTCCTGGTGGTTGGGGTGTCAGATGGGACGCCTACATCCTGTCATCAGAGTGCCTGGATCATTCCACTATCACAGTGGCTGAGTTCAACACCCAGCCCCAGCTCCTGAATTAGCTTCCTGCAGATGCATACCCTAGAAGGCAGCATCAGAAGGTTCAAGGACTTGAGTTTTGGGTTTTTTTGTTTTGTTTTGTTTTTTGTTTTTTTGTGGGTTTTTTTTGATGGGCAAAGTTAGACAGTGAGAGAGAGAGACAGAGAGAAAGGTCTTCCCTCCATTGGTTCACCCCCCAAATGGCCGCTACAGCCGCTGCGCTGCACCCATCCAAAGCTAGGAGCCAGGTACTTCCTCCTGGTCTCCCATGCGGGTGCAGGGCCCAAGCACTTGGGCCATCCTCTACTGCATTTCCGGGCCACAGCAGAGAGCTGGCCTGGAAGAGGAGCAACCGGGACAGAATCTGGTGCCCCGACCGGGACAAGAACCCGGGGTGCGGGCGCCGCAGGTGGAGGATTAGCCTAATGAGCCGCGGTGCCGGCCAGGACTTGAGTTTTTGACACCCATGTGGGACACCTGGATTGAATCCTAAACTTGGAGTTTCAGGCCCCATCCAGTACCAGAAGTTGAGAGTATTTGGAAAGTAAACCAATGGATGGAATTTCTGTGTGTGTTGTATGTGTGTACGTGTGTGTGTGTGTATGTGTGTGTGTTTCGCTAACTAGCTAATTGATTAAAGAGGGAAAGAAAATAGTTACACTATTTGTTTTCAGAAGTATATATACCAGATACTTCACTACTAATTTTATTCATTTATCCTTCTGAAATATTTAACTTCTGGAGATTTATTTCTACTTTTCATAATATTTTTTTATTTACATTGCTTTATCATTTTCTCTTCCTACATTAAGACTTAATGCCTGATAGGGATACAGAAGAGAACACTAGTGTTATTATTTTGTGTCTGGTCCTAAAAAGGGAGCCAAAGCAAAGTGGAGTCATTCTGATAATCTATTTCATTGGGCTGAATTGACCTTAGTCAAGGCCCTCCCTCAAAAAGCAGATAGTTATGTCACAGAAATAAATGTACTTATTTATAATCAATAATTTTAAAATGCTTTATTACCATTCAAGAGAATATAAAGCTTTTGACTTTGAGCTGGCAAGCTATAAAATAATAAATTATTTTCATCATTTGTGAGATTGTTATGCACTTCTACAACTTCATCTGATTCTCGTTTATTTTATCCTATCCTAAAAGTACCTTAGCCAATTACAAAGGTGTCTACAGTGAAGCAGAAATCTTTGTGACTGCAGCTAAGAAACAGAATGAAGAGACTGGGACAAAATTCATAGCCAGGGGAGGAGAATAAATGGTTCTGTTTGTAAGGGGGAGAGATACAAAATCCTGCGTGGGGGCTCAGCTTGAAATAAGCGAGAATGATCTTGGTTGGAGCTGAATTCCTCACCAGCCTCACCTCAACCAAGTGCCCAAATTACTGTTTTAAAGGGTACAGCTCAAACTCGGGGAGAGTGAGGGAAAGGGCAGGCTTGAAACTCACAGTGTTTCTATAATCAATACTCTGCTCCCGAACAAAAGTGTAAAGAGGCGCGCAAATGTACTAAACCACATTTCAAAAATGACATTGTAATTGCTGGCACTGCCCAGCCTACCCCAGCCTCAGCATTGCCAGGTTTTACATTTATTTCAAACTGTTCTTCCCGAGTCTGCCTAATTTTTTTTTTGTCCAAATAGCAGCAACTCGCAGTTAGTGAACAAAGCTTCAGGGTTTTTTTTTTTCTTTTTCTTTTTCTTTCTTTTTTTTTTTTTTTACTTACAGCTAAATTTAACTTTACCCATCCAATAAAAAAGAAATAAGGGAGCCTTTATTATCTCCCTGGATTTCTGGGTATGATACCACATCATAGAGAAGTGGTTATTAGAGACAATGGCCTACCAAGGTGAAGTTTGTAATAAAGCCTATTATGTGGTTTCACCATTGACACTAATGGAATGTAGCAGTGATTCAGAATGATTTAATGGCTCCCAGGTTGTGCTCTAATAGTGCTCTTTATATTGTGATGTATATCACAAAACCTAATGTGGCTGTTGTGATATATTGACAGTATGCATGCTGTTTCATTTTTTTAGGGGAATTTAAAAAACTGTCAAAAAGGAAAATTAATAGGCTGCAACTGCTTTATTTTCAAGGGTTCTGTTTTTTAAATGTATGTGCATAAATTTCCATTTGGTGCCACTCTTAGGCTAATAAATTCATTTGCATTTTTATTCTGAAGTAATAAAGTGTGCATGTGTACCTCTGTGTGTGTGTTTATCCTTTGGATAGCAGGACAGGTGTATTTGTGTTTGAAATTTGGCCTGGAGGAGACCTATTGTCATTCTGTAATATGTTTACAAAATGGTTCTGTTTGATTAAAATGCACATGAAGTTATATCACTAAGACAATCATCGTTTTATCATGTTTGGTAAAATTATGTGGTTGGAATTGAGGGACAGAAGCTGGGGTTTAGTACTAGCTCACTAAAAACAAAACCCAAAACAGAAACCATGGACAGCTCTCTCATAAGCGCTGAGATTTTTGAATAAAAGGGGAAGCGAATCAGTTGACAGAGCAGAATTGAAGCAGGACCTTTGCGCTTGCAGGTTGTAAACCCCGCTGCAAGTCGTGATCATGGAGTAATAACACATATTTTGAATCCAAAGAGAAAGTGTAACATTGTAAAATTGAAGCTTATTATTTGTTGAAAATTGTTGGTGTAGCTACATGGGAAACAGGGTTTTCAGAGGCTTCCATATTTCACCTCTCAAATATTCTGATCACTACTCCTTAAAAACTGTTTAGTTCTCTTTTCAGATTGATCTACTATCCCTAGTAGATCTCTTAAGACATCTAAAAATCTGTCTAGAAGTTCTACTTAATTTATGAAATAATATTCAAAGCTATATAATTTTGGGTGTATAATATTTAATAATGGCTAATTTTTTGAATATAATTTTTTAAAGATTTATTTATTTATTTGAAGGTCAGAGTTATACAGAAGGAGAGCCATAGGCAGAGAGAGAGAGAGAGAGAGAGATCTGCCATCCTCTGGTTCACTCCCCAAATGGCCACAAGTGCCAGGGCTGAGCCTGCCAAAGCCAGGAGCCTAGAGCTTATTCTAGGTAACCCAGGTGGATTCAGGGACCCAACTAACTGGGCTACCTTCTGATACTTTCCCAGGCAGGGAGCTGGGTCGGAAGTGGAGCAGCCAGCTGAGACTTGAATTTGTGACCACATCAGATGTCAGCACTGCAGGTGGAGGCTTAACCATCTGGGCCACAGTACCGGACCCATGAGCTAATTATTAAACTGGTCATGTTGTCAACTTTTGATTTGAAACCTAATAGTGAATGTATTCATTGGCCATCCTAAGCTTTCTAAACCAAACCTCACACACACACACATACACACACACAAGATAAAAATTAAAGGAGTGGCCGGTGCCACAGCTCACTAGGCTAATCCTCCGCCTGCGGTGCTGGCACCCCAGGTTCTAGTCCCGGTCGGGGTGTCAGATTTTGTCCTGGTTGCTCCTCTTCCAGTCCAGCTCTCTGCTGTGGCCCGGGAAAGCAGTGGAGGTTGGCCCAAGTGCTTGGGCCCTGCACCTGCATGGGAGACCAAGAGGAAGCAACTGGCTCCTGGCTTTGGATGAGCGCAGCGCGCTGGCTGTAGCAGCCATTTGGGGGGGTGAACCAACGGAAAGGAAGACCTTTCTCTCTGTCTCTCTCTCACTGTCTAACTCTACCTTTCCAAAAATAAAAAATAAAAAGAATAAAATAAAAAGAATAAAATGAGCATGAAAATAAAATTTGAATAAATGAAGACTTCCTACTTTTGAATGAATACATCCAATATTGCAAAGATGCCAGTATTTCCCCCAAAATTGTTATATAATACAGATGTAATCCACTTCGATTTTGATAAGAAGTCAACCAAATTATATTAAAGTTTACCCAAATTTCATTGGAAAAGATAACATTAAAAAATGCAAAATCTAAGAATAGTGTAAAAGAAAATACTACTAACACATTTTAAAAGCAAGTTTAACTATAGCAATTTGTAATTAGCGTTGCAATAGAAAATTTAGCCAAGCATAAAAATCACAAACCAATTAAAGCATATATGAAAATTCTGTAAATTACAAAGCTTATCATTTAAATCAATAGAGAACAGACTTATAAACTGAATAATGTTATTTTGATAACTAGCTAGTCATGTAGGAAAACGTGGGACAGTAAATGATCACATTTTTTACTTCAAAATAAATCCTTAAGAGATTATTTAATTGTAAGCATTGAAACCATAAAAGATCTAGAAGACAACATTGGTTAATCTATTAAAAAAAGAAAAGAAAAACCTTGGTGATGATCTGAGTAGAGGAGGCCATCAAAAATATCACAAATATACATAATCCCTAAAACTGTAAGGAAAGGAGATCCACAAATTTGAAGACGTAAAAATGAAAACCTCTCACGTATGACCAAAAATGTGTAAACTGGAAGGTAAGCTAGAGGAAATACTTGCCACAGACAAAAATCTTAATAAATATGAAGCAACTTTTTAGAAATAGATAAAACAAGTTATCATCCAATCAAGAAATATGAATATCCCAAAAAGTGGTAAATACAGTAAAACATACATCCATGCTCAAATTCATTTATAAAGAAAGAAATCCATCAGAGTAATAATATGATTTCTTCTTTATTTAGAGTTAGGCAGTCCCCAGTACTCTCAGTAGTGTAAAGAAGGGGACTGGTGCTGTGGCGTAGCAGGTAAAGCTGCAGCTTGCAGTGCCGGCATCTTATATGGGCACCCCTTTGAGTCTCGGCTGTCCCACTGCGGATCCAGCTCTCTGCTATGGCCTGGGAAGGCAGTAGGAGATGGCCCAAGTCCTTGGATCCCTGCACCCACATGGGAGACCTGGAAGAAGCTCCTTGCTCCTGGCTTTGGATCTGCACAGCTTCAGCCATTGCTGCCCTATGGGGAGTGTACCAGCAGATGGAAGACCTCTCTCTCTCTCTCTCTGAATCTGCCTCTCTGTAACTCTATCTTTAAAACAAATCTTTAAAAAAAGAGAGTGTAAAGAAGCATGCATTCTGTATGCTAGACTGTATCAGGGCAGGGTTTTTTTTTTTTAAAGTGCAAATGGCAAAATCCCCAAATTATCTAATAAACCTGAAAATGTGTTTATCTTCATCAGTGATCAGGACAATGCAAATTATAGCAATTAGACAGCATAATATTTCCCAAATAATGTCTAAAATTAACAAGACATTAAACAGTACTGACTACTGACAATAGGTAAAACAGCAATAACAGTTATATACTATTGATGAGCGAATACACTGGTACAACCAGTTTTGAAAACTGCTAGTCTTTAACTTTGAAGCTATGCAAAAATGATCACCCAGAAATTCAATTCCTAGTTATGCACACAACAAATAGACACAGACATGTGCCTATTATTCAGAGCAGCATTATTTGTTATATCCCTAAAGTGGAGGCAACCCAAATGTTCATCTGCACTAGAATGGACATATTAATTATGTGGTATACACATAAGATGAACATTGTACAATGAAAATGAGTGAAATACTAAAATGCATAACAATGAAGAATCTGTTAAATACAATGTCGAATGAAAAAAGCCAGATACAAAAGTGATTCAACGTACATATAGTACATAGATAGCAATTGGCAATGAGCCAAGGCATGCTTTTGAATTGCTGTCAATTTTATATTTCTTGAGTTGGTTGATAGACGCTCACCTGAGTTAATTCTCTAAGCTATACTTTGTTTTGTATAATTGGTCTCAATGTGTGTTGTACTTTATAGTAAAGCAGCTTTCTTTTTTCCTGTAAAATTTGTATTTCATTTATTTGAATGACAGAGTGACAGAGAGAGAAAGAAAAATCTTCCATCTGCTTGTTCATTTTCTACATGGCTGCAACAGCCTGGGCTGCACTAGGCGGATGCAAGGAAACCAGAATTCATCTAGTTCTTCCACTTGGGTGGCAGGGACCTCTGGGTCAGCTGCTGCTGCTTTCTCTGGAGCATTAGCAGGGAAGCCAGCGGAAGCAGAGCAACCACGACTTGAATTGATGCCTAGATATGTGATGCTGGCAACTTAGCCAGCTGGTACCACAATGCCAACCCCAATAAAACTGTTTTCGAAGAAAAGAAGTTAAGGGTAATAGAGACAGAATAAAGAGATAATATTCATACATTTTAATGCTAAAAAACGTTAAGAACTCTGTAAACTGACTTTTAATAAGAATAGTAACATCTAAATCAATCACTCGAGCATAGAAATATAAATGCAGATACTGGGCTAACCATCTATTGATTTTAGCTGATTGATTTAACTTTGCCGTTAAACATGGTTTTTTTAAAGTTCACAGAAAATAAGAAAATAAGAAAAAAAATTACTTTTTAATATGCATATGTTTTCTGCCCCCTGTGCTTCACATAATATGATATGAAAAATATGATAAAATATGGAGCAAACATGATAACTATTAGTCTAAGCACTTCGTTGAGCAGTAAAGTCTACTCACAATTTTTCAACTGGTGAGATTATCTTTATTCTCTGAGAGTTGTCCTGAGAGTCAAACTCTGAAAAAAAATTCTCACTTGAGAGGAATAAAAACATGCTAGATGCCCATTTAACCAGTTGAACGTTTATTAATCATGTACTATATTCTGACTACAATAAGCAATAAGACATAGTTCCTGATTTTTTGGCTTTAGAAGTCAACTTAAAAAGGGATAAGTGCACAGACAAGGTTGTGGTGCTTACACCAAACTGCAAGATAGACCCCCTGGAGCCTTCCTTCTCCTTAAAATAAAAATAGGACTTCAGTTTAGAAGAACTTCCTCACTTAAGGGAGTCCCAACATGGCCGCTCTTCTCATAGAAAAGATGCAGTCTTGCTGGGATCATCTGGGGCTCCGGGCCTGAAAGAATTTGCTTCAAGTACAGCTCTGGCTTTGTCACAAGGAGACTTCTGTTGGCCTCAGTGAGGACAGCAAAGTGAAAATGGTTATCTCACCATGTTCTGGTGGACTGACGGTTAGCCGTATGCAGGTGCTTAACAAACTTCGGAGTTGCCTTCTCCTTTTTCAACTCTGTGCAGTGGTTATTTGTTTAGGGTCACCTCAGACCTTGGTCTGTAAGCTTTTTGAGATTAGGGGTCTTGTCTTATTCTCCTTTACACTCCTTACAGAGCTTAGCATAATGCCATGTGCACAACCAAAATTCCATGTTTGCTGAAGGAATGAATTTTTGCAGCCACATATTGACCATGAGAGATGAAGATGAGACATGTGCCCTTACTTTTGTAGAAGCTAAAGGAGAACCTATTCAATTAACCCACCTAGATTGATGCTTCACACATTCATTCCAAAGAAGACTAAACATGCATTTAACAAGTGTCCTTAAGACATGAGGCTATTACATGAAGAGTGAAAAATGAGTCACCGTTTTTGGAAGCACATGAAAGGAGGAAAGAAGCTTTCATCTGCAGCAAGCAGCTTGTACTACAACATGTAGTTATGAAGACGGACTTTCTTGTCTTGCTTCTACACTCAAGTTATTCCTTTCAAATCATTACTTTCTTGCAGGTACACAAGATGCTGAATTTTGGAATTTGATATAAAATATGCCCTCACCTGTAATGGCCTAGCTTTGTGATGCCAGGGCATAGAGGGAGTGGACACCAGGGTGCAGGGGAAGTAGACAAGTTAATCCACAGGCCTTGGGCAGCTCGGTGATTCTTCTGACCTATTTGGTTTTCCTTCTTTTTCTCCTCTTAGGAAAAGTCTGAAAATTTAAATAGATAATTAGGCAACTGGAGAAAAAAGCTCTACAGGTGTCTAACCATTCCTCTTATTCTAGAAATGTACATTGTAATGAAGTGTTTCAATATTCTAGTTGATAGTGCTCATATAAATGTATATAAAACAGGTACTAGATAATAACGGGTGCTAACAACACACTGTATCCACCCTGTTGTATTTGAACTTTCCATGAAAACAAAAGCCTGAGGTTTAACAGCTTGTCGTGGACTAATGAAAATTGTCCGAAATGTCCTGATGGGCTTCCTCCGGCACTTATCCTGCCTCTGAGGTCTGGGAAGTCACTGAACACAGAAGCAAGATTTTCTTCTGCCCCTTATCCTCTAACTAAAATTGTACACAAAATTCAGAATATCTCAAGTGGAAAAAAGTGAGTCACATGTGCAAAATGCTTTTTAGAATGTGACCATACATCAGTTAATTGTTTTAGAGCACTGGGTGGCAAGGAGGAGGGTTGAAAGAGGCAACAGTCACTTGTTTTTTGACCCCAAACTTATTTCAAACTCAAAAGCAAATAAATGTTCATTTTGTTTTTTCCTTTTGGAGAGCTGAGCAGATTCATACAGAACAAAACTAGGCAAAATGCCTCCTCTTATGTAACTTTAATGTTATCTAAAAATAAAGATGTGTTATCATCACAACAGCTTTTTCTTTCCAAAGATTCTATAAGGTTGGTTTAGAAAGGAGGATGGTAGAGTGACTAAGAAACACAAAGAGTCTTTGTAAGATATTTAAATGAGATCTGAATAATCATCATCTCATCTTGACTTTTCAACTTTAGAGACTCTATATGGGTCAGTTGCTATTGCTTTAATTAGCAAAATCAAAATAACAAAAAATGGCAATTTCCTGCACTCTCTCTTTTTTTACTTTCTCAGCCTGTAGCAATAATTATATTTTCTTAATGCAAAACACCTCATTTAACATGCAAGCTTCCTAGAAGTTGGCCAACTCTTACAGGCTCAAAGTAGCAGAAACAAGGAAGTTTGTTTTTTTTTTTTCCTGACATCTTCCCCTGCTAAAATTCTTTTGGCACAGGCACTGAATAAGAATTAGCCACCATGTAAATAAATTTCTGTGTCAATATTTTTTATTGTAAAATATGTCACCCATTGGAATAAAAGGAGAGCCAGGGTTTCCAAATCAGATTACTAGCAGGCTTCTAATTTATACCTTGCACGGACAGCCTTTAAGCCACAGTTGACCTCTTATTTTTTTATATATATTAACTGGAAACAATTCATCAAGTACGTTACCCCAACCCCCCCTCCCTTCTTTTCAAATCCACTTGTATTACTAAAAGGTTGAGTAAAGACCTCTGGGGAGCAAGGGCAATTTTTGACATGGGTCTCAACAGATTAAACTATGCAGGGACAATATAGAATACATTGGAGCAATAACATTATCACATCATAGGCTGATTGAGAGGCATTTCCTTGCATTTCTGTCCTTTTACCATAAGCCAATACTAGCCACAGGCATTTGACTGGAGAGCCTGGAGGATTGACAGGCCTGGCAGTCATTACACGCTGGATTGAATACTAGATTACTCCAAAGTGGCTGAGGGTCAGGGATCAGTGTGTTCCCTTTTGGCACTAAATGACTTTAATATCCTTACTGTATTAGTCAATTACTTTAAAGCTGCTGCTCTCTGAGCTCTCTCTGCCCCCCTGCAGTTTACTATGGACATTTGAATTGCTCCCATACTTAACCCACACATCTGCTTTTAGCTGTCAAAAGAACACTGCTATCAGTGGAGCTATTGACAATATGAAAAGAACTGAGATACTTGCTAGAGGTGTCAAGTGCCTCTCTCTTTTGGCTGCTTAGTTTAAAAAAATAAAAAACTAAATAACTGTGATAAAGGTGGTCTTCTGAGAAAAGGAATTCAGCTTCATGTAATCTAGTGGCATGTAAAGTAAGCAATGGAACAAAAAAATGGTGACGTTGATTTGTTTTTGTCTGTTTACCACTTAACTTTCATAAACCATATATCATCTATATGGATTTTTATTAACTTTGTAAACTCACACTTTGAACATATGGTAAGTGAGTGTGCACCAGTGTGAAGACCTCTCCTAGAGTCTTTATTTCATTTGGCAATAGTTCCCGTGATAGTGGGAAATTATACTGCACATCTCAATTTATTGGTGCAACACTGGGAAGAATTTTATATCGCAGTCACTGAACTTTAAAAGGTCCAGTGTGGCGTGGTGTTAAACCAACATGTCTAGATTAAATGTGGACTAAGCTGATTTGAAATTTAAAACTACTTGAAAGTCATGGCTTCAGTGTTTCAGAAAAAGTGATCCGAATCTCACACAAGAGCACAACTGCTGAGTGGACACTGATTGTGTGTGTGTGTGTGTGTGCACATTCATGTGCCTACAGTCTACTTGCTTCTGAGTGCCAGTGGGAGCCCAGGTAAATCACAGTGCTCCAGTGGTAATATAGAACATTGCAGAAAGTTACTAAGATCCTTAAATCTTTTGATACAGTAATAGGAAAAAGACACAGAAATATACAGAAAGTTAACCCATTGTCTTTAACTTACTTATACCAGAATCTGAGAAAATCATTCATTTCCCACTTGCAGGCAAGTCTTCAATAAGATCTGATTATTTGGTCAAAATTACTCAATTATTTTGCTAAGTTTCCATTCTTGATTCAGATTCTGAATTATCTGTAGATATGAGCAATTCTTCACAAAATAAAATTTAAACAAAAGCTTTAATTTCCTAAAATAATGATTAAACTAATACACACAGTAGGCACATTTTTTGCTGCTGAAATTTCCACCTATGTATTGTGATTTCAGGGATCATCCACTGCTCTCACTTAAAAAAAGAGTCTTCTCAGACATGAAAACATCTCATAAACACTACTTCAACAGAAACGCAATACAATCAACCTAATTAGAGAATAGTTTTTAAAAATAACAAGTCTAGATTGTGTTTGTGTCATTAGAAAAGACAGTTTTGTCATCACTGTGACATTTTAAAGGCACTTTAAAGGGAAATGGTGTAGAATTAGAAAATTTGGAACTGTTCTTATTTGCTAAACATACGGGGTTTTGACTTAATTGTTGACATCAATCTAATCCTAAGGGTTTAAAATGTATCTTTAAATTTCTTAATCATACAGAACAGTTTCCAAATCTCTGCCTTTGAATTAAAGTGTAGTGTTTTTCATTATCTTAGCTTTTGTAAGAATAAGTCTTATGAGTACACTTGGAATGAGTTATATGTACTCAAGACCTTAAAAGCTGAAATGAAACATATCATAGGGAAGCTGAGATTGGAAGAAAATAATCAGTATTTCCATATCATGGACATTTATAAAGTACATAAATATAGCCTTGGGAAATGAAATTCATGATTTTACTAATTTAAAATTTCGTTAGCAATGGACCTTAAAAAACTTGATACTTCTTGGCACTCATGCATCATTAGCACTTTTCATTCATCTATATTTTGTTGTGTTTTGGGAATTGGGTATTCCAGAGAAGAAAGGTAGCCTGACATGAAAGTGACTGAATCAGCCCCTTGATAGTCAAGACGACAGAAGGTGAAGAACTGTAGCTTCAGCTGACATCTTCTTTAATATGAATCACTTATAAATATTTACAATTCACAATGCAACAGTAGCTCCATGGATAGTACATAAACAGCAACATTTGATGGTATGTTTGGAGTCCTGCTCATTATGGCTTTGACAGGGTGTATTTCTTAGGAAGAGTTTCTAACCAATTAATTTGCTAAAGTTTGTTTTTCCTGTGTCTCATCATCATTTAATAAAAAACTTCTTTTGCAATTTGTTGATCACTTTGCATTTTTGTAAAAAGCATGTAGTTTGTGTTAAGGAAGATGAACTTTTTCTTCCATTGTGACATTATGTTTTGATGGCTGCATTTAAATTGTATTTCCACTAGAATTCCTTGAAAAGCAAATTGGTTTTTTTTTTAAATGTTGTCCTACATACCATTTATTTCTTAAATATAAGAATGATCATCATTGTAAATCTGCAAAGTAGAACACTATAAACTGTCTTATGAAGCGCAACAATCTGTCAGTGTAGCATCTAATTTTCATTTCTCAGATTTCATTATTGCTTCTCTAATGTAATCAGGAGGATTAAATGATCAACCAATGGGGGCGGCTACTCCTTTCTTCCTGACCTAGTGTGTAATGAGATAGACAATCCCCTAACCTATTATGCTTTCAATCTGTGGAGTGGGAGTGTAGTTAACTTTCATAATGTAGAAAAAGGTACATATATTTTATGGCAGTGAAAAACAAAACAGGTAGAATTATAATCTATGTATTTTAATGTCTTCATTGGGTAATTACATAAAAAATTAGCTAATCAGTTCCTTGAGTTTTTCCCATCTGTGATAATACAAAATATGACTATTTTACGTTTGTATACATCATTTGTTATTTCCTGATTTTAGGTAGGAGAATTTTATGATTTTTTGAAGTGGAGAACATATAGTTCTAGAGATTAATGGTTTTAAACATAAGCTAGCTTTAAACAGTAACAAAAGTTTATTCCTTAAGTAGTATAAATAAAGGTGAGAGAGCTTTTGAAAATGTGGTCTTTTACAGCTATGTGTGTCTGAATGTTTCCTAGTTTTCCTATGAAAATGTATGTGTGCATGTGTATGTATGTGTGAGTGTTTAATAGTTCTGATATAAAGGAATAGACAGTTGTTTAGGGAAGTAGCCACAGAATCCTTTAAAATCTGTTTCCTTTTTGATTTGCTGCAGACATTAACAATAAAAAAGGCCCACAGAATCTGCTTTCCATGCATCATCCTTGAATATGTAAACAAGTTACTGACTGGCTTTGCATGAGTGTAGCGCTCATAATTTTCAGCCTGAAAATGACATATACAAATAAAGGAACTAAAGCATGGAAAGTAACATATTTTGGTCTTGTGACTAATGGTAACCTGGTGCTATTGAATTACTGAACTGTGTCTGAGAACTAATGAGAAAATTTTCCCAGGGGAATCTTTATCCAGTGCACTTGGAGAGCACCTCAGGGACCTATTCTGAGTCTGTCACCTTCCCCGTCTCATTGACACTCCACTTCTTTACCACCATTACACTGTGCAACCATTTCACTTCACACCTCACGATTAGAATATTAAAAGGAGAGAATACTACACGACTTGCTCCAGATAGCAGAGTTGTTTTTGACACTTAGAATAGAAATTGTCACCAGAATATCACAAAGACATGAGAGTCTCCAACTGCGTAGAACATTCGAAAGCTTAAAGCCATTTTATTTTATAGCTAATGAAAACTTTCAAGCAATTTCTTAATGGTACCTAATTCATTTACTCAGAGTTATTTAAGGGATGCTTATTTTTAACCAAAAAATAATTGTACTTTGAAAGTTACAAAAATGATCCTGCTGTAAAAATGTAACATGTGTCATTAAGATACTGATGCTTTGTTTCACTTGATGTGCCCAGAGATGGTATTTTTTCTGGGCAATGGTTAGGAACAGCCATCCTATCACAGACGCATTACTGTCATGAATGAGGGCAGTGTTATTACTTCTACAACTAATACTGAAATTCTTAACAAGATCCTCCTACTTTTTGACACAAAAGAACAAAGAAGGGGGAAAAGACAAGACCATCTAAAGATACATCCCACTATTACAATCTTTAAAAAAAAATTCTGTTTCACAATGAATCATTCACCTAGCGATTCTCTTCTGAAACTGGAGAGTGCTTTTGTTCAGAAGTGAAATCCCTGCTACTCACAAAACAAATCAGTGTTAATCTGTTGTTTTATCCTTTGAAAAGCTCATGGACTACCTCTATGCTTGGGCTTTCCCATGGTAAGCCATGTTATTTTCATTGTTGAAGTTAGGCTCTTAAATTAAGAGCATCACATGTTCATGCAAAAGTCCATCCTCTGCATATTTTTGGTTGGAATTTTTTAGTTTTACCAGTGAATTTGGCAGCTACCTATATATGTTACAAAATATATCTTGCTTAGTAATTGAAATCTCTGTTATTATTTTTACTACATTTACTTTTGCCCCAAATTAGATGATCCCCATTCTTCTGAACTTAGATGTTCACGTGCACATATGTGGACAAATACTATTGGAGATGAAACTCTACAAAATAATAAATTTCCAGAGCCATTCTCCTTCCACAGCAAAGTCTCTTTTTTCTACAGCCCAAAATACTTGTTTATGGAGACTTATTGGGGATAGAAAAGAATGTGGCCATGGTTCAGTCACTCAGGTTTTTTACAATGAGCATGCATGGAATTTGGTATTTTAAAGGTTTTTATTCTTGCACTGGCCTTGCATATTGGTGTTGCCTTTGCAGAACCATATAACAGAGCATAATGGAGTTAGAGCAAACTCTGATTTGGTCTCTAACTTGGTCTCCTTCAGGACACCATGAGAGATTTATCACTCTCACAAAGGTAAAACTTAAAATGCTTCAGGTTCAAGGGACAGTGGTAAACAAAGACAAGAGAATGAAAAAATAAATACCTGAATACTTGGAATCCACATAGTACTTTTAATGGTGGATGTTTTGGAGGGAATTGTCTATGAGGAAATATCCATCTTGAGCAAAGACTTAGGAAAACATCCTTGTTACCCAATATGGTAAAGAAAAGACATGAGTTGGGCTCAGCACTGTGGGGTCAGTGTTCACTGCGTACCTATGGTTTTGCTACCTCTACCCATTTTACATCATATTACAATAAAAACTAGATTCATGGATCTTTCTATTGCAAGAAGATGTGAGTTGAATGTTGCCTCTTTTCCTCTATTATTAATTCAAAAAAGTATTCTTTTGATATACACATATAATGGAGCTCTGTTATTCTACCTGTTCATTTAACACGATACAAGTAAGGAAAGAAGAACCAGAAAGCTCTAATTTCTGATATAGTATTTGTATTTAAGGATTCGAGTTTTAAAGTGACATTTCCCTAGTGAATTGACTTTAGAATGCTTTTCCACAAGGATGTCTTGAGCCTTGATGAAACCTTGTGACTCAAGAGTAGTAATGATTCAAAATGCAATGCACATGAGGGAGTTAAGCACACACTCGTTAGAGTCCTATATGAGCTGTCCATTACAAGGGCTTCCTTCATTTTCTATGCCAGAGTCAGAAAATAACTTCAAACTTTGTCCCACAGATGAAATCAAAAGTCCACCTCACACACATAAAAAGGACATCTCTATGGATTTAAACCAAGACCTGATTATTCAGGAGCAGCTTATCTGGCTCATGGCTAAGTCAAAGTTTGCTACTTCTGGGCATGTTTGACTATAGGGAACTCGCCCTCATTTTCATCCCACTGCCTGTTCTGAAGGATGTGAAAAACACACAACTTCATTTTTACTCCTGTGGTTTTGAATGGGCTCTTATTTGACTCATCTTCTTTAGAAGTGGGGAAAAAAAAAATAAGAAAGCTTTTGCATGTGCAGGGATTTGGGGATTTATTCTCTTTCTTCTCTTTTCTATTTCTTTTTCCCCTTGACAGAATTTCTGGTCTTTAGGCATTTGTAAGGTCTCTGCTTCATTCTTTCAAACCAATCCTTGATATGTGGATGGAGAGATGGGGGATACAGGAAACAGAAATGGGTTCCCATCCATAGGACAACTCGGAACCACTGGGACCCCCGGTCATCACCTTGGGCAAACAACTCTGCTGAAAGTGCCTCAATGGGTTAGGCAGCCCTAAAATGACATCACCCAAGGGGACGGCCCTTTGGGATGCTGCTCACTGAGATACAATACCCTATCATGGCACATTGCTGTATCCTGCATGCACTCCTAAAGACTACTTCTGTTTTTTTGCATCAGAACCTCCCTCAATCCCTTTCTTATATACATTTTTAACTTCGGCATAAACTAGCTATACAAATGAGAATTTTTAGGGCAAACAACAAGCAAAAAATGGATATCTTTATCATATCCAAGATCCTGTCAGACCAATCCCTCTGTTTAAACAGAGAGGAAGACAATACTGTGGAGCTCTGTAGAATCAATTAGAAATGACTGCTAGATATTTTCTGCACAGCAGAAAATGTGTGCACCAATAGAAAAGGTATGTGAAAACACTGAACATGCTTTGACCCGGGATTGAGTTCATGTAAAAAGAGCCAATTTGAACTTTATCTATCAATTCAATTCATGTTAAGATAATATTGTAAAAGGAGAGTTATGGTTTTCATAGCTAAAGTTTTCTACATTAGTACATGTTTGGTATTTTATTTTCAACGTCAAAGAACACAGCTGACAGTTTGAATCAGAGTCAATTTCTTTCAGCAAATATTGTGAATTGATACCTGGTTTATATTTCTGTTGTTTTGATAATAAATGGCTGAGCTGATTTCCCCACACTCTACCCCTATAACTTTAAAGTGTCATTTGAGAACAGAGCGATTTTATTTTCTCATGATCTTATGCAGTTGAAGAAAAAATTCTTTGAGGTGTTTTTGGAGAGATTTCATTTTGGCTATGTCTATACAATGTCTAAATAAACAGTAAGGAGTTGAAAAGTTCAGGCAGTTCTCTTTGTTATTGCTTTTCTAGGCACCAAAGAAGAGTTTGACTCAAAACAATATGCAAACTCATTCAGTTAAAGTCATCTGTCAACTAAGAGCAATTAGTCAAAATCTCGTGCACATGGCTAAAGTCTTTGCTACTCAAAGATGAGCAAGTTTGCACACAGCTAGACTGTATGAACTTTAAGCTCAGTACTACATAGACCTCCATCTAGCATTTTCCCCTTTGATTTTCTGTTATAAAATCTTAATAGAAATTATAAACATGAAGAGTGATTAAAATTTTTTTACATTGGTTTCTCCATGGAAGTCTGTATTTTTCATTCTTTTATCTATTGCAAAAAAAAAAAAAAAAATCAAGGGCTAGTTGCTAAGAATGTTAGATAAGTTAGAGACAATCTGCTTCCAAGGAGCTTTGTGTTAGTGGGGGAGATAGTCTCTCAGTTACATAATAAAAAATACCAAGTCAAAAGAAAGTACTTCAAACAGAGGTATATGCAACATTTTGAAAAAAAGACCATGGAATGAAGAAAGAGTTTACAAATGAATAAATATAAGAACCTGGGCTTAAAGGATGAATGATTTTTAACTTTTAGTGGAAGGATATTCAGATTAAAGGCACAAGATGAGTCACATATTAACAATTGGTAGGGTACAAATGAATGAGTCTGCGTGATAGTGGAGAGCGTGTGGAAGGACACAATGCCTATATCAGAGCCATGGAGAGGACAATGCGTAAAATGGTTATCTCTGGATTTATTTACCAGAATCTCTGAAGCAAGATATTTTATAATCTTTAATTTTCAGCAAAAAAAAATCCAAGTTTAAAGCTAGCAGTGTGTGGCTAGTCAATTTAATTTCACTCTCAGATATAGTGAAGTATTTGCATGCTGTAAGTCACTCACTGGAAAGTCAAATTTATCTGATTTACATTACAGTGAAAAATGTTTAAAGTGCCATAGCTACAGAAAAGAACATGGAGTGGAATTTAGTTGCTTTAGATGTGAAGAAAAGAGAGAAAAACATATTTCTACCAAATATGGGTATAGACCATTATTATTTTCAACAGTAGAGATCAGAAAATGGATTTTCCATGCCTAAGATGTTAGGGAGGAATCATTAAGGGTTCTCACTCTCCCATAAGTGTTTTCTGATTCTTTGTGGCTTTGCTGGTGTTCTGGGACCATTTTGTTGGACCTTCTGAAACTATGCTTCAGCAGTGGGAAAACACAAGGCTTCTTAGATTTGGTATACCTTCTGAGATTTTCAACAAAGAGAAACAAGGTAACTAATTTCAATCTTGGACCATCAAATTGTGAAGTCTTTGTTTATGAGATTCTAAGCATGTATTCATAAATGGAGGTGGAACTGAATCCTATTTAAAAGATCCATCAAAATATTTCTTTCATCTGGTGTGTGTTGGTTTGTTGAGCCAAAGTTTCCAGCAGAGAGGATCACACTACATAAATCCCTGCCAACCCAAGACATCCAGCTTGTGGGAATCAATGTTTAATGGATACTGAAGTTCCTCAAATTCATCATAAGTGTTCCTAAGTTTCAAACTGGCATAATTTGGAATCTTCAGCTGCTTAAAGGGCTCTGGCAATAGAATTGCAAAACTTGCTATAGAATTAACACATCTGGGGCTGGCATTGTGGCATAGCCAGTAACGCTCCCACCAGCAATGCTGGCATTACATATGATAGCCAGTTCATGTCCCAGCTGCTTCACTTTAATTCAGTTCACTGCTAACTGCCTGGGAAAACAGTGGATCATGGCACAAATCCCTGGGCCCCTGCCACCCACATGGGAGACCTGGATGAAACTCCTACCTCTTGATTTCGGCCTGTCCCTGTCCCAACCATTGCAGCAATTTGGGGAATGAATCAGCAGGTTGAAGATCTCTCTCTCCTTATAACTCAGCCTTTCAAATAAAATAAATAAATCTTTAAAAAGAAAATGCAAAAGGAATCTGGCATGCCAAGTGCATGTACAGAGCTGTGCACACCTCAAGCAAAGAACTAAGAACATCCCATTCTTTCCTCTAGGTGATCTTGAGGCCCTCTATATGCAGGGAGTTGAGGCTAAGGCAGAGTCATGAGACTGCCAGTTAAAGCATTGAAGCATGTCTTAAAAAAGAAAACCACATGGCAAAGGCTCGAAGACTCATCACTTCAAGAGCTGTAAGATAATGTCTGTCAAGACAATAGCATACAATTAGGCTTTCTGAGAAGTCATATCTTGGCCTGCACACAATAAAAAATACAGTCAAACACAGTCTATATAGGAAAGTCACTAACAATGACACAAGAAAACAAGAGTACCAAGTAGATTCAATGATCAAAGAAAAGTCTTGTTAACAAGTAGTACTGATATCCACCTGAAAAAGAATGAAATTTTATCAATATTTCACAGACTATATAATAAATACTTCAAAATATATAAGAGATCTAAATGTAACCACAAAAACTGCAAAATGTAGATCTAGGAGGGAATCCTAATGACCCTGGGCTAGGCAATGTTTTCTTAGGCATGACATTAAAAATACACCTGATAAAATATATATATGTATATATAAAAATTAGATTTTCTCAAAATTAAGTCTTTCATACATCAGAATATGCAATCAAGTAAACAAAAAGACACCTGAAGAATTGGAGAAAATATTTGCAAATCATGTATTTTTAGAGGGAGTTGTATCTAAAACACATGAATAATTATTAAAACTTGAAAGACAGTGCTCTCTTTGGTAGCATCTGTACTATAATCAGTACTATAAATGAACATTAGTATGGACCATCACCAAAAATGACACACAAATTTATGAAACATCTCATATTTTGAGTAAATTTAACCAAGTATCTGAAAGACCTATATACTGAAAACTATAAACTATTAATGAAAGAAATTGATAAACTCTCAAATAAATGGAAAGATATTCTGTGTCTGTAGATTGGAAAATCAATACTGTTAAAGTATTCATATTGCCCAAAATGACTTACAGATCAATATAATCCTTTTCAATTTCCAATGACATTTTTCATGGAGCTGAAAAAATACTAAAATGTATATGGAATCACAAAAGACAATGAATATGCAGGACACTCTTGAACAAAAAGAACAAAATTGGAGGCATCACACCAAAGAACTTCAAAGTATATTACAAAGCTAAATTAATCAAAATAGCATGGTACTGGCATAAAAGCAGACATAGATTGAGGAAACATAACTTAAAGCTCAGAAATGAATTATTTTATCATCAATTGATTTTTCACAAAGAGGCCGAAGGCACACCATAAGAAACAGAGTCTCTTCAATATAAAGTGTTGGGAAAACTGGATATTCACATGCAGAAATATAAAATTTATATTTTTAGTTTATGTTTCTCTAATTTTTATTGAATTGAGCTTTTTCTTTCAAATAACTCCTAGAAATTTGTGCATTTTCTCTTGAGAAATGTCTACTCAGGCCATTTATCCATGTTTGAGTCAGATTGTTTTCTAGATAAAAACATAAACAATGTATACATATAAAACAGTCAACTCAGGCCGGCGCTGTGGCTCACTTGGTTAATCCTCCTCCGCCTGCGGTGCTGGCATCCCATATGGGCTCCAGGTTCTAGTCCCAGTTGCTCCTCTTCCAGTCCGGCTCTCTGCTATGGCCAGGGAGGGCAGTGGAGGATGGCCCAGGTGCTTGGGCCCCTGCAACTGCATGGGAGACCAGGGGAGGCACCTGGCTCCTGGCTTCGGATCAGCGCAACGCCAGCCGTAGTGGCCATCTGGGGAGTGAACCAACAGAAGAAGACCTTTCTCTCTGTCTCTCACTGTCTATAACTACCTGTCAAATAAAATAAATAAATAGTCAACTCAAACCTACTTAAATATTTTAACTTAAAACCTGATATTGTAAAATTCCGAAAAAAAAAAAAAAATGTAGAGTAAGAGCTTCAAGACAGGAACTGGCATTGTGGTGTAGAGGATTAAGCCACCACCTGTGATACCGGCATTCCATACTGGAGTGCTGGTTCAAGACCCAGGTGCTCAGCTTCCAACCCAGCTCCCTGCTAATGTGACTGGGAAGCTAGCAGAAGATGGTCCAAATGGTTGAGCCACTGCCACCCAGGTGGAAGACCAGGATAGAGTTCCTGGCTCTTGGATTCAGCCTGGCCTAGTCCTGGCTGTTGTGGCCATTTGGGGAGTGAACCAGCCAGTAGAAGACAAAACATTCTCTCTCAATGTCTTTTGCCCTATCTTTAAACAAATAAATAAATAACTCCTTGAAAAAAGTTCCAAGACATTGGTCTAGCATAGCTTATTTGGATTTGATCTTGTAGCACATAAAAACAAAAATAAGCAATTGGGATTGCATAAAAATAAAAATCATTTCTGCATAGCAGAGGAAATAACAGAGTAAAGAGACAGCCTATGAACTGAATAAAAGCACTTGCAAACCATAAATCTGATGAGATTAATGTATAAGCAACTCAATAGCAAGAAAGCAAACCAACTTAAAAATGGGTAAATAACCTGACAAGACATTTCTCAAAAGAAGATATACAAAAACGCTAAGAGTTACTTTTTAAAAAAATTCTCTACTTCCTGAACATTGGAAAAATGTAAACTAAAGCTGCAATATAAGCTCATACCCATCAGAATAGCTATTATCAAAAAGATGGGGCCAGCATGTGGTGGAGCAGGCAAAGCCACCTCTTGCAAGGTCATAGGGGCACTGCTTTGAGTCCCAGCTGTTCCACTTCCCATCCAGCTCCCTGCTAATCGAGCCTGGGAAAGCAGTGGAGGATGGCTCATCTGTTTAGGACCCTGACACCCTTGTGGGCAGTCCAGAAGAAACTGCTGGCACCTGGCATCAGATCAGCCCAGCTCCAGCCACTGCAGCCATTTGCAGTGACCCAGTGGATGGAGGATCTTTCTCTCTCTCTCTCTCTCTCTCTCTCTCTCTCTCTGTCCCTCTCACTCCCTGTCTGTAACTCTGTCTTTCAAATAAGTATATAAATAAATAAATCTTTAAAAAAAGGAACAGTAATAAGTGTTTATGGGAATGTAGAGAAAAGAGAACAGGGTTGTACACTGTTGATGGAAGTGTAAATGAGCTTAACCTCTAAGGAAAACAATACAAAATATTCTCAAAAAACTTAAGGTAGAAATACTCTACCACCCACCAATCCCACCCCTGAGTATACCAGCACAGGAAATGAAATTAGAATGCTGAAGAGAGATCTCTGCTTCCAGGTCCATTGCTGCATTCTTCACAGTGTCCAAGAACTAATATCAACCTAAGAGCCCATCAAGGGATGAATGGAGAAAGAAAATGTAACATACAGATGCAACAAAATAGTACTCAGCTTTTAAGAAGGAAGGAAATCATTTGCAACATCATGAATGAACTTGCAGGATGGTACTCTGACATAGGAAAAAAAAAAAACAGTAGTGTGTGATTTCACTCTTAGATGCAATACAAAACTGTTGAACAGCAGAGAGAATAGTAGTTACCAGAGGTTGGTGTGTGGGGGCTATGCGGAGAAGTAGGTCAAAGGGTACAAAGTTTAACTTAGGAGAAACCCATTTTGGAGAATAATTGCACAACATGAGACTACAGTTAATAATAAAGTATTAACTATTTCAACAATGCTAAGAATAAATTCTAAATCACTACAAAAATGATGTTTGTGAGGTAATGATATGTGAATTTGTTTGGTTTAACCATTCTACATTGTATCCATATATAACAATATCATATTGTGTCCCATAAATATATGAAATTATAATACATTAAAATAAAAATATTTTTAAAATAATAAAAGTCAACACAATTTTGAATGGACATAAGATTTTAATAAACATTTCTATGTAGAAGACATAGAAATGACCAATAAGTGAATAAAAGATGCTATCTTGGCCTTGACAGCTAAGAAAAAATACCATAAGCTGGTTGATTATAAACAGTAGAAATTTGTTTCTCATAATTGGTTTTGAAGGCAGAAATTCAAAAGATTAAGGTGTCAGCATGTTGGGCTGTGACAAAGGCCCTCTTCCAGGTCACAGACTTCTCCTTGTACCCTCACATTGCTGAAAAAGGCTAAACTAGCAACCTAACCTCTTCTTCTTAAAATGCTAAGAAATAACTATGGAGTACAGTGAGATAATTTGATGCATGTTTACAATGTATAATGATCGAGTCACTATAATTATTGTTTCTTCCTTAAACATTGATCACTTCTTTGTGTTGAAATCTTTGAACTCTTCTCATTCTTTATAAAATATATCATAAATTGTAAACTATAGTCAATCTCCTGTGCTACAGAACACTAGAATTTACTCCTCTTGTCCACCAGTAGGTTGATGCCTGTTACCACTAATCTAAATGATGAGGGCTGTATCTCCATGACCTAACTTTCTCCCAAAACAATCTACAAAACAATCACATTGGGATTAGAATTTAACACACACTTTGGAGAAGGTAAACATTCATTCTAATAACAGATGCACAACATCAATAGTCATTAGGAAAAATGGAAAAAAAGTCAAAACTACCACAAAATACTACTTTACATCCTTTGGAACAGCTAAAATTCCAAAGAAAGACATTAACAATTTTTTTGACTAAAATATGAAGAAAACAGTCTGTCCTTCATAGCTAATGGAATTGTCAATGGTGCAATTGCTTTGAAAAACATTTTTAAAAAAATTAAATGAGGGCTGGCCTTGTGGCCTAATGGATTAAAGCTGCATCGTATTCGGGCACTGGTTCCAACTCAGCTCTGATCCAGCTTCCTGCTAATGACCTGGGAAAAACAGTGGAGGATGGCCCACTGTTTGATCCCCTGCCACTCATGTGGGAAACCTGGATGAAGCTTTGGCCTGACCCAGCCCTGGCAGTGGCCATCATCTTGGGAGTGAACCAATGGATAGAATATCTGTGTGTGTGTGTGTGTGTGTGTGTGTCCACACGTGCGCGTGCATGTGAGTGTCCCTCTTTCTCTGCTATCATTTCATATAAATATTTTTTTAAAAAATTCAACATATAATTATTAAATAACTCAGCAATCCCTAGGTATATATCCCTAGGTACATACTCAAGTAAAAAACAAGTTTCTGTACAAAAAAAAAAAAAAAAGACTCATACAAAAATTTAGTCAGCATTATTAGTAATACCCCAAAAAGTGGAAACAGTCCAAAAATCCAACAATTGATTGACAAATAAAATATGAAAATACATAAAATGGAATATTATTTGGCTACAAAAATGAAACATGGAGTCATCCTACAAAATGTATAAACCTTGAAAATATCATACTAAGTGAAAGAAGCCAACCACAACGACTTCATATGGATGACTCTATTAATATACAATCTCCAAAATAGGCAAATTGTAAGACTCAGAAAGTTGATTCCTGAAGAAGAGAACAGAGAATGACTTCTGATAAGTTCAATTTTTGTCTTTGGCATGATGAAAATGTTGTAAAATTAGGTAGTGGTGATGGTTGGAGAACCCTGAATATACTAGTAACTGAACCATACAGTATAAAATGAAAGTCTTCATAATGTCTCAATAAGTCTATTTTAGAAAGTGATCTTTGTTACCAGTCAGAAATTTTACATTAATCCTTTTTGTCCATTCCATTATTATTTTCATTCACAAAAATTGCAGTATTTGGGGGCCAGTGTTGTGGCCTAGGGGGACAAGCCCAGTTCCAGCTGTTGGGGCCATGAGAGGAGTGAACCAGAGGGTAGATGATCTCTGTCTCACTCCCTCTGTAATTCTACCTTTCAGGTAATTAAATAAATAAATATTTTTATTTAGCATTTTACACAATTTTCATGATGAATATTTTCAATGATCATCTTGTATTTAGTTCTAAAATTACATGTATAAATTAAAGATTTATTTATTTGGTGAAATTTAGAATTACATAGAGAAAGAGGGAGAGACAGAGAGGAATCTTTCACCCACTGGTTCACTCCCCAGATGGCCATAATTGCCAGGGCTGGGTCAAACCAAAGCCAGGAGCCAGGAGCTTCTTTCAGATCTCCCACATGTGTGGCAGGAGCCCAAACACTTGGGCTATCTTCCACTGCCTTCCCAGATTATTAGAAGGGAGTTGGGTCAGAAGTGGATCAACCAGTATACAAACCGGCACACATATGGGATACCAGCATTGCAGGCAGCAGCTTTACCAGCTATACCACAACACCTTTCCCCAGCATGTATAAATGAAAATGAAAATGGCCAGCGCCGCGGCTCACTAGGCTAATCCTCCACCTTGCGGTGCCAGCACACCGGTTTCTAGTCCTGGTCGGGGCGCTGGATTCTGTCCCGGTTGCCCCTCTTCCAGTCCAGCTCTCTGCTGTGGCCAGGGAGTGCAGTGGAGGATGGCCCAAGTGCTTGGGCCCTGCACCCCATGGGAGACCAGGAGAAGCACCTGGTTCCTGCCTTAGGATCAGCACGGTGCGTTGGCCACAGCGCGCCGGCCACGGCGGCCACTGGAGGGTGAACCAACGGAAAAAGGAAGACCTCTTTCTCTCTCTCTCTCACTGTCCACTCTTCCTGTCAAAAAAAAATCAAAATGAAAATAGATATTTTTAAACATTTGTAACTTGTTTGAAAATTAGCAGAGAGATAATCTTTAGAATTATTGTAAGTACATAATGGATCAGTTTTGAAAAACAACAAAATCTAAAAACAAAATTTTATTAGAAATGTTTTTCTTAATGTGATAGAAACGGAGCAGAATAATGAATGCTTTTGGTTTCTGATCAAAGAAAATATAGTTTGCCCATTGAGCAAGTGAGTGGTTTGGAGATTAGGAAAATGTACCTTGGTATGAAGGGGAAGAAGAAAGGAATGCTGCTTGTCATGGAGCAGCAGGTCCGATAGAGCTCCTCGGGGCCAGCGGGATGATGAGTGTCAGCAGCAAAGGAACCACACCAGAGCCGGGAGATCAGTCAATGCCCAGGGTGCAGCCAGGTTCTGGACTTTATTGTGAGGGGAAGAGCTTTTATAGACACAGAAAGGGGGCTGTCCAGGGCACAAGGGAACTGAGCCAACCAGCTGAAAGGTAAGGCAGGACATGAGCCGGGCACGCCCTCAAGGGCCAATCACAGCCCAGGACACATACTGTTCATGAATAGGGAAGTCTCCTGTCAGGCTAGGTACCGCCACTGGGGGCCATCTTGGATTGTTGGAAACGCTGAGTCACTGGGATGCAGAAGTGCGGCAAACTCGAGCAAAGGCTTAGCGGCCTTGTGGAGCGAAGGCTTAGCAACTTTGTTTCCTTTTTGATTGGAGACCCCCCCCCCCCAAGGAAAATAATGAAGAAAAAAAAAAGGAGAGTGAGAGCAAGTGTAAAGAGAACAAGCAAGAACTTTGAGCATATACTCCAGCGGAATGAAAAATAATCCAAGGAAATGTAATAAATCTAAGAAAACGCAGCACTAACACCATAGTACAATGTTTTTACTTCTTACCTTACAGCTGTGCATCAGCCCTAGAACACAAGAGAGTTCACTCGAATAGTTTTTAACTTTAAATTTCTATTGATGAGGAGGGATTTTTCCACACAGAAATAAAACTTACATGGTTAGATTGATGAGTCTGTTCAATAATGGCCACCTTTATGTCAGGGCACGCTGGTTGAACCTGGCTGAAGAAGAAATTTTCTTGTGGGAATTCACTGATGCTGCCCACCAGATGAATCCTTAGGCATTCAACCCACCTTCCTGGGAGGAGGGAATGCTGCACATTCAATTTAGCTTGCATCAATTAAAAGTGAGGTGGAATAATTTTACACATGCTTTTATTTGAATAGTCTGTTTTGTGACTTCATTTCTTTCACTATTGATTATTGTATCATTAATTGCAAGAATTATTTACACAATAACATTAATTTTTGATCAAGCATATACATATATAAAGAGAATTGAAAATGAATCTTGATGTGAATGGAAGGGGAGAGGGAGTAGGAAATGGGAGGGTTGCGGGTGGGAGGGAAGTTATGGGGAGGGGGAAGCCATTGTAATCCATAAGCTGTACTTTGGAAATTTAAATTCATTAAATAAAAGTTAAAAAAAAGAATTATTTACACAATAACATTAATTTTTGATCAAGCATATTGCAAATACATACCCAATTTGCAATTGACCATTTTTCCTTCTAAAACTGACTTAATGCAAAACTTCCAAATTTACATACTGAAATTGATTTGCTTTTCTTTTATGATTTCTTCTATTGGTTTTATAAAGTCCTTTATGTTGTGAGATCACATAAAAACTTGTCCATATTTTTTCTTGCTCTTTTGCTAATTCTTATAGTTAATTCTTTATTCAATATTGGTTATATACTGAAGTATGATGTATTACCACAAATCTAATCATGGTTTGAGAAATAGGACTATTTAGCAAACATTTCATCAATTTTGCAGAGATTAGAAATATCATTATTGAACAGTAATTTTTATTGATATGTCTAATGGTAAGTGTAGACAATTCTTCTATTGCACTGGCAACTTTTATAGTGACATATTGGACTCAATGATTTTTGTAACTAACCACATTACTGATCTTGCTTACTAGATGTAACTATTCTCAATTAACTAATTTGAGTTTTCTAAGCAATTGCATGATTTTAAGCATGATAATTTTCCTTCTTGCTTTCTGCTATTTACATTTCATTTTTTCTTCCTTTATAACATTAACTAGAACTTTCAGAATGAGCTTGAATAATAATAATAATAGACTTCTATGTCTTCTGGTCCCTAATTTTAATAAGAATGCATCACGATGTTTTAAAATCAAGTAAAATTCTGGATATTGGTGGAATAAATCTCTTCTACAAATTTTTATTTTAGTTTCTGCTATTTCTTAGAAAAAGATTTTTGCATTTCATTAAAACATGTTTTGAAATAAGGCCAAATGAGTTTTTCTTTTTTTGAATCACTGATTGATTCAATGATATATCAACCCAGATGTGTTTATTTAGATCCATCATGGCATCAGTGGAATAAAAACTGTAACATTACAAGCAAGGAAACCAGACTCCCTGTGTTTAGAAACCAGCTCTGAGAGTTATCAGCCATGTAATTTAGTGCCTGTTGCGTAACTTCAGTTTCTTCACCTATAAAATGGACATAATAAGATGATTGTCCTCTTGAGATTGTCAGAAGGTTTAGCATGTTACGGTGGTTTCTTTTAAACATCTGTTTAGGTGCTCCCTGCAATAATTTTGTAATGTTTGTACCTAGATGAACAAGTGAAATTGTGCCATGAACTTTTGTGATTTATAACTAGTTTTTAGAATAATTTCGGAGATTCTTGTTTCAGGTTTTCACAGTTATTAGCAAGGAACTATACTTGGTGACGTACTCATTTTAATCTGAGCCATATGTATTGCTTTATATTTCGCGTTCCTTCAGCATGCTGCTCTGGTTTTTTTGACTCATGATCCTTTTCTCTGTCTTTTCTATTTGCTTTTGTTTTAATTTTGCTTATTTAAATTTTTGATCCACACATCGTACTTGCAGATTTTAATGTGTAAACTGCCCTTTCTCCATCTTCCCCTTCTACATCTTCAAGATGAGCCATGTTAACATCTGCTTTCCTCCCGACCTCTGCTACCATACTTTCATTTCTCTTTTCTCTGTCTCAACCTGCACTGCCTCCCACTCACTAGGAATCCTGTGAATATATGGGGCCCACCTGGATGATCCAGGATCTCATCTGCAAAGTCATTTTTCCAGCAAATTACTTTGCTACATTGACAAGGCCCAGAGTTAAGCTGTGACATCTTTGAGATGCCTACCAGATTAGCTATTCAATGGCACTACCAAATTACCCATCCATGGTTATGCTTTCTGTGGTTTTAGAAACTCATGTTTAACAGTGCCTAAAAGCATTAAATGGAACACTCCACAAATAAACAATTTGTAAATTTTAAGCTGCACACCAGGCTAACTTCTATGATGACATCTCACACCATTCTACCCTGTCCCTGGATGTGAATAATTTCATTGTCTAACATATACACCTGGTATGCATTACCTGCCTGTGAGTCACTTAGGAGCCATCTCCCTTATCAGATATCAGAAACACTTTGGAACTATCTTATCACAGTTCTTGTGTTTGAGGGACCCTTATTTTTCTTAATCGTGACCCCAAAGGGCAACAGTAATAATGCTGGCCAGGTGGATATGCCAAAGAGGAGCCTTAAAATACCTTTTTTTATGTAAAAGTAAATGTCCTTGACTTAATAAGGAAAGAAAAAACCTCATGTACTGGACTTGCTAAGTTCCACAGTAAAGTAAGATGCTTCTTTGAAAGGGGGGGAAAGATTATATTCATATAACTTTTATTATAATATACTGTAATAATTATTCCATTTTATTGTTAATTACTGTAGTTAATTTCTTATTGTACATAACTAAAAATTAAACTTCATTGTAGGTATACAATTATAGGGAAAATATAATATACTGGGTTTTCAGTACTATCTGTGATTTCAGGAATCTCACAGGGTCTGGGAACCTATCTCTGGAGGATAAGGAGGACAATTTATCACAAATTTGCATAGTTTCATTTTCTCCAAACAACATTATCTTTCAGTGATTTCTTAACTTTGCTATTCATCTTATTTTTTAAGAATTTATTTATTTGAGAGGTAGAGTTACAAAGAGAGGGAGAAACATAGAAAAGTCTTCCATCTGCTGGTTCATTCCCCAAATGGTCACAATGTTTGGGCTGATCCACAGCCAGGAGCCAGGAACTTCTTCCAGGTCTCCACATGGAGGTGCAGGTGCCCAAGCATTTGGGCCATCTTCTACTGCTTTCCAAGGCGATTAGCAGAGACCTGAATCAGAAGAGTAGCAGCTGGGAAACGAACCCGCACTCATATGGGATGCAGGCACAGCAAGTGGAGGCTTACCCTACTATGCCAGAGTGTGACCCCAAAATTATTTCTTATAATTTTCTCCTCTTTTCTTTTTTCTTTTTTCTTTTTTTTTTTTTTTTTTTGGACAGGCAGAGTGGACAGTGAGAGAGAGAGACAGAGAGAAAGGTCTTCCTTTGCCGTTGGTTCACCCTCCAATGGCTGCCGCGGCCGGCATACTGCGCTGATCTGATGGCAGGAGCCAGGTACTTCTCCTGGTCTCCCATGGGGTGCAGAGCCCAAGTACTTGGGCCATCCTCCACTGCACTCCCTGGCCACAGCAGAGAGCTGGCCTGGAAGAGGGGCAACCGGGACAGAATCCGGCGCCCTGACCAGGACTAGAAACTGGTGTGCCGGCGCCACAAGATGGAGGATTAGCCTAGTGAGCCGTGGCACCGGCTTTTTCTCCTCTTTTCAAATCAGTCTTTTTTAATTTGTCCAACTGAGTTAATATTCTTTTCTTATTCTTAAACTTAAGTTTTTATGTGTCTGAATTTTTGTGATTATGGTTTTTCATGTATATGATACATTTTATTTCATAGCAATCTCATTATTTGAATTTAGCAATTAATAATTTCAAATTGGACAGTACCCTTGATCTCAGCATTAGACAAGTGAAAATCTGTTTTAAAAATCTGCAAATTACTTTTTTTTTTGGTAAATCACTTTTTAAACTCATACTTTGTTGTTGATTTCTGTTTTCCTTGTATTGTTACAAAATAACATTTGAATAACTTTTGCATTTCGAGACTTTTTTAAGACTTTCTTTGTCCCCTAATAAGTAATCAGTTTATATAAATTAAATGGTTACTTTTTCTGTAGCAAATAGCGTGAGATATCTAGCTATTAATTGCCATTATTTATTTTATTTTATATCCACTGCGGGGTTATTTATCTTTGTCTACTTTGCAAGTTTTAAAGAGTCCATTTTCTGCTCTTCTCTAGGATATATGACATATTACAAAAAAGCTGAGATGTTGTTCAGAGGAGATTTTAAAGTTTTAGATAAAAATCGTAACAAGTATAAAAAATAGGTTTACATTTATTTGTAGACAATGAAAATTCATTGCTTACATTTTTACCTTCTGTTAAAGCTTTTTGCAAATGAGCCTAACAATGTACAGTTAAGGAAAACTAATGTTTCAATTTAAAACAGTAAATAAATATCTTTTTTAAAAAGTCTGCCTATTTAATCCGTCTGGCTTTCCACTCATGTGTCTTCCGAGCTTTTGAAAAACCTTTTGACTTTGCCTATCCATGGTGGCATTGAGACACACCAGGAAAACAGTGGCACTCCCAGCATTAAGGATTTAAAAAGCATGAGAAACTTGCTTTCCAGTAGATAACTGCTGTCCCAGCAAAAGCCTGCTGTTAGTTTTAGCTAGCTAAAGCCTTCTGGATTGCAGCACAAAGCTGATACTGAAACCATGTCTGCAAGTTCTGAACTAAATGAGTTTGATGGTGTCAGCTTAACTGGAGCCAAAATAAACCTACAGTATATGTTTATAGTGTCTGTTTTATACATGTCTGGAGCAGAGGAGCTATTGAAGTTGAGTTACTTCTCACCCCTAGAGAGGGTAGTCCTTCAATGTCATGACAAAGGTCACTGACAGGTCACCCTGGAAAAGACACCTTCTGATAACACAGTGTAGTGTCTAAAACCTGGCAGTTTTTCACTTCTACAAAAAGAGAAACGGAAAATGTTTTTGTAAGAGAGGAATATATTCATACACATGCACACACTTATACATATTTATCCACATTTAGATGTTCAAATTTAAATCACTTATGCTTAGTGTATAACATGGATAATTATAAATTGTACCTAAAAACTATTATTTGTATTTGGAAGCAATTTTTACTTTAAACTGCATGGGATATGACTAGAAACAAGAAAACATCCCTTATGTATCAATGCCAAAAAAATCACAGCTCACCCAGGTTAATAGTGATCTTATTGACAGGTGCCAGGAATTGATGAATCAAAAGTACAAAGCATATTTATTTTATAAAAAGTGGTCATTTCTTTGATTTAAAATTCCATTTTTCATTCTGCCTCCCTGCTCCTCACTTTTTTTTTAAAAAGCAGAATGAGTTACCAATGTTGATTTTCTTTAAAATGTAGACTTCCTAAAGACAAATTACTCTGAGTGCTCCATAATAATTATTACAAACTTATTTTCATGTTCAGGATACTGGTGTGGATAATTAATAAATTTATGTTCACCTGCAGTATTGATCAATTTATCTATTCGATGTTTTGTTGCCGTTGCTATACTGACCTCTGCAGGCTCCTGAAGCTGGGAGCAAATGCTCCCTGTGTGGCTAGCGCTGCCAATCATTGCAGAGAGAAGGAAGGCGTCTGTGGTCACAAAAGACCCTCACAAGTCAAAGGGTACTGATGATCTCGGATTTGTTTCTTATTTTGTCTTTGATAACAAACTTTGCCAACATATGTTCTGAAGAATGATTTCAAAAGCAGAGTTGGTCATTCTCAGTTACCAGATAACTTTCTTGCCCAATGAACCTGTCTCAGCTAAAATCTTCTTTCAAAATGAACACTTCCAAAGATCATTTTTAATGTTTATAATAGGAAAATATTATTGATGGGTTAGTAGATGCAACAATTTTAGCTTAAAAGATCCTTTGCACACAAACTATATGTTGACTCTGATTTTATTCCATGTGCAGTCTCTTTCCATTTTTCCATCGTTACTGCTTGCTAAACACCTTCACTTGTAAGTTAGGAAATCATTTGCAGACTCAAACAAGATTGTCTATAAATTCTGATATAAATTTCATAAATATCCAATGAGCTTTCTGAAGTATCCACACAAAATTCAGTTTTATCAGTTAGAATTGTGCATTACCTGCAAAGAATTAGTCTGATCTTTGCAGCGTAATTCTTTGTTCCTCTCGATAGTTTAAAATGTCTAACATTTATACATGCCCAACTATAACTTTGCAATTAGTCTCTGACACTTCTTTTATACATATATATATCATGTGTAACTCATGGTCCATTCTGGTTGCTTTGCAGAGGTAATGCTCTGAACTTTATTTATGTTAGAAACAAAAGCATGTTGAACTGTGGCTCTGTGTATGCCTATTTGTGGTTTCACAAATGATGGAATACAGAATACTTAAAAATCTGGTCCTGGAAATGTATTTTTGTCTGGTTTATGTTTTCCCTTGCTTTCTTCACATTTACTAATTTTAGTAACTATTTCATCCATCTACTATAGCCACCCAAACTATTTCCCTAAATAGGTATGGAGGATACCCATGCAGTTCCCAGAACTCCATTAAGTAGTGAAATTATATTAAAATTAACTTTTATTAGTATATCTTTGAGAATTTAATTGTGCTGTGTTCAGCCATCTTTCCTCTGTGTACAACTGTGAAGGTGATGTTCACTCTGCAATTGTTCATCTCAGCCTCGCTGTGGATAACAGAAAATTGAAATGATCCAAGATTTACAACATCATTCAAAACATCCATTCATAGTTTTTATTATTTCACCCAGAAAAAAGTACTTTTTTCATAAAGTACACCAATATAACCATGGCAGCAAAAGTGTCCTTAACACATTATCCTTAAGAAATTTTAGACAATGAATTCAGAAAATTTTAGCATTGACTAGATATTGAAAGACATTAAGGCAGTGTTGATAATTTTTTACATATGCTGCTGTAACATTTTTGTTAAGTCCTTATTCTATAGAGCTACACACTGAACTGGCTCCTGATGAAGTGATACGATGTTCAGAACTGCCTTGAAAATACTGTTGTGATAGCACTGGAGTCCAGCAAGGAGTGGTAAGCAAAAATACCGTCAAAAAACACCTGAAAATCTAGGTGACTACCCGGTGGTTCACAATTCTCTCAACTTTTTGTATGTTTGAATACTTCCAGTAAAACTTGAAAATAACAGTAATTAATTCACAGCTCCTTCCCTTCACAGTCACCCAGTGAACCATCATCTTAAACCTCTGCCTTTGAGATGTCTGCGAACTCATACTTTTCTGATACAAAAAATATTGCACTGCAGATCGAGCTTGCTCCCATGCTCCCCTCACACCCTGCGTGTCCTTTCTTCTACTTTGTGATTCAATATTTGATTTTTCAAATGCACTACTCCATTCTTTACCAATCAACACATAAAAAGTAATGGGAAAGCTGAAGATATAATTCTGCTCTTAAATGTTTTCATATAATTTCAATTCCCTTTAAATAATATTCCAGGATTATGAACAATTATAATGGTGGGCTATAAAATCTAAGCAACTTTATTAAAATTCATAAATTTTCAATACAGGAGAATGCTGAATGCAAATATTTTTAATATAGTAGGTTTTAATGGTAACATTCCATCTAAAATTCAGTAGAACTATTGGATCATATTTAGGAAGTTAAATTGTCATAGACACACTTTTATAAATATCAATTCAGATAGAAGCAGAAATTTAGTTGCTTTAGGAAGGAATGGAGATATTTCTGTAAGCTTCCTGTCTGTGGAATGTACCTTCATACTAATAGTTCATAACTGTGATTGTAAATAGATATAAAAGATTGGTTTTATCAACAAATAAATTGGAGAAAATTAAGGAGTAAGACAACCGAATACTGGTGCAAACTTCTATGTCCCTGTGCTGCCCTTCCCTCCCTTACCAACACTGTATGTGGGCTGCACTGTGGCTTTCAGAATAGTACAAGAGAATCAGCCACTCCAGCAGGAGACTGTCAACTTCCCACTTCTTTCTCAAAGCTTGCTTTCAACGTCTTCTTCAGTACTATCCTTGAGGGGCACATATGTGAAACAAATACCTAACACCCTAAACATCCATCTTCTTTCCTAAGCCAGTTAGAGGCAGGAGGTAACATCAGTGTTAGGGACAATTATAATATTTATTCTCGGTTCATTGTTGCTCGATCCTCTAAAATATATGCTTTGATTTTCTAAAACAAATAACAGTTCTACAGGATAATATTCTTCTGCCATATTAAGCTCAGGATTTAAGTCAAGACATTTTGAGAATTAAAATATTCTTTAGTAATTTTATTGCATGCTTATGTTATATGCAAGCAATGATTTGTAGCTACAACCTTTTATGAACAAAGGTTTGCAATTTTAAATTTCTCTATCATCTTTACTAAGCTCATGACTCTCTGTTTTTACATAATTCTGTTGTTTTAAGGTATTCTTAGTCACTTTCAGTTTAAATTTGCTTTTCTAAAACTATTACCTTTTCTGGATATGGCACATGATAGTAGATTAAGCTACAATTTTGGATTCCTATATATCAGAGTACCAATTTGAGTCTTGCCTGCTACACTTCCAATCCAGCTTCCTGCTAATGCACTTAGGAGGGCAGTGGATGATAGCCCTGCACCTATGTGGGAGATCAGGATGGATTTCCTGGCTTCTGGCTTTGACCTGGCCTGGCGCTGCTGTTGAGGGCATTTGGAGAGTGAATCAGTAGATGGAAGATCTCTCTTTCTCTCTTTTTCTCTCTTTCTCTCTCTCCCACTCTGTGTGTGTGTGTGTGTGTGTGTGTGTTTCTAACGCCATCTCTCTCTGTTACTCTGCCTTTCAAACAAATAACTGAACAAATACATTTTAAAAATATTGTTTTCTCAGATGTTTCATCTGTCTCCATGAATGATCCAAATCCAGGAAGGTTGGGAGGAAGTATTGTGTCCATCACTTCCTCTGCTTGTACAACTCCCTGAGATGCACTCATTATTGGCAGCTATCTAACAACATTCATGTCTTCCAGCCTACAGAGTCCAGAATTCTCTTTAGATTCTCAGTTCAGTCCCTTCTGATTCATGGTTCTGCACGCAACAATTTCTATGGTCCTTCTACATCTTATTGGAGACTTAGGATCTTTAATATTCTCTCCCCTGGATCATCCTGAATCCAAGATACTATGGCTACCTAAGGCCAATCTAAAAAATGGTAACAAAAGAAGCAGTTACGGTTAATTTTAATAACATATTTAACTCACATTTTTGATTACAGGACTAACAGAAAAATCTTTCTTAGTTTTGAAAAAAAAACGGGTCTGAATGCAATAGAAGTAATGTATAAAATCTCAAATATATTTTTGTATATTTTTACTCCAGTTCTAAGAATGAATTTGTTACAAAAAATAAAAGTAATGATTTGTATATAGCTTGATAACTTTTTAGAAAACCTGAATGCTATAGCTATTTATTGGAATCTCAAGATCTAAGCATTACTATGTATGTCATATACCAAAGAGAACCTTCTACCAATTGCCCCCTAAAAATAGAAAGAAAAGTTCCCTGTAATGTCATACCAATGAGATGTAAGCTACTCTTAAGAGGATGGAGTTAATATCTAAAGAGATCACATCCTGAGGTCTTTACAAGAGCAATATGACATTTAAGAATAAAATTCAGAAGTAAAATGTTTAAGAATTGAGGCCATCTTACTATGTGGTACGTGCTAACATGCTGTATATCTTGCCTCCTTCAACTTTTCCATAAGTAAGTATTTTTATTTTAATTTTATAATTGTATTTGTTCATACTCACCTCATAAATTAATTTTTTGTATTTCCACTTACACTGAATCTGAGGGTTAGTCAACTTCTGAAGCTAAAGCTGATTAAGATCCCATTCTCTTCTACTGGTTAATGGAATGGCTGCAGCATCAACAGAAGCAACTTTTATTTGCCCTTTTATAAGGCCTAGTGTGATTCATTCCCAATAAGTGTCTCTATCAATATGAAAAGCCGCTGCCATCACACACACACACACACACACACTGAACTACGGTGTTAAAGGACCAAGATCTCAAGTATGCTATTTGTCCTAACTACAATGTACTTCTTTGTCCAATAATAGAACAGAGCATCATTCTGTGGATTCAATCTTAATGGCAACTTAATCCTACCAACACATGTAACCACTTAATTCTTTACCTTATTTTGACTGGGGTCAGAACAGCTTTATTGAGTGATCAAATTTCTCTATGCTTCAATCTAAAATGTTAAAAAAAAAATGATGGTCAAGTGGCACATATCCAAAGCATTTCTGAAATGATAATTGTCCTTTATAAACTGAATAATTTTATAAGTGAAAGTCTCTGTATTATAAAACTTAGGACATTGTTATCTAGAAAAATGTTTTTAAAAACATTTACTGTTACACCCATTAGACCATATAAGTCAGAACAATATGTCTAAGCTATTTTTTAGCTGATTTGAAGCAATTCAGCTGTGTCTATGGAAAGGTCATAAGAATGTTTCAAACTCTGGGAGACAATGTGATTGGTGAATTAAAACAAAGTGTTTTCTCATTTTTATTTTCAGAATTACTTTTTTCTGTTACTTTGTGCTCTATTATAAAATGCAGAGTGGAAGGAAAGTATTTATGAAACACACGCCCTGTGTTCTAGACACCCCATTAACTAGTTGTCATACTTGAGGTAGACCTACTAACTTCTTTGAGTTTCATTTCCCTGAGGCATCAATAATACAAACTCTTATTTTCTCTTTTAAATACAATATACTTGACATCTTTGAAATTCTGGATAATTGGAAAGGATCATATTGAAGGAGTAGCCATTAGATATAGACAAATGCTTAAACAGTTTCTAAATATGAGGTTGGGTCACAGGAACAGACAAATAGTAATAACAAATATGATCAGAGTCAGTGAACTCAGGGGGCTTCCATAGCCTTGGCAGCTCATGACAAGAGCCTAGGGTGATTACTGATGCCATAAACAAGAGTGTCAATTTGTTAAGTCAACAACAGGAGTCACTGTGCACTTACTCCTCATGTAGGATCTTTGTCCTTAGTGTGCTGTACATTGAGATTTAATGCTATAACTAGTACTCAAACAGTATTTTTCACTTTATGTTTCTGTGTGGGGGCAAACTGTTGAAATCTTTACTTAATGTATGCTAAACTGATCTTCTGTATATAAAGAGAATAGAAAATGAATCTTGATGTGAATGGAAGGGGAGAGGGAGTGGATAAGGGGAGGGTTGCGGGTGGGAGGGACGTTATGGGGGGGAAGCCATTGTAATCCATATTCTGTACTTTGGAAATTTACATTCATTAAATAAAAGTTAAAAAAAAAAGAAAAAGAAAACAACAACAACAGCAAAATGTTACCATTGGATGAAATGGGAAAAGTACACATTACTTCTTACAATTGCATGTGAATCTCTGTCTTTCTCAATAAAAATTCAATCCAAAAAAAAAAAAAAAAAAAACCAGATTTATTAATGGGCTGAGCTGAATGACAGATTCAGCTCTGTATGATGTCCTCCACTTATGAAGATAGAATCAAGTACACCCATAGGTAATGATGGGATTCAGAAGGTACTTGAACATTTGTCTCAGATAAAGCAACAGATACTATATTTCAACAAACATTATGGCTTCATAATGCATGTAAGTATAAGTGACATATTTGAAGTCAAACAGTTTGAATTACATGTATGTATTCACTGAGCAAATTTTTTTCAGTTATAAGTCTAGAAAAAATGTGTATTACTTATCCAAATTCATTTTGATGAAACTTTAGCTGTCTCCCTAATTTTAAGTGGGGAACTCCCCACCTACCAACTAGGATAACATCAAAAAAAATTTCAAAAGGTGAAAGTAAGGATCAATACCATTTGGGCTAAGGGAAAACTGTGCAACTTGGGTGAAAGTTAGATTTGACAAAGCTTCTGGAGAATACTCAATAGAAGTTACATAAAACCTACCATGTGTCAGTCACCGTTGAAAGCACTTTACATATATTAAGTCAATTAATGCTCACATATAATAAAGTAGGGTGGATTAATATCTCCCATGAGGCAGAGAGGTGCATAAGGGTTAAGTACCTTCCTTCAGAACACATACTTTTCTATTGGTTGCTCATCCCAAAACTACTACAGTTATTCATTTGAATGTTTTTCCATTTTTTTCTCTTATATCCTATAGAAACTGCTTAATTATTATTTATGACAAATTGATTTTGGAAACCATTGTATTGTTATTTCTCCATTTTTTAGATCTATTATTAGAATTTTAGAGCAATTTTCTGTTGAATCAAAAGTCATTTCCCTGCAAGCTGATGGGTTGAAGTCATTTTAATGAACCTCAATCTCTACCTTCTAAAATGGACATCACATTTACAGGAATTTATGGAAAGAATTAGACTAGGGGAGAATGCTGTAATTAGGTGTATAATAAGAGCATCACAATTTGCAATGCATCCTACAGAGGAATAGCCGCCTACTATGATTTAACTAGGATTGGGCAAATGCGCAGCCCTCAGTGCCATTTATGAATTAATCAGGGGCACAAGCACCTCTTAGGAGTCTTCACACTGAGTGAGGAAATCTCCTAAGGGACATCATATTAAAACAGTCCTACAAAACTCATTAGTAGAAACTACATCTTCCTATTTTTAATTTAAATATATAATAGAAAGAGAAACAACCTCTTCCAATCTATCACTGGACTTGAATTAGGGTCATTGTAATGCAGGAATAGCTAAAAAAATTTGTTTAGTTTCTGAATAAATGCATATTTTATATCCACACTATCCCAGAATTGAAAGAAATGTAGGAAAAACATTTTGGTGCAATAATAACATACGAAACACATATGCCTTACAAATTTGCAAACAGAGGTGCACATGAATTGCTCTTTTCACTTTAAGGGTAACATAAACTGTAGTGATTAAAATGGTCTCCATGCCAATACCAATGCCATATGACTTTTATCAGCTTTGAAATTAAACCAAAAATTAGGCAAAGTTGTAAAAAGTCATTATTTTTTTAGCCTAGCTATTAAAGAAATACTTTTATGGAAATACCTTTTAATGCTCTCAGGCAGAGAAGGTAATATAAAATTTCCAATACCGACTTCAACTTGAAACAAGGATATACACTTTAAGAGTTATTAGTACTCTGCAAAGTATGTTAAGTCTGACATTCATGATGTCTCCATTATTAAATAGATACTAGTAGATACTGATTTTCTTATAAAATTTAATAATGGTAATGACCTTTCCTTTAAGAATTGGGTTTCCATGCTGAAAACACAGGTAGTTACATAGAATTTGAAGCAAGACACGTACTGTGGCAGACTGTGAGTTTTTATGGAGAGAGAAGTTGAAATGCATTTTTCACCTTGGACTTTCAACATTGGTGTGCCATCACAGCCATCAAATGTATATATTTCAGTTTATAGTGAATATAATTAGTGTTACACTCAATTTATTACCTGATTCATTGTCCTTATGCCCCATTGCATCATTCCACTGCAGTGATTTGCACACCAAAGAATCCTATTAAAGGAAGAGCAGCTGATGATACACATTTCTTTTCATGTCACTTTGTTCTATTTGAAAAGCAGTATTGAGCCAAATTTTTATGACCACACAGAGACTAGTAGCTTGTAGACACGATGCTACAATCCTTAACCTTATTCAAAAACCAAGTTGGAGGCTTATTCCCATAAGATATAACTCGTGACTCAATAGTCCATTAGCATTGTTTTGTTTTACTCCACTTCAGAAAACCTAATAGTCAAAAGCTAATCATACCATTAAATATTTCACTTAATTTCTGTTATGTGAAATAGCAATTCATGGTATCCATAACATTTTGGTACTAAAATGCTTTATTGTCTTGTGGTACATTAGACAGGATCCAAAGAAGTAAGCCAATGATTAAATAATCATATTCATACCAAATAAGAATAGAACTTTTTTAAACTTTTAAATTTTTTTAAAATTTTTGTTTAAGAAATACAAACCTCAAGAATTTCATATATACAAATTTGGGAAAATGATGATTCTTCCCACCCTACCTCACTCCCACCCATACTCCCACCCTTCTTCCTGAAAATTTCAATAGCCTGCTTACATTAAAAAATGTATTCTTAATATTCTAAAACTTAAATTCTTACTCTAATAATGGCGTGTATCATATAACTAATATTCTATTTAAATTACCAGTTGAACAAACTGACTTTTGTATAATTGGCAATCAAAAACAAATACCCATATATCAACTATTAAACTTTGATAAAGGTATAAAAATTGAGCTCCATTAGATTCAAGCCCAACTTCACTCTTGGCGCTTATTTGTGGTAAATGAGATAGAAGTTTATTTGCATAAACTTTTAAAGCCTGTGTTCCCTTAAATTGAATGTCTTCAGCCATCTTAGTGTGTTTGTGTAGGTGTTTATAGCCTGAAATTCTGAGCAGACCACAGCTACAAGCTGATGTTCATCCCTTTTACAAGATGTTAAGGATTATCCTCTCTCGCAGTGAAATTTATACTCATATATATATATATATATATATATATATATATAAATGATTCAATTATTTATACTCATTTATTTATACTCATATATATATATATATAGAGAGAGAGAGAGAGAGAGATGATTCAATTATTTTAAAGGCAGAGTTACAGAAAGCGAGAGGCAGAGGAATCCACTGGTACATACTTAAACAGCTGCACAGCCAGGAAACAAGGAGCCAGGAAACTCATCCAGGCCCCCAATATGGTTGCAGGGGCCCAAGCACCCAAGCCATCCTCCACTATTTTCCCAGGCACACCAGTAGAGAGCCAGATCAAAAATGGAGCAACTAGGACCCAAACAGGTGCCCATATGGGATGCCAGCATGCCATGTGGCAGCCCAATCCACTACACCACAGCACCCACGCCCATCAAATATATTTTTAACACTATTGAGTCAATCTTAATTGATTTTCATGTGCAGAACCTTGTCAATTGACAAACAATTTAAAAAAAAAAAAAACATTGTTTTCCTTTCATATGAGCCCCAGTGACATACTGGGAGGGAGATGTGTTTAGCTGCTGAAATTCTGTTAGAAGACACATGTCTACATAGAGACATGAAGATCATATGGAAAAGCAAAAGCAAAATATGCTGTCATCTTGCCCAGTCAGGGCTCAGCCATGGGGGCCCTTTGAGAGTGCCATGGAAATGAATATGACTTGGTCAAGGATCCTTGGTTTTCAGTGTTTGCTGAAGACTAAAAAGCTGTGCAACTTTGAAATGGAAGCACTTACCAGCTCTGGGCCCATTTATAAAAGAAGGCTAAATCCAAAATGAGCCAGGATTGAGACCTCGGCCTTATTTCACTAACATCAATCTGTTTTGTATTTTGAGGTCCCCATATGATTCATTTGGGGAAAAAAAGATGGAGGAGTGGTAGTACTGTTTAAAAAAAAAAAAAAAAAAAAAAAAAAAAAAAAAAAAAAAAACAGTAGAGGCCGGCACCGCAGCTCAATAGGCTAATCCTTCACCTAGCAGCAACAGCACACTGGGTTCTAGTCCCGGTCGGGGCGCCAGATTCTTTCCTGGTTGCCCCTCTTCCAGGCCAGCTCTCTGCTGTGGCCAGGGAGTGCAGTGGAGGATGGCCCAAGTAAGTGCTTGGGCCCTACACCCCATGGGAGACCAGGATAAGTACCTGGCTCCTGCCATCGGATCAGCGCGGTGCGCCGGCCTCAGTGCGCCAGCCGTGGCAGCCATTGGAGGGTGAACCAACGGCAAAAGGAAGACCTTTCTCTCTGTCTCTCTCTCTCACTATCCACTCTGCCTGTCAAAAAAAAAAAAAAAAAAAAAAAAAAAAAACCAGTAGAAATCGAAACCACTGTTTCTAGGCGATCTCTGAGTTTCATTCACCATTTGTTTGTTTGTTTGTTTGACAGGTAGAGTTATAGACAGTGAGAGGGAGAGACAGAAAGAAAGGTCTTCCTTCTGTTGGTTCACTCCCCAGATGGCCACTATGGCCAGCACTGCGCCAACCCGAAGCCAGGAGCCAGGTGCTTCCTCCTGGTCTCCCATGCGGGTGCAGGGACCCAAGCACTTGGGCCATCCTCCACTGCCCTCCTGGGCCACAGCAGAGAGCTGGACTGGAAGAGGAGCAACCGGGACTAGAACCGGCACCCATATGGGATGCCGGCTCCACCTGCAGAGGATTAACCAAGTGAGCCACGGTGCCAGCCCCTCATTCATCATTTTTAACTGCTACACATTTGCTATTAACATGGGGAGAACTATCTCTTACATGTTCTGATTTGACTACTTTATAAATAATCAACTCACTCCTTATAACAAGCTGGTAAAGTAGATATCATGCAATGATTGCTGTTTTGCAGATGAGGAGTAGGCCCATAGAGGGTAGCAGTTGGTAGAAACGTGAATTAAATCCAAGCTGTTACTCCCTGCATTGTTCTCACGAATTCTGATACACACACACACACACACACACACAAAAGTATGTAGGGTTTTCACCAAACTGATGTTCCCAATGTTTATCAAGTTTTCTAAAAACGTAAAAGTTGGTATGTTGGATACTAACGGTATACTGCTTGAAAACAGACCATGGTGTATTTGTTGGGGGGGGGGTGGCAGGTAGCAGTGCTGTGAGTCACTTTCTGTGACACTGGCATCCCATATGAGCAGCTGGTTGGAGTCCCCATTGTTCCACTTCTAGTCCAGCTCCCTGTTAATGCACAAGGGAAAGTAGTGGAAGACAGCTCAAGTACTTGGACCCCCTGTCATACATATAAGAAACCCTGATGGAGTTCCAGACTTCTGGCTTCTGCCTGGCCCAGCCCTAACCACTGTGGCATCTGAGGAGAGAACCAGCAGATGGAAGATCTTTCTCTGTGTCTCTTCCCCTCTCTCTATATATCTGTCCTTTAAGTAAAATAAATAAATATTAAAAAAAAGAAAAGAAAATAGAACATAGGATTAAACAATCCAATTCTTTTATAAATGCTAAATAGAGAAATACCTAATTACAATGTTTTTAAATAACTGAAGATAAACTATAACAAGCTTACTTTTGAGGCCTTTTTAACTTGTAGATCACTTAGGAGACATAAAGTCCTTTAGCAGATATTGAACGTGACCAATATTTCTAATACATAGAGTTTCTTCTATTGTTATATTTCTGTTAGAATACACACATAATGTGCTTTCTATTCTTTTTTCGAATTATAATTTTCTGAAAAATTGTGGGAAAACTTAGATTGTCTCAAATTGTGCAATCTTAGAAATTTTTGATTAGTGAATTCATTAACTATTAATTTATCATAGAAATTCTTAATTCATAGCAGTTTAATAGAGCAAGGAATGTAGATTAAATTTTACTTATTTTGAAATTTAGTGCAGCAACTCAGTTTTTTTTTTTTAAAGGATTTTTTATTTGAAGGCAAAGTTACAAATAGAGAGGAAAAAACAGTCAGAGAGAGAGAGAAGGAGATCTTCCATCTGCTGGTTCACTCCCCAGATGGCTGCAACGGCTGGGGCTGGGCCAAGCTGAAACCAGGAGCCAAGAAGCCTCCTCCAGGTCTCCCATGTGGGTGTAGGGGTCCAAGGACTTGGGCCATCCTCCACTGCCTTCCCAGGTGCAATAGCTGGGAGTTGGATTGGAAGTGAAGCAGATAGGACTCAAACCTGCACACATATGGGATGCCTGCAGTACAGTCAGCAGCTCAACCTGCCACGCCACAGCACCAGCCCCAGCAACTCAGCTCTTAAGGATTATCTTCATTAAGTGAAACATTGATGTGTAATGGAAGGTGGACCTACCACAGTAAATAAGTTAGGTAGAAATATTTAAATTATTGGTTATGACAATTGATGATTTCTTTTTCCATAGGATACTGGTTTTGCACAACTAAAGAACAGTAAAGATTTGTTACGATATCATCTGTATTCGAGACTACCACCCAACAAAAAATAGGTAGAGGCTCCTAGAAGCTGTATGCTAGCATAATTTTGCAATTTTCTTACGCTATTATAAGTTGTCAAGCCATATTTAATTATTCTGACATTGCAGAAAATCCTTTTACTTCATCTTCACAGGGAACATTTTTAACATACAACATGTTAAAAATCATCTTAATAAGGAGAACACACAATATCAAAGCACTCAACAATGATGTTATATTTTAAAGTCTCTTCTGAAAAGATAGCTTCTTATCTCTAGATCTTTCTTCCAGGATTACTAGTCTCAATTATTTTCTTATTCATTAATTCTTTTATTCATTTCCCATCTTTTTCCCAAGCGGTTTCAAGGTTCTTTACAAAAAAAAAAATCAAACAAAAATAATATAGCAGAAATAAAAAGGAAACTAGTGCTAAAAACAGGAAAGCAAACATTCCAACATCAAGGATTAATACTGTTGTAATGGAGCATAAAGCCTGCATTAAGTTTCCTGGCAGGCAAGGTAAAAAGTACAAAGCAGGGAAGTTCAAATCTCTGAGTAGAGAAAATACCCCATTTGTACTTGAGAAGCCCTTTTTCACAATATTAACCTTGGAGAGAAAGGATTCATGTGATCAGAGTTTTGCAGTTTGTACGTCAGCTCATGAGAACTTCAAGAGGTCTAGCCAGAATTCTAAAAACTGAACTATAATATAGTCTACTTCTATTATTCACAGTAGTCATGTTCTATAAAATTCCTGTGAGCACCAAATTATCAAACACGGAATCATTGCTGAAAATAAACACAGGATTTCATATCTGTGAGTGGATGGACACATTTCTTAAGCCAGCCAGGAAACATATATAACTTTGTCCTACATGTTTCTATTCTAAGGCATCTTATTTAACATGTTGCTGATACATTAACATTAAACTCAGGGCCAACAGCTCCATAAAGTCACACTTGAATGAAGTTTAGCTAACGCGTATATCTTCTTTGTAGGGTCCATCACAGCCTTCATAGATTTAGGAGCACTAGAGAGTTCATCAGTCTTGTATTGGTGATCATTTTAAACATCAAAATCACCAACAGAAAGTGCAAGAGAACAAAACATTTGCAGTAAGAGAACTAAAACTGGAAAGCAAATCATCACCTTGTCCACCTCACCTGGTATATGTCTACCAGGTGTCCCAAGATTTTTAGTATGTTATGTATGCACATGTCTGTGAACAATTATCAAAGTTCCACAGTACTGATTTGGGGCTTCCAAAAAAATTAGAATTTAGACAAATTTTCATATATGGAATCCCCTAATAATGATAAATGATTGTATATTGGAAGACCATGGAAAGAACAAAAAAGGCAGGAAAAAAAATATAAGTCCATCCCAGATACTCATGATAAATATTCTTTTTTTAAGATTTTATTTGAGAGAGAGAGAGTTACAGACAGAAAGACAGAGAGAACTGAGAATTCTTCCATCTGTTGGTTTACTCCCCAAATGGCTGCAACAGCTGGAGCTGAACCAATTGGAAGCCAGGAACCAGGAGCATCTTCTTGGTCTCTCACGTGGGTGCAGGAAACCAAGTACTTGTGCCATCTTCCACTGCTTTCCCAGGCCATAGCAGAAAGCTGGATGGAAAGTGGAGCAACAAGGACATGCACCAGAACCTATATGGGATGCTGGTCCACAGGCAGAGGCTTAGCCTACTATGCTTCAGCACCAGCCCTTGACAGATATTCATTCATGGAGGATTTTTCAGTGAAAGTATTAGGTATAGATACAGTAAATCCCAGTGAGACTTTTACTTCCTTTTTAAATTTTTAGGAATAATTAGCAGAGAGGACATTTTGCAATGTGATGGACAACTGCATAGCAAATTCCAGAACTTAATTTTGTGACTAGATTTTTTATTTGTGGAGTGACTTGAAATGACCCACTAGAAAACATGATAAGAATCACTGGGATTTAATAAGAGCCTCCCTCTTCGAGGGCAGTGATGGTGTCAAAGGAAAGAAAAAGGCAAATGTGCAACTTGATCCCTGGGACAGAGGAGTTCTTATTGACTGACAACATGAATGTCAGAGGGCTGGAAGTGCACATCTAAGGAAGGAAAATCCAGTCTCCCTGAGAATTGCAGTACTGGTAGTGAAGAAAGGCAGCAAATTTATATGAGAAAAGAATTTTGATTTTTAGGAAAAGATATTGAGAAAATGCAAGAAATTAAGTAGATAAGAAAGGGTTAAATTACTATAGCTAAAAAGTTAAATTATTTCATCCTCCTGTAAGAAAGAGAATAAAAATTAATAAATGACCTAATAACAATTCAAGATTAATTTGAGCACTCTTTAAGAGATATAAGAGAGGTACAGTGGGACCCTGTTAACAGTGGTCTCTCAGGAATGGATTTCTAGCCCACTCAGTTGGCTACAGAAAAGCCAGACTGTATTTCAAACCAAACTAAGTTTATTTGGTGGTAATTCTTTTCCATACTTCTTCTACTTACTAGCACAAACAAACAATTTAAAAGAGGAATGTTTATAACTTTAGACTTGTGATCCAGTGTTTAAGACCTGCTGGGTATACCTGGATCTCATAATCCGAGTGCTTGCCTATGAGTTTCAACTTCACTTATGATTCAAGTTTCCTTCTAACGTGCACCTTAGTATTCAGCAGGTGATGTTCAGCTACTTGGGTCCATCAGGGAGACCTGGATTAAGTTTTGAGCTCCCAACTTCAGCTTGGCCCAGACCTGGCTATTATGGCATTTGGGGAATAAAACAAAAGATGGAAGATCTCTTACTTTCTCTGTCTCTCTGCTTTTCAAATAAATGGAAAATAAATAAATTTCTTTAAAAAGAATTCTGGTTAAGATGACCATGTTCATATCAGAAGGCCTGGGTGTTATACCCAATTCCAGCTCTCAATTCCAGCTGCCTGTTATGCAGACCCTGGGAGGCAGCAGTGATGACTGAAGTAGGTGTGTTCCTCCCACCTACGTGGGAAACTTGGGCTCATTGTTGAAGGTATTTGGAGAGTGAACCAGTGGATAGAAGATCTCTCTCTGTTTCTTTCTATCCATCTCTCAACCTCTCCAATAAATAAATAAGTAAATAATTTTAAAATATAACTAAAATATTCTAATAGAAATCTATTATACTTTGTTAAGAAAATTCAAAGAAACATGAATCATCTGCAGAAATGGTGTATCAGCTATGTCAAGGATCATTCTCTGGAGGCAGAGAGTTACAGGGGGAGAAGAGGAAGGGGGAGAGATGCATTATATCCACACAAAATAATCATATTGGCATTTATAAGAAAAGAACAAGGGGTTGGTGCTGTGGCATAACGGGTAAAGCTGACGTCTGCAGTGCTGGCCTCCTATGTGGGTGCTGGTTCGAGTCCTGGAAGCTCCACTTCCAATCCAGGTCTCTGCTGTGGCCTGAGCAATCACTAGAGGATGTCCAGGTCCTTGGGCCCCTGTACCCACATGGGAGACACAGAAGAAGTGCCAAGCTCCTGGCTTCAGTTAGACCCAGCTCCAGCCATTGCAGCTATTTGGGGAGTGAATCAACGGATGAAGCATCTCTCTCTCTCTGTCTCTCTCTGCTTCTGCCTCTCTGTAACTCTGCCTTTCAAATAAATAAATAAATCTTCAAAAAAAGAGAAAAGAATGAGAACAGTCTACCTTTTCTAGCTCAAAAGATGTGCGGTGTCATAGACTGGTGAGAAAACTATGGGAATAAAACCAGGATAACCAGGGACAAGGATGGTGAAGCAACAGTTACCTGGGTAAGAGCCAATTATTGCCTCTCTTATAACACTGCAAAATATTCACCAAGACTTTCAGCAATTATAAACCTTCAATATGAGAAGCTTGGCCATAATCAATGCATTTCTTTTCTTCCTCTTTTCTCCTTCCTCCTTTTCATCTTTCCCTCATTCTCTCTTTTTTTTAAAGATGTATTTATTTATTTGAAAGTCAGAGTTACACAGAGAGAAGAGAGGCAGAGAGAGAGAGAGAGAGAGACGGAGGGAGAGAGAAAGAGAGAGAGAGAGAGGTCTTCCATAGTTTGGTTCACTCCCTAATTAGCCACAACGGCTGGAGCTGCACCTATCTGAAGCCAGGAGCCAGGAGCTTCTTCCGGGTCTCCCACATGGGTGCAAGGACCCAAGGACTTGGGCCATCTTCTACTGCTTTCCCAGGCCATAACAGAGAGCTGATTTGGAAGAGAAGCAGCCGGGACTAGAACCAGCGTCCATATGGGATGCCGGAGCTTCAGGTCAGGGCGTTAACCCACTGCACCGCAGTGCTGGCCCCTCATTCTCTCTTTTCTTCCTTCCTCTAAGACTAATTTGCTAGTAGATAGTGTACAAACTGTACTAAGAAACACAATATGCTACTTTTTAATGATTGATTCCCCACACATTTATTTCATCATCCCTGTAACACATTTTGAGTCTGCTTTTAGTTGACAGGGGTGAAAGTTTCTCATTATTTATTATCCTCCTATAGTACTATAAGAATTTGTCTTACTAGGTGTCCTTTGATCTAGGTGTCTAATTTGCATGAAATAGTTAATCAGATTTTCTATGATCACTAAAACCACATTGTTTACAACTGTCTAATGGGTATAATGATAGTTCTCTGTTAAGACATCAATTCATCCTGAGATTTACATATTAACCTCATGTATTTTAGTTTGCAAGGCTCTCAAAAAATCTTAAAGACTTTGTTTCAATTAACTACACCAAAAACATTTTCTTATAAAAGTGATAATATTGTATGTTTAAAGCTGAATTATTACTATTGCCAAAATTATTAATTTAGGACTACCAAAAGTAAAATGATATTATGGGGATAATATTAACAATGTTTTCTCTTGGCATAAAAACACCATTTGATTAAAGAAGGTGAACACAAAAAATGTTGATTCTCCATGCTTGTGAATTTCAGCTTCACTAAAAACCTGCCATGTTCACTGAGACAATTAAAGGGAATATAGATGCTTTCACATTTCAAAAACTTCATTAGAGTTTTGTAATATCCTGAACCATAATAACAATAATCTTTATTTTTACCTTTTACAAAGTGAATAACCAGTTTCATAATATAGTGAACCATAATAACAATAATCTTCATTTTTTCTTTTATAAAGTTTATTATCAAACCTCGCAAGTTAATTTTTAAAAATCTGGCTTTCCTATATGCCTAAATAAGTCTTTTGCTTACATCCCATACTAAACATACATACATATTTCACGCTGCATTTTTGTTGAGAATTCAGTAAGGCCAAGGGAAAATCAAAAAGCAGTAAACCACCCTGCAATATGGAAATAAAGTGGAGTTTTGTTTTTCATCTTTTCCTGTTCTCAGTGTCAGCATTAACCAGGTGCAACTCATGCCCAACTCCCTCCTGCCGTGACCCCAACCTTCTGCCCCTCATCTCTTAGGGCCTGAGATTGGCTTTGTCTGTTCTTAACATTGAAATAGCACCTTAATATTATTAGACAGATTTATTTAATAAAAACCACATTATTTCTAAACGGCATTCGCCTCTCAGAAGTTTAAAGAGCTGCCAGAAACTTACCCCGGCACTGACCTTGCTTTCTTTAGTAGAGTACAAGCTTTCAATAAAACCCTCTGACAGTCAACAGCAAAATGCTGCCTGTCTCACCTGAATATATAACAAGGGTGAGTATCCTTGTACTACTCTATATGGACATATTTATATAAGCATCTAGCCTTTTGGGGTTGTTGGTTAGTTCAAAAACACATATTCCAAATGTCCCTTACATTCAAATCCAGCAAGTTACAGTTTGTTTTGATCTGTGAAAATGTGCTTGGAAGTTTGAATGCATCTGTGGGCTTACTTCACCTATTGCATGCAGTTCAATTTTAATGCAAACTGACTTCTTCTTTCTACCTAGCCACTCACAACTGCTGTCAATCAGCAGGAGCAGTGCATATCCTGGCCCCTGTTAACAGTGGCCTCTAGAGAATGGATTTCTAGCCTACTCAGTTGGCTACAGAAAAGCCCAGACTATATTCCAAACCAAAATAAAATGTTTCTTTGGTGGTAATTCTCTATTCCCTACTTTTTAGGGAGATAGATATTCAAACTTTACATTTATAACTCAAAATGTGAATGTTCCAACAAAGAGTATGTGTGCTTGCCCATGGGGAAGGCTGGTGGGCACTCAACAACTCCCCTTCAAAGAAATTCTATGAAAGTAAGAGGCAGTGTTAACATTTTGTCTCAGTAAATGGAGTATCCACGTTTTGGTGGGTTGTTTTCCGTGTATTAAGTGCAGGAAGTTAATCTATTACATTTGATGGTGGCTTCATCTGTGCATTCTTGTTCACGTTTTGAAGATCTTTCAACCTTTCAGGATTTGACACAAACTGCATCCCTGCTTTAAAAATTTTCCTAATTCCAACAAGCCCCTTTAGGTATCCGTATATGAATAATCAACTTCGTGCTCCTGAACCACTACTCTGTATCTTTGAATATATTGAACATCCAAAGTAGAATTAAACAATTCTATGTGCATTAAATGGAAACTACACATCCAGTAAAAGCTAAGTTATATACTAGGCCATTTCCCTATGGAACGTCCCTTACCACTCAAGCCAAAACAGCTTCTTTTCTTCTCCGAATTCTTTGTTGCATGTCCAACTCATTTGTTTTCTTCACTGTTCTGTATTACAGTTCTCTATGCCCTCTTATTTTCTACCCAATAAGAATGAAAATTTCTGAAAGGTCAGAAGAGTCTGGCACAGCCCAGAGGCTAGTGCACTGCTTGTAGCAATGGTTCAGTGCACTGAATAGAGATTTGACTAAGATTTCTCGAGTTAATTCGAGTATCCTTACATGATATTAGATGCCTTTAATATTTTCTAACAATTCTGGTGTCAACCTAAAGCCTTTTGTATCCTTGATTGCTAGTAATACCTAAGTATGCCGGTGACCAAACACTCCTCATCCTGGGGAAAATCTTTGCTTTCAAACTCACCTCTTATCCAAATAATCATTCTGTCCCTATTGCATTCATTTAACAGGTGCTCCTGATGTGTATTTAAAGTATCCCATGTGTCCAGTTGTTAAACTTTAATAAACTAGCCAAAACTTTAAAACAGAATAACAGGGAAACACAGGTTGTGATTTATTTTGGAGGAATTGCTATTAGGCTGACTACAAGGCTAATCTTCAAACAGGAATCTGGAGAAAAGGTTAGCAGCCTGACCTCAGACAGGAATGGTTGTTAATAGATGAATGCGATGATGAGGGCTCTCGGGGGTGGGTCAGCTCAGTGACTTTTGACCACCTCAAAAACACAAGCTGTGACAACACAAGCATTCCTTCATTTTCCTTATCATTTGGATCCTCAGCTCTGATTCACTTTTTTCAAAACTTATTTTGGAGCCAACAGCGATTGGCAAGTGAAAGGCTACCTGGGGCTGATTGTCATCAGCAGCGGGGCCTCCTCGCATCGAGGAGAATTATTGCTCTTGTTCACAAGAGGATGTTTATAATACATCTAAACACACCTGGCAAAGGGTCTTTGAGAAGACTGCAGAGCAAGGGCAGAAAGAAGAACATGACTTGAAAAAGACACCTTAGTGGTTTAGAAAGTTCTTTGGGGGAAGGTTTTCCTTCTCTATTCGTTCTTTTCCATTCTTTATCAACTGCATTTTATTAAGGATCAGTGTATGAAGTTAAAAACAGGCTCTTTAAGTTTTTCTATTCAAATAGCTGCATGCAAGGCCTAAATGATTTTTAGCATCTGACTGCATGCCCCCTGGTTAGTACTCACTTAGTCACCTAAGAACAACGTGTCTCAGACAGCTGGACTTGATTTGCAAGTCTTTAGTGAATTATTTTCTGACAAGGGTTAAGTAGTGACTGTACGGTAGGCTGAAGCAGACCTGGATTGCTGTTCCTCAACCACTAACTATGTGACCTTGGGTAGGACTTAGACCTGCTTTGAGCTGGAATGGTCAGTAGTACAGGACAATGACTGGTAGAGATGGCTGTGCAGTATTAAAACCTAGGTGCTAGGGTGGGCATTTGGCTTAATAGTTAAGTTTCCTGCATCCCCTATCAGAGTGTCTGGGTTCAAGCCCCACTCCACTTCTGCTCACTCACTCTAGCTGGCAGCAGGTGATGGCTCAAGTACTTGTGTTCCTGCCACTCGTGTGTTCTGAGCTCCTGGCTTTGACCTGACCAGCTCCAGCTGTTGCCAGAATGTGATAAATGGACCAGTAGGTGGAAGATCTCTCAGTTCCCTGTTGCTCTTTCAAATAAATAAAAAAATTAATTAAAATCTAAGAACCACAAATTACATTTCACAACCATTTTTAAAATATTGACAACAAAGAACATCTCTGCAAGACAAACTTTTGATTCTCATGATGCGGACACTTACTTATAAATGATTCTATACATATCATTCACCACATTGTCAGAAAGCTCTTTCTATTAGAAGAGGCCAAAGTCTAGATACAACTTGTAACCCCACTGAATTCTATGCCTGAGAACAAAGGGTAATTTCTGCTCTGCAATCCTCTGTGGATATGTAAATGAATGCTGCTGAAATATTCAGAGGCTGATACCAATACAAAGTGAAGTGCAATAATCTAAATGTGCCATTGCTTTCCCCTGCCACTAATTACTAGCTTTAGGCTTTTTTCACCAATATTTTGTCTCCTTGCCTTTGCTGTTTAGACTAAATGGACACCCAACTATATAGGATCATTATAATATCTTATCACAACTTTCAAGCATTGTCTTTATTTGATTGGGTTTTTGCTGCTTCAGCTGTGACCAGTTTGAATTGGTTAGCCAAAGTCACAATTTCTATAGGCTAAATAACTATTTTTTCCATGATAATAGAAATGACTCTGACAACTGGGAAACATTCAGAGGTTATAAGGAACATCTAAATTTGTATACTTCAGAGAAAACATTCTCTCAGAGATGAACAGGTAATGCCATTATGCATATAATAGCAGCTCACTGATAGCAGAATGTCATTCTCTTAAATAAAACTCTTAATACACAGGGTGGAATTGTGTTTGGTTTTTCCTTTCTCTCTAAGCCCCTTAAGCAAGTGCCCTTCCTTAAGGGTGTGTTCCCAAAAGAATCTCCCCTGTGTATTACAGTGTTTGCCCTTCCTTTCAGCACTTGATATATTCAGGATTTGGTTCCTCTGATTTTCCCATTTCCCTGAGCCATAGATTGTCACTTCCATCAGGAAGCCCAACTGTTAGCGACTTCCTGAAACTTTGAAAAACATATAATGGAATTGCATTGTCCCAACTCATCAATACAATGAAGCTAAATGGTATTTTTGCCTTGCATAAAATAACTTGTTTCATTGTTAACCCCAGCCAGTCAGCCTCCATGTTTCCACAAAAGGGACAGGATTCATTGGTTAAACTGAAGGGCTAATCCAATGGATATTTACAATGCTTACTCAGAAAGAACCTTCCCCTGTTGGGTACAAAGGCTGTGTTTCTGGTGAAAGCTTGCTTGATGGCTTTTCCTTTTATCAGGACAGGTTCTTTCCTTAAGAGGCTCTACTAGCCCTCTTAAACAATGGGTTCCCCACAGACTCACTTCCCAGTGATAGACTAGGCATAGATCCAGACATTGGTTCAACTTATACGTAAGCCATACCTGGGTACACAAGTTATTAACTTTAGAAATTAAACAATCATTCTTCTGTTACTTGCTTATACAAGATTATCAATATTATTTTATATGAAAAGAGTCTTTTCCAGATGATCCTCACTACATAAAGGTGATGATAGCAGATATGGATATGGATGAAAAACTCAGTGTTACCTTCACAATTTATCATTTTTGTCTTGTATCCACCGGAAGGGATACAACTCGAGGAAAACTGAATTCAATAATTCTCTTCATGGAGTCACATTCTCTAAATTATGCATGAGTCTTAGGAATTAGAAGAATCAGAAGAGTAAATGAAATTTGGGGAAATATCTAAATACTGTTTTCAATTTAAAATTTTTACTATTTAAGAAACGATGTTAGAATAGGATAATAGAATTTTAGTAGCATTATTAATAAATAATTTACCTTAAGTACACACTATGGTTGAAACTATGCTAAGCATTTTATATGCTTTTTCCCATTTAATTATCACAACTCACAATTGATGATAGAAGGAAGGAAGTCTCAATAAGATTAAGTAAATTAAAAAAAAAAAAAAACAAGCCAACAAAAATGATCATCCCACTTTTATAAGGAGATAATTTTTACAAAGTGTGTATAGGGATTGGCACTGTGACAAGAATGGGTAAACCACCACCTGCAGTGCCAGCATCCCAAATGGGTGCCAGTTTGAGTCCTGGCTGCTCCATATCTGATACAACTTTCTGCTATGGCCTGGGAAAGCAGTAGAAGATGCCCCAAGTCCTTGGACTCCTGCATCCATGTAGGAGACCTTGAAGAAGCTTCTGGCTGCTGGCTTCGGATCAGTGCAGCTCCAGCCATTGTGGCCAATTGGGGGAGTGAACCAGTAGATGGAAGACATCTCTCTCTGCCTCTCCTTCTTTCTCCGTGCAACTCTGACTTTCAAGTAAATAAATAAATAAATCTCTAAAAAAAAAAACCAAAAAACAAAAAAAGTGTGTATTGATCATGTGCTAACTTTTTTCATAACTACTTACATAGCATTTACATTGTGTTAGGTATTATGAGTAATCTAGATGGGATTTAAAGTACGTGAGAATTGTGCATAGATTATATTAAAGTATTATGCCATTTAATGTAAGATAGTTGAGCATTCACAAATTTTGATATCCACCAGGGGTCACCGGTAAATATTGAAAAATGACTAAGGTATTGAGAAAGTTTCTAACATACTCTATTTAAACTAAGAATTTACTTATTATCTATTGAAAAGCACAGTGACACAGGGAAAGGAAGAGACAGGGAAAGAGAAATCTTTCATCTACTGATTCACTCCCCAGTTGACTATTGAGTCAGGGCTGGGCCAGGCCAAAATCAGTAGCCAGGAACTCCATCCTAGTCTCCCACATGGGTGGCAGGGGTCCAAGTACTTGGGCTGTCTTCTGTTGATCATTAGTAGATTATTAGCAGTAAAATGACTAGGAAGCAGAGGTGAGACTCAGTCCTAGGCACTCCATTATAGTATATGGGCATTCCAAGAAGTCTCAGCTTGCTGTGCAACAGCACCTGCCCTTATAAAGTATTTTTTAAAAGAATACAAAAGAAAATTGAATAATTACATAATCATCTTGTACTGCATAACATATTTTTAAAATTTGTCATTTTCCAAATACTAAGATCTTAGAAGATGTCTGGAAAAAGCTGGCTAAGATCCTTTAAGCTGTGGGAAGTCTATCAGGAATCAAATTGGGCACGCTTGGAATGCCTGGATAAGAAGCCAACATTTTATGGAGCAGCCTAAGTTTTTGAGAAAGGGGATTTGGTGTTTAATAACACTAGTTCAAATATCTAATAAGTCAAACTCACAATTTTCTCTTAAAAGGACATCTATGAGAATGATCTAATAGTGAGGATGGTGTCAGAGAAAGACCATAAACTGCAAAATCAGAAAAATGTGTGTTTGGGTCCCTGCTCAACCATGTTCAAGGCAAAATACTTAAATATCAACATTAGGAAATAGAAATATAAAAGCGATATGCATCTTAGAGGACTGTTATAAAATGACACATACAGGAAACACCATACATGTACAGTACTATACATGTACTCAATACTGGGCGTAGCTTTAGCCTAGCTTAGTCTTATATTCTTTTGTCTTCAGTAAGATCGATATACAGATTGAACATCCCTAATCCAAAATCTAAAATGTTCAAAAATTTGAAATTTTGTGAACACCAGCCTGACATCACAAATGGAAAATACCATATTTGAGCTCATAGAATGGGTAGTGGTCAAAATGTAGGCACATGGGTTGTTGTGGTATTACAGGGTATTAAGACAACATTTTCAACAATATGAGATGTTTCCCATATTAAAGTGTCAGTTCAAGTCCCAGCTACTCTTCTTCTGATCCAATTTCCTGCTAATTTGCATGGAAACATAGCAGATGGTGGGTCCTGCCTATCCATGTAGGAGACCAGGATCGAGTTTCTGACCCAGTTCTGGTTGTTACCAGGATTTGGGGAGAGAATCAATGGATGGTCTATCTCTGTGAGGGTTTCTCCCTGTCTCACTCTCTGTCACTCTTCCATTCAAACAAGTAAATAAACTTTTATAGAAGTGTAGGCACACTGAAATAAGGCAAAAAATTTACTTTCAAGCTCTTGTGAAAGGTATATATGAAACACTGAAGAACGTCATATTTAGAAGTGGATTCTAGAGGCTGCCACCATGGCATAACAGGTAAAGCTATGAGCTCCAGTTTAGTCACTGCTGCTCCACTTCTGATCTAGCTCTCTGCTGTGGCCTGAGAAAACAGTAGAATACGGCCCAAGTGCTTGGGCCCCTGCACTCATGTGGGAGTCTACGAAGAAACTCCTGGCTCCTGGTTTCAAATAGGCACATCTCAAGCCTTTGAGGTCAACTGGGGAGTGAACCAGCAGATGAAAGACTTTCTCTCTCTCTCTCTCTCTCTCTCTCTCTCTCTCTCTGCCTTTCCTTCTCTCTCTGTGTAGCTCTGACTTTCAAATAAATAAGTAAATCCTAAAAAAAATTTCCTTATCTCTAGAAAAAATGGATTCTATCCACAAGATATCTCATTGTGTATGTTCAAATATTACAAAGACCAAAAGACATCTGGTTCCAAGCATTTTGGATAGGAATATTAAACCTATATTTTCAAGTAGATGTGCCTGTCTTTCCTCTCCACCATAAGTGAATTCCTCTTAAAACCAAAATTACTCTTAAAACACTCCTGGCAAAATGGAAAAAGTTATTCATGGAAATAAATAGAATGTACCCTAGGGTATATGACATGTTGTTCTTCCTTGATAGGCTATTCAAACTTAGTTCCAAAAACCTGATCATCATATTCAGAAAATACATTTTCTTTTAAAAATTCTTTAAAGCATAATTAAATGAAGTCAATGAAACATTTTTAAAGTGTTTAGCTTTATGGATCTTTACAAATCAATATAATCATTTGAATACCACCAAAACCAAAATATAGAATAGTTTCATCATCCCCCAAATTTTCTCACACCTACTTGTAGTCAATCCTTCACCACAGTTAGTTCTTATCAATTACCGAGTGCCAAGAAGGTCTTAATAAGGAATCATCACATATTAGGTGTTAACCTTTCAAATTTGTTTTTCTTCACTAACCATAGTGCATTGAATTCATCCAAATTGTTACACTGTTACATGTATCAATTTCTCTCTCTCTCTCTTTCTTTCTTTCTTTCTTTCTTCCTTTTTCTTTCTTTCTTTCTTTCTTTCTTTCTTTCTTTCTTTCTTTCTTTCTTTCTTTTCCTTCCTTCCTTCCTTCCTTCCTTCCTTCCTTCCTTCCTTCCTTCCTTCCTTCCTTCCTTCCTTTTCTTTCTTTCATTCTTTCTCTTTCCTTCTTCCCTTCCTTTTTTTTTTTTTATATCTCATTGTATGGATATGTGAGAGTTAGTCCAATTGAAAGACATTTCAGTTTTTCCAGTCTGGGGCAATTATGAATAAAACTACTACAAATTTTCACTTATAAGTATTTGGTAAACACAAATGTATTGTAGGATAAAGGTAGGTTTAATGAGAAAATCCTAAACTGATTTCCAAAGTAACTTTACTTTTCATTTCTACAAGCAATACATGAGAATTTCAGTTGTTTCACATTCCCCACAGCATGTTTAAAACACAGCCATTTTAAGAGATGTGCATGATATCTTAGGATGGTTTTAATTTCCAATTCACAAATGACATCCAGTATAAGCAAGAATGGTCTGGGCTTTGCCCGACCAGTCGTTAAGTGTTTTCAATATCACAGCTTTAAACATTCTCAAAATTTAATGTAATGGGAAATATACTAAAATAATGTAAATTTTCTCTGAGATAATATCCCCCTGTAGTACTTGACTATACATTAGCACTTCAATATTTCTGTGTATAAATTTTAGTATTAATAATTTGCCACTATTTCTACATTTATTTTCATTTCATCTGGACATATTATGTTGTCTCCAACTAGAGAGGACTCTTCAAAAAGACAGTGAACAAGTGATTCTGAATTTACCTTAAATATATGCTATCTAAAAACCTATTCCACAAATGCATGTGGAGTAAATTGAGAGCATTTAAGTCACAACTTTGTCTCACCCTTCTCCAAGCTAAATATCACCAGTTACCAAGGTCAACATTGAACAGAAAAGATGACAGAGCAGGAAGTGGTAAGGGCATAAAAACATTTGAGAGCATAAGTGGAGATTGAATGGAATTCTAAGGAAAGTTGAAGAGAAAGTGCAAACCAAAGGATTATATAAAGTAAATAATGAGGCACAGGAAAAAGTAAGGAACATATGAAAAATTAAATAAAGGAACTATTGAAAAGTATGAGAAAGACTCCATCATGTGATAGGGTAGGACTAAAGATCAAAAATAAATGCTCCAAATACCTAAACATGAGTATATCTAATTTGTTGAGCATATTCATTTTTTTGGTCTGAAAGTTGCATATTTTTATTAAATCAGCTATTCTGGTTGAGATGTAGAATGATAGTTGAGTAATATATAATTTGATATATATTGGAGGATAATATCTGCATATTTTTCCTCTCATGAACTTTTATTAAAATGAAAAATATTAATTTGAACTCTAAAATTATCAATATATTAGTCTGTAAGTTAAGACTGGAGAGAAGATAGGGGAAATCTGATACTCCCCTGATACCTATTGTCCTCTCTTAGTAGCTGCCCCCTGCATTTGGTTTTCAATATGACTTAACACTGAAGATAACCCAACCACAACTCAACTGCTCACTCAATAAATTCCTTTGATTATTTGATAGTATCTAAAATTTTGTCATGCTCAAAATGTAAATATACTCCTTACTTATGTGCTCTTTAAATTTTCTCTAATTTCCATTTCCCTGCAATACAGTAAATGGCAACTTTATTCTTCCAAATCTTTTCATCCTAAGACTTCTAAGATTCTGAAATGCACCAAAATCTTAAAATCCATTAATAGCTCTTTTCCCTTAAATTTCCCCCTAATCCATCAGCACATCTCTTTGGCTATCCCTTCATATGACACACAGAATCCTACCATCATTAAAGTCACCATCATCTCTCATCTAAATGATTGAAATATATTCTACCTTTTCTTCCTATTCCCATCCTTTTCTCTACACTATATTGTTTACACAGCAGAGAGGAATCCTTTTTAAAAATTCTTTTTGGAAAATCAAAACTGTAAAATGTCATATCTCTGTTCCAAAAACTTCCAGGGCATGCCAATCCCCACATCATAGTGGTTGTGTATGTAAGTTATAAATAAAACGTAAGTGTGAATGCCAAGTAAAATTATTTTACTGATAGTGCTATGGATGAAACAGTGGCAGAGAAAGATTTACTTTGGTTCTTTGTCTCACATGGAAGAATTTCCACACAGACAAGGCAGAAAGAAAAGCAGGATTTATTTAAGTTAGAAGCCTCCTGCTGAAGCAGCCAGAAAGGGGGCTCCAAGAGAGGCAAAACCTGAAGGGCTGGTGGTAGTGGAGTTTCAAGCACAATTTTGAGGACAAAAACCAAGAATCAGCTAACAATCAGTTACAAGCTGGGGACAAAAACCATGGAGAGTCCAGGTTTGAGATCTTGTTTGTCATGACTAGCCTGCTTATAAGACTAAAAGAAATCAGAAGAGTGGAATCTCCACTCCCTTGCTATTTTCTTGATAAAATTGGAAGCTCCCAAGAAGTGGGATAGGCACTTTTGACCTAACTAAAGATAGCTTTTGGGGAAGGCAAGCATTTTTGTGCACTCTTATAGGGACTTCCCTTTCCTCATTTTCCACCAGGACCAACCTAGCTGCCTATTGACCCGTCTGACCCCTCACAATAGCACTCCATGATCAGAACATTTAGGACTATATTCATTTTTTTAGTAAAAAGTTACCACAAACTCAATGACTTAAGGCAGCACACACTTATTATCCCACAGTTCCAGAGATTATGAGTCCCAACAGGGTTTATTTGTGTCCTGATCTGCTGGCTCAGCTGGAGAAGAATCTGCTTCCAAGCTCATTCAAGATTTCTGGAAAATCTTGTTTCCTTGCAGTGGAACAATTGAAGCTCTCAAGTCCTCACCACTTTTCTGCTATGCGCTCTCCCCATAGGCAGTTCACAATGTGATTCTTTACAGACAATTGGAAAATCTGACTATCTCCAGTCTGTGAAGGCAAAGCCTCATACAACAAAATACAGTCACAGGTGATGACACCCATCACTCTTGTCATATTCCATTATTTAGGAGGAACTCATAGTTTCCCCCTTGCATCTCAGGGGAGAATATTCTACAACAGTATAGCTCAGGGGGATCACTTTAGGATACATCTTCCATAGAAGCCAGACTCTGACAGAATAAAGATTGTCTCCTGGGTCCTGTGCTGTGGCATAGCAGGTAAAGCCACTGCCTATAGTGTTGGCATCCCATATGGGCGCCAATCTGAGTCCCGGCTGCTCCACTTCTGATCCAGCTCTCTGGTATGTCCTGGGAGGGCAGTGGTAGATCCCCCAAGTCCATGGGCCCCTCACCTGTCTGGGAGATCTGGAGGAAGCTCTTGGCTCCTGGCTTCGGATCAGCGTGGCTCCAGCCGTTACGGCCATCTGGGGAGTGAACCAGTGGATGGAAGACCTCTCTTTCTCTGTCTCTGCCTCTGCAATTCTGCTTTTCAAATAAATAAATAAATCTTTTTTAAAAAATTTAAAAAAAAAGAATGTCTATCTAGCTTCAGAACACCAGGACTAATTTTGCTTAAAACAAACAAACAAAGAACCAATTGAATTATGTCTCTCTTCCTAGAAATTTTGTTAACTCAAACCAGCTCTGGGCAAGCACTGTGGTGCAGCAAGTTAAGCCATTTTTTGGAACATCCCCAGCCTGTATCAGAGTGCCAGTTTGAGTCCCAGCTCCTGTGTTTTCAATCCAGCTTCCTGCTAATGCTCCTGGGAAAGCAGCAGAAGACATCCAAGAACTTGAGCCCCTGCTCCTCATATGGGAGACCCAGATGGAGTTGTATGCTCCTGGCTTATGCCAGACCCAGCCCTAGTATTGTGACCATTTGAGAGTGAAACAGCAGATGGAAGATCTCTTCTCTCTCTCTCTCTCTCTCTCTCTCTCTGTCATTCTGCCTTTCAAATAAATAAATCTCTTAAAAAAAAAAAAAAAACAGCTCAACTATAGTCACTCCCTACATTGGGTTTCTTCCACAATTATGTGAAGTTCAAACCGTGTTAAGCTGCACTCTCAGTTGAAACTAACAAGTATGTTTATGAAGCTTTATGTTTCTCTAATATACACACACTTCAAGGACTTGAACATCTATTTTCTCTTATAAACAATAGCTTGTTGTAAGAAGATTGTCAGACAGGATATTTTTTCATCCATCCCAGTCTGGAAGTGGAAATTCCACATCTTACATAAAGCAAAATGGAGTCAGAGGAGCAATGCCATGTGGATGAAACACAAAGCAGTAGTCACTGAAAGAGTAGGGATTAGACCTTCACATTTGCAATCCTTTATCCTTTGTTCATTCCATTAGGTCATACTGTTTCCAATTAACTAGGAGAAACCTTTAAAGGAAGAAATGGTCTTCAAAATAAAAATGAAAGCCTTAAGGATGCAGTCAGCACTAAAAGCTCCCAGTGAACCATCTGGATGAATATTTCCATCTGGAGAGGTGGGGCTGTCTTTATTTTTAAATTCTCAAAGAGGGTCATTAGATCACTTACCTTCTTATAACTGTGCAGTTTAGAATCTAGCTCCCCTGGGCCGGAATTCTCAAAAGAAAGTAGGAAATCAAGTGCAGTTTCTGTGCAGCTGCTGAAGACCCAGCAGCAACTCTTCTCATTTGATTCATTATTTGTTTCAGTCTCGTCTCCACATGGTAGAAATAAGAAACCAAAACTTTTCAGATTCTATATTAACACAACTTGTCGCTATTGACCCACTATAACCCATGTTTTTAACAATGAAAGTGAATGAATTAATTCTGTTTCATTAACCTTTTTACTTTCAATGATATATTGAGGGAAATGGATGAAAATTAATAAATTTTATGTCATATATGTCTTGGCTTATAACATGACTAGACAAACTAAATGATTACAAATGCTAAGAGGATGTATTTTTTTAGGTTTCAATAAAATGGCAAAAATCTACTATGGCTTCTATAGATTTTCCTTGGTCCTCTTTCACTGATTTCTGATATCCATAAACTTCTACTTCCTCATTATCAGATAGCTTATATCTCCCATACAAGAAGTAGAATATAAACTAGGTACTGGGGACGTGGATGGTAGGAATGCCAGTAGCTCTGCTAACTGAGAAAACCGTGATTCCTAATCTGCTTCTTGTGTGGACTAGAGCTTTGCAAGATGAGAGCAGTATCTATGTTACAGGCAAATCGTTAACCTGCTGTTGCCACACTTGAGTTTGTTTTAAACCTTTTCATCATTTAAATTAAAATAAATCAGAGAACAAAAAGAGAAGTTTGCCTTTTTTCTTTCGATCAGTTATCCAAGAACAAAGTGAATTTCTTCAGTATAGTAAGGTTCACACAGAGAACACTAAGAGATCTTTCCAGGGCAACAGAGTGTTGGTTAAGTTCTTTGTCATAACAAGAGCACATTTTCAAATAATAAAAAATGATCTTTAATTTTGATTTAACATTATTTCTAATAAATTCAAACATATATTTGTTCCTCATTGAATTTTAATGTCAGCATTTTGTATTTTTCTAATTGGTTCTCTGCTGATTTTTTAAAAATCATCAACTCTATGATATATTTTGGGAGTTTAGTGTAGGGAGTACACACACATTGCATTCTGTCATTTTTTTAAGTCCCCCCTAATGAATTCTTAATTACATTATTCAAAAGATCCACTATTCAGCATTCATCTCACCACTAAATGAAAGTCTTTACCTGACATGTGAATGAAATGAGTCTAAATGCTTTCCATGCCACCTAGGGATTCTGAATAGACTTTCAGCTTAACAGTAGCAAAGGTTTCATTTCTGTTTTAAATTTGTGTGTATTGTTTCTAGAGATGGGTCGCTGTGCAATAGTCTACCTATATGAGTGGCACTTGATTTCCATTGTGTTCTTAGAGTTACCTATGGCCAGGAAAACTATAAGCAAGCTTAAATGATTAGGGAAAGTACAAGAAATACCATTCAAGACTTTATACTGTACAAAAGTTTCAGACACATGTCCACATCCCCTAAAACACTAACTTCAGATAAGGACACCTAACTTTCTCTAAAAGTTCCTTTTAAACTTTCCCCCATTTCATTTCTCATCAAGAAAAACAGTGCTAAGTGGTAGCAGGAGGATTTGAGAAACTCTCCAGTGAATAACAAGATCTTTTTTTTTTTTTTTTGACACACAACTTCCATTGCTTTCTATTGTCTAATCTTAATGTGGGAAGTAAGAAAAAGTCTGAGATCCTCTATGATTTTTTAAGTCATATCTAAAAGTGAACAAGTTATTATTTATCAAGCAGTCTCCAAATGATATTCTGAGAATATAGCTACCAAGAAAATGAGCTGATATCATAGTAGTATGTTAACAGTTTGTGCTCTAGAGTTCTCACTAGTCCTAAAAATATAAGAAAACATGCAGGAAATGTAGTCTCAGTGAAAGCAAAGTTCATTTTCTAATAACTTAATGTAATAAAATAACATCTCTCTCCCTACCCTGGCTTCAGAGAAGAAAGTTAGCAATAACACTTAACAGCACTGAATCACTTTGTTTTTGGTTTTTGCTCAGTATGGTTTGTTTTAAATTCCTAGAGTGTGTGAAACATAGCTGAAGTTATCACTACTAATTTTGCTAGGTGTAGGGGAATGTCTGTGTGCAGGTGTGTACAAGGGCAAGCCCCATGTCTCATTCAGCTATACACAGCTGATATCACCAGATCTAATATTGAGTTGACAAAAAAAAGATGGATGAAATCTTTTGGATCTCCAAGTTCATCACAAATATCACTCTTAGCCAAAGCATAAGTTAACAGTTTGTGGTTCAGAGCTCTCTCTTGGAAGATAGTAGAAAATGTCTCTGGATAAAAAAGCACTACATTTCTTTTCCACTGTTGTTTTTATAGCAACTGCCACTGTCCCTAAAATTGGGGAAGAAATTATTCTGCAATTACTGTACAGACTGAAGAAAGTAAAAGAGAAGAAATTTCAACATAAAATAACTCCAAACACAGGAGATCACTATATCTTAAAGGGAAAAGTCTGTTTTAATGTTGCCATATTGATATTCATTGAGTATCATAAAAATCATTGATAAATACACACGTTTTTTAATTTTTTTATTTTTTTAATTTATTTGACAGAGTTAGACAGTGAGAGAGAGAGACAGAGAAAAAGGTCTTCCTTCCGTTGGTTCACCCCCAAAATGGTCGCTACGGCTGGAGCTACACCGATCCGAAGCCAGGAGCCAGCTGCTTCCTCCTGGTCTCCCATGCAGGTGCAGGTCCCAAGTACTTGGGCCATCCTCCACTGCCTTCCCAGGCCACCGCAGAGAGCTGGACTGGAAGAGGAGCAACTGGGACAGAATCTGGCGCCCACATGGGATGCCGGCAACACAGGCAGAGGATTAACCAAGTGAGCCACAGTGCCGGCCCCCAATACATACATTTTTTTAAAAGATAGGTAACCTCTAGATTTTGAAAAATTTATTTTGAGAGACAAAGAGAGAGAGAGAGACAGACATATAGCAATCTTCCATCTGCTGGTTCACTTCCCTGACTGCTCACAACAGCTGGGGCTGGGTAAGACTGAGGCCAAAACCCAGGAACCCAGACTTGGAAATCCTAGTGGATGACAGGGATCCAAGTACTTGAGCCATCACCTGTTGCCTCCCAATCAGGGTGTACATTAGCAAGAAGCTGGAAACTGAAGCAGGGATTCAAACCCAGTCACTCTGATATGGGATTTGGGCATCCCAAGTGAAGTCTTAACCACCAAGCCATAATTCTCTCAGAATTTAAATTTTTAAAGAAAACAGAATGAATGGCATCCATACTACACTAACAAGAAAGAAGTGTCAAAAAAAAGAAGACTCATTAATTCAATAGAAGCTATGAGTACGTGGATGTATAGCTCTTTCCCAGTTTTGATGAGTTTACAATTATTACGTCAACAGAAGGTCCAATCTTGAAGCATATTTCCGATCAACTGGAGGTGAAGCTCATGGCACAGCAGTGGAGTCACCCAGACTGTAATACCTGCTATATTGAAAAGATGAGTGAAAAGATTAAAACCTCCTTTAGAACTAACCCCCTTATTTTTCTTTCTTTCTAGAAGAAAATGGCCACCATAATCTGGCTAAGGATCAGCTCATGCAACACCTGGTGTTTTGGGGCATGAAGGCAATACTTACTAGCTGAAAATTAATATGGAGGCCCATTTTTAGAAGGCACATGAAATGTCAGAGGGAAATTCGTGCTAATCCACTCCTCTGATGGGCAGGAGGTGTGAGCGCAGTTCATGGGGACTTGAATTTTCCCATTGCATGGAGGAGGAGCATCCCCTGCTGAGGACTCTAGGCAACTCCAGCCTCAGGGTTCAAAGTCCTCAGAGCTAAAAGCTAAGTCAATGAGTGGAAGACATTTTGGTGCCAGTCAAACTAGAGAATTGGTAAAGTAATCACACTACTCAAATGGGAAAAACTCCTTTACCTACTGGCCAATCCGGTTCATAACTTACCAGAACTCTCAGTTCCCCAGCCAATGAAAGAAAGACCAGCACACATTCGATTTTCCAGGATGGCGCTGGGTTTGTGAGGAAATGAGTCTCACGATAAGAGATGTGAGTCTGTGTTCATCAGAGCCTCTTGCATTTTACAGGAGAAAACATAGGCCCGACCTCTCTCCCAGAGGGCGTGTCCCACAGCCTGGCTAGACTGTTTTATGTCTTGCTTCCCCCATTCCAACACAGGTGGAAAAGAGACCTTTACATAAAAGAAGCAGACGCAGAACTTGCCAAGCTTTCACACAGGACATGTGCACGTTTCAAAAATAAAAGGTGTGTTTAGGGGGAAATGGAGGCTGTTTAAGTTAAGAGTGCTGAGGGAATGACGAACCTCTTGCTTGATGTCTGGCGCTTTACAAGGCTCTGCACAATTGGTTTTTCATCGGTAGTGCAACAATATGGATTTGTCTCTGCTGCTGCTGCCAGGAAAAAAAATAGTGAAACTTATGACTAATATTTAAAAGTGAAAGAAGCAATAGCTCTTTAATTGTCTTGTTGCTTTTCTTGTAGCTATAAAGGCTGAGGTTGCTTAAAACTTTCCCTTGCTTTCCCTCAGAGCCACTGTAACATCAACTACTATTTACCTGATGTAACTACTACTTTTGAAATGTCATTTTATTATTTTAAATGAGGTAATTTGCAATTCCCTGTACCATTCATAGGTGTCTCTTTCTATGTCCCCTTTTAAAAGGCAAGTCCTGAAATAATAATACAGTGTTTTTTAATGACAATTTCATTTATTTTTAGGCAATCTGTGTTGCACTTTCACCTTGGGATTGTTTACCTTTTAGGTAAAGTCTTCCATAGAGAAACTGCGTAGTAGAATGGTTTCTCTGCTTATAACAATGAACAGGATTAAGAAAAAACTGAAGGACCTTTGATAAATAGCATGCCTTCACAATGATGATTAGAAGTTTCTTCTTTTGTCTGAAATAATAGCTACTTCCTGTTTGTCACTTTTCATTTCAATTAAACAATCCTTAGTGTTTTATACAGAGAAAGGTGTCTTTTCTTTTTCTTTTTTTGCCACTGGAGAGCAAGCATTTGAGCTTCCTTCTAATTTGATAATAGTCTCTCAAACATGCTCGTATCTAACACACTATCATCCGAAGCCTGCTGCCTGTTTTTGTTGGTAATCATCCCAAATGAACATAAATTTACATTAGGAAGAATAGTAAATAGCTAAACTATTGCAAATAGTCTAAATGTGTTTAGCTAAGTGATTCTCTAGACTGTTTCTCAGTGTTCCTACCACTCCCTGTAACCATACCAGCCTTTTCAATCCTTTTAAAATTCCTGCTGTTTATTCTGAAATGCTGATGACTCCTTAGGTTGGAGTACCAGTGGCGCACAGTCCTTAACGTGTTAAAAGAGATGTACACTAGAGGCGATGCTTCAAGTTTAAACTTAGGATCATTGATAGCTATAAAAGCACTCACTCAAAACCACCTAACCTTCTTAGCTGGTTAAAAGAGTATAATCCTCTCAGTTATTAGAAGACCTTTGAAGTGAAACACAGAAACTCAGCCTTTCTGCCTGTTTTTAAATTTCTCCTTGACTGCAGACTCAATCACAGGGCAGTGCAGTGAGCAGCGGATTACTTTACTTGAACTTTGCTCCAGTCAGGACATTTTAAGGCTTATAAATCTTGAATCCATCTAAGTTCACCTTAAATTAGCCTTGCAAAAACACACTCCAAACTCCAGTTGTCAGCCTGGTGGCTCTGGGCCAGATACCCCTCTGGATCTAAAACATGGATTAATTGTCATCTTCTCTCTCCTTCTCTCTCTCTCTCTCTCTTAGACACAATTTTAAGGAAAAAAAAAACAATATGCAAACTAATTTCATGTGCAGAATAACTTACTGTTAGCAGGTATATTTAATATTTAAAATCTATGTGATGAAAACAGAGAGTCAAGCAGCCTGGTTGTGTATACAGTAATGCCATCTACTGCACAAGGAACCTGGGTCTGCGCCAGTAAGCCATGCCAAGATACAACAGATTTTTCAATTTTCCAGCAAATAGAAACAAAATACTGGTTTCAGAAGGTGTACTCAACAAACACTTCTCAATGTGTTTCTGATTTGTGGTCGGAATGTTTTTACTGCTGGTGCCCTGCACTTTTGAGACATTTATTTCCTAAAAGAAAGATTCCTTTCTATAAACCTCAACTGTCTGTTTTTCAAAGCAATTTAAAATCAAACACACAAATAAAATTCTTAACATATGGAAACCTTCATATAAGGCCTTACGTATTCAGAGTTAAAATTGTTTTATAAACTGTAATGCTTTGCAGATGAAAATACAGAGAGGATGACTGTTTTTAGCACTAATGCTTTTTGACAGCGTTAAACCTTGTTTTAGTAATTGACATCAAAATGTTTGGTGGTTTTAAATGGACCATTAATAAAAATGGCATGTTTTAAGTTTTTTAGAAATTGTGCTTAATACTGCGAAGTGGGATAAAATTGCAAGTGTAATAAGGTGTTTTCATTATTTTTTGAAAAATTCTTATACCAAACAATGCTGATTCTCTGCTTGCCTCCTCCATGTCTCTAGAGTACCTTCTGATGCTCAAAGGGAGACTACATTTCCTCTTCAGCCATCATCAAATTGTTGCAGCCCCCACTTTGGGAAAACACTAAAGCAAAACAAGCAAACAAAAAAATACCATCTTACACCGTGAGAACTCTAGTTGGCTGCTAAAATCCAGTTGGATCCCATGGCGCCATAATAATGGACTCAAAGGTCGCTAGGGTAAACTGGGAAGAATAAATCCAAAGACACAGATTTTAGTACAGATTTAGGACACCCTCAAAACTGGTATAAAAAGAGTCGTTATAGAACCCCCAAAAGTGGGTTTGCTTTCTTGATGCACAGCAAACTAATCACCAATAGCAAGCAATGTGGTGGAATAAAGCAGGTGTTTATTGCAAAGAGCGGGCCACTATCACTTTATTCCCAGGTTCCCAGAGCAGTTAGGGGTGAAGGTTCTTATAGACTGAAGCATGTTCAGATCATGTCCAGATCCCTGGGTGACTGACATTGCTCATGATTTTCACTTGATTAGTCAGTGACAGCATGTTATTTAGGAAATATTGATGATGCCAAAGTGGGCTCTGGCAGTCTGGTGGGCTACATGCCGGTGATAGCTACATTTTGCTTAGGGCCTAGACTTTTGGAAAAGAAATCCCGTAAGACAAGACTTAACTTCCAGATGTAATCCAGGGGCCCAACGATTTGATCTAGTAGGTTAGGTCTTCACCTATGGTACCATATGGATGCAGGTTCAAGTCCCAGCTGCTCTATTTCAGATCCAGCTCTCTGCTAATGGCCTGGGAAAGCAGTAGAGGATGACCCAAGTGCTTGGGCCCCTGCACCCACATGGGAGACCCCAAGGAGGCTCCTGGCTCCTGGCTGCAGAGTGGCCCTGCCCTGGCTATTGCAAATGAATGAACCAGTGGATAAAAGACTTCATTCTGTCTCTCCCCGACTCTTTCTGTGGCGGCTCTGCCTCTCAAATAAATAAATAAATCTTGAGGAAAAAAGATGTTACCCATAAAGGAAATGAATGACCTCAGGAATGTGGAGATTAGGGACCTTACAGGGAAGCTGCATCACTCCCTCAATTCAGTGAGTTAATTTTACTAAGAGGCTGATTTGCAGTCATAAAAGCAGGGCAAGAATTTAAGCTAGGGGAAGGAGGTTGAGATGTCCTAGAAGACTTGATCTGATGGTTTCTAGAATCTGGATTCAAAGCATTGTGTTGGCATTCAGTTTCAGTACCACCTCTGTCATAAAGAATATTGAATCTAGAAAGCCAAATAAACTTCTTGTTGCCTCAAGCCATGTACCTACAAAATTTGCAAAATTAGAATAACAATATTTATTTTGCCAAAGTAGAAAAACTGTTTTTAAAAACTCATTAAAAACTCTGTCTGTGAAAAGTCTTTGAAGGAAAGCAAAATCATTGAGTTCCATCATTTCAGCAAATGTCTACTGAGTGTCCATTAGACGTCATCCACAATGCAGAGAAGAGCAGTATGGGATACGAGTGTTAGGGATATTGACCCTGTGGACAATTTGAAGAATGAATGGGATGCAAGTAACAAATGAGATACAGTTGGGACTGGAGAACCATTTGGTATAGAGAATATAATTTGATAAGATAAATGTTTTTACTTTAAAAGATCCAGCATTGAAATATGAAGATGTATGGGTAAGCAAGAACACATAGGATTAGGCTTAAGGCATGTAAAGATACAATGTAGGCCGGAACCGCGGCTCACTATGCTAATCCTTCACCTTGCGGTGCCGGCACACCAGGTTCTAGTCCCGGTCGGGGCGCTGGATTCTGTCCCGGTTGCCCCTCTTCCAGGCCAGCTCTCTGCTGTAGCCTGGGAGTGCAGTGGAGGATGGCCCAAGTACTTGGGCCCTGCACCCCATGGGAGACCAGGATAAGTACCTGGCTCCTGCCATTGGATCACCGCAGTGTGCCGGCCGCAGCGCGCCAGCCGCGGCGGCCATTGGAGGGTGAACCAACGGCAAAAGGAAGACCTTTCTCTCTGTCTCTCTCTCTCACTGTCCACTCTGCCTGTCAAAAAATAAAAAAATAAATAAAATAAAAAAATTTTTAAAAAGATACAATGTAAAAGACTGTCATCACAATACCAGATCTCAAGAAATACTACAGGGCAGTTATAATTAAAACAGCCTGATACTAGCACAAAAACAGACATGTAGACCAATAGAACAGAATAGAAATTCCAGAAATCAATCCATACATCTACAACCAACTTATCTTTGACAAAGGAGCAAATATCGATCCCTGGATCCAAGACAGTCTCTTCAACAAATGGTGCTGGGAAAACTAGATCTCCACATGTAGAAGTATGAAACATGACACCTACCTTATACCTTCCACAAAAATCACTCAAAATGGATCAAAGACCTAAATCTATTACATGATACCACCAAACTACTAGAGAACATTGGAGAAACTCTAGAAGACATTAGCATAGGGAAAGACTTCTTGGAAAAGATTCCAGAAGCACAAGCAATCAAAGCTAAAATTAACAAACGGGATTATATCCAACTGAGAAGTTTCTGCACTGCAAAAGAAACACTCAGCAAAGTGAAGAGGCAATCGAAAGAATGGGAGAAAATATTTGCAAACTATGCAACTGATAAAGGATTATTTTTCAGAATCTATAAAGAGATCAAGAAATTCAACAACTACAAAACAAACAATCCAGTTATGAAATGGGCAAAGGAACTGAGGAGACATTTTTCAAGAGACGTAATTCAAATGGCCAGCAGACACATGAAAACATGCTCAGAATTGCTAATTATCAGGGAAATGCAAATAAAACCACAATGATGTTTTACCTCACCACCGTTAGAAGGCTCTGATACAGAAATCAACAAACAACAAATGCTGGCAAGGATGTGGGGAGAAGGGTACCCTAATCTACTGTTGGTAGGAATGCAAACTGGCACAGCCACTGTGGAAGACAGTATGGAGATATCTCAGAAAGCTGAATATAGACCTACCATATGACCCAGCAATCTCACTCCTGGGAACTTACCCAAAAGAAATGAAATCAGCGTATGAAAGAGTGATCTGTACCCCCATGTTCATTTCAGCTCGATTTACAATAGCTAAAATATGAAAGCAACCCAAATGTCCATCAGCTGAGGACTGGAAAGGAAATTATGGTATCTATATACACTATGGAATATTACACAGCAGTAATAAAAAGTAATCTTGTCATTTGTGACAAAATGGATGCAACTATAAACCAATATACTTAGTGAAATAAGCCAATCATAAAAAAGACAAATACCACATGGTCTTTCTGATACATGGTAAGTAATAGAGTACCTAAATGGTAAAGTGCAGGAATGAAATTCACACCTTGAGCTGTGATGATCTTGAACAGCCCTTATCTTGACTTGAGGAACAATGTTTTTCTTGTTTGTGCTCTTTTTTTTCTTTTTTCTTCATACTATTCAGTGAACTCTCTACTTAGTGCAGGGTTAATCTTATGAGTATAAAATTAACTGAAAATTTATCTTTGTAAGAAATAAGAATGGAAAAGGGAGAGGGAGGAGGATGAAGGGTGGGAGTATAGGTGAGAGGAAGGTAGGGGGAATAATCACCAGGTTCCAAAATTTGTGTATATTAATGTGTGAAGTTTGTATTCCTTAATAAGATAAAATAAAAAGATTTCCATTCATTTATTCATTCAGCAAATATTTATTGAGTCATCATGAACCAAACTATAGTGTATATCAGTCAATAACGAAGCAAAAATAGAGGAACTCAGTTCCTGACCTCATCTTATCCACATGGGGTTAGAGACCTTGGACCTAACAAAGTAGGAAATTAGAAAGATGTAGTTCATATTCTATACAGACTACTCTGATGTCAGTGTAGGAGGTGTGCTCCAGGAAATGAGAGAGGTTTATGTTACCACATGGACCTTTCTTTCCAATGCCATGCCATCCTCCCTACCCTTTCTACATAGTCCTAAATTTTTTATTATGTTGATAAAAATAATGGAGAGACTAAACTGCCATATTGAACATGATGAAGACAACAAAGAGTATTATCTCTGGAAATAGATCTAGTTCTACAGAGTAAGTGGGAGAAGCAACAGCATTGAGAGTCACTGGTTTGTGGCACAGTGGATTGAGCTGCTGTTTACAAAGCATCTTATATCAGAGTATGAGTTTGAGTCCTGGCTTCTTCACTTTGTATCAGCTCCCTTCTGTGTCTGAGACGGCAGCAGAAGATGGACCAGTGACTTGGACCCCTGTCACTCCTGTGGGAGACCAGAGTCAAGTTCTGAACTCCTGGCTTCAGTCTGGCCCAGTCCTGGTTTTTGCAGGCATTTGGGAAGTGAACCAGCTAGTGGAAAATTCTCTCTCTCTCTCTCTCTCTCTCCCTCTCTCCCTTTCTCCGTTTCTCCCTCTCTCTTTGTCATTCTGTCTTTCAAAATAACTACACATAAATTCATTTTTTAAAGAATTATGCTCAAAAAATAAGTATTTAAATGGTACAAATACTGGGGATGATTATTCTTGAAAATTTACCAAAAATATCAAAGAACATGGTGGAGATAATGTTGAGGTTGTGATTATAATTTGAAAATTTATGTGCAGCTCCGGAACTGATGTTTCAGGCCAACACAAGACATATGTATCCACTAATGTGAAAAGAAGCACAAAAAAAGTCCTCAACAATATTGAGGAAGTTTTGAGATACAAACACAGTTCTTATTACCAATGAGCCCAAATTTTAGAACAACTGATGGATGTAACATTTTAAAAATTAAGATACAATTAAAATATTAACTCAACTTAGCTATTCCACCAACTATACATCTTTCAAAGCAACTTGTAGTACTCAATAAATATATATTATTTTTATTTGCAAAGTTAAAAAATAAAGAAAATGTAAAACTATATACAATTGACAAATAAAAATTTTAAGAAGGTTTATTTATTTATTTGAGAGGCAAAGTTGCAGACAGACAGAGAGGCCTTCCATCCACTGGTTCACTCCCCCAAATGGCCACAATCGCAGAGCTGGGGCAATCTGAAGCCAGGAGCCAGAACCTTCTCCCGGATCTACCACGTGAGTGCAGGGGCCCAAGCATTTGGACCATCTTTCACTGCTTTCCCAGGATATTAGCAGGGAGTTGGATCAGAAGTGGAGCAGCCAGAACTCACACAGGTGCCTATATGGGATACCAGCACTGCAGGCAGAGGCTAACCCTTCTACATGACAACACTGGTCCAACAAATAAAAATTGTATATATTTATAATATACGTTATGATGTTTCAATATATGTATACATTGTCTCATGGTTAAATCAAGCTAATTAACATTTCTGTCACCTCATATATTATTTTTGTGTTGAGAACATTTAATCTCATTTAGCAGTTTTCAAGATTAACTACAGTCACCATGCTATACAATAGATCTCCTGAATTTTATTCTAACTAAACTGTGCTTTTTCACTAACATCTCATCATCCAGTAATCCCTCCCCAGCCCCTGGTAACCACAATTCTACTGTATGTTTCTAAGAATTTGACTTTTCTAGATTCTCCATATGAGTGAAGTAATGCAGTATTTATCTCTCTATGGTCAGTTTATTTCATTTAACTTTATGTCTTCCATGCACATACATGTGGTCATAAATAACAAGACTTCCTTCATTTTTTAATGCTTGTTTATTAATTTCCATCTGCTTAAAAGGCAGAGCAACTGAGAGATAAGAATGAGAGTGATCTTCCATCCACTGTTTCATTCTTGAAATGCCTGCAACAGCCATTACCGGACCATGTGAAAGCCAGGAGCCTGGAACTCCATCAGGGCCTCCCATGTAGGTGGCAGGGTAGACCAGTATCTGCTGCCTCTCAAGATGCATTAACAGGAACTAGACTGGAACAAGGTATCCAGAACTTGATACCCTCCAACATGGAATGAGAGAGTCTTAAGTGATAACATAACCCATAGCACCATAATACCCACCCCAACTTCCTTCATTTTCAAAGTTGGAGAGTATTCCATTTTATACTGTGATATATTAGATATCTAGGTAGATTTCATTTCTTGCTACAACAACCCGCAGTAGCATTTATTCAATTGCCTATAAAAATTATGCTGTTTATGGGAGCGTAGCTATCTCTGACAAAACTCATTTCAATTTATTTGGAAATCCATCATATAGGTAGATTGCTGGACAATATACTAGTCTTTTTTTTTTTTTTTTTTTTTTGGACAGGCAGAGTGGACAGTGAGAGAGAGAGACAGAGAGAAAGGTCTTCCTTCACCGTTGGTTCACCCTCCAATGGCCGCCGCGGATGGCGCGCTGCGGCCAGCGCACCACGCTGATCCGATGGCAGGAGCCAGGTACATATCCTGGTCTGCCATGGGGTGCAGGGCCCAAGCACTTGGGCCATCCTCCACTGCACTCCCTGGCCACAGCAGAGAGCTGGCCTGGAAGAGGGGCAACCGGGACAGAATCCGGCGCCCCGACTGGGACTAGAACCCAGTGTGCCGGCGCCGCAAGGAGGAGGATTAGCCTAGTGAGCCGCCGCGCCGGCCTACTAGTCCTTTTTTTAAGTGTTAAAATGTATTTTTAACTGAAACATACAAATTGTGCACTTTTGGGGTGCAATACGGTGTTTCTATATATATATGTATAATAGAGTATTCAAATGTGGGTAAGCATATCTATCTCCTCAAACATGCATCATTTCTTTGTGGTTAAACATATAAATTCCCTTCTTTTAGTTTTTCTTTTTTTAAATCATAAGCAGTATGTTATCAGTATCTCTTGTCACCCTGCTGTAATTTTTTGAGACCTCCACACTGTCCTCTGTAATGGTTGTACTAATTTGCATTCCCACCAAGAGTAGGTAGAGCTCTGTTTTCTCCACATACTAGCCAACACTTGCTGTCTTTTCATCTTTTTTAGCAGCCACTTCAATAGCTTTGGGATAATCTCTGTGGCTACTGTGTGGATAACCTTTGGGTGGAGAGTGTGGGAATATTGTAAGGAAGGACTGAACGACGAGTTGGGAGGCCTTTGGGTCAGTCCAGTTTGCTGGTGGCTTACGGAACAGCATGTGCCTGAAGGGATTGGAAACCAAGAGTTTGTGTGGATCATCATAAATTAATCATGACCTGTCAGACAGTACTCACACAAGGAGATAAAAATGTCTACACAGAGGAAAGGTCTGGGAGAAAGATATATTTTTGAATGCCAACAAGTCAGAGATGTGATTTGAGGTCAAGAATATAGAAAGAAAGAAAGAGGTAAAGATTGGAGTCTTGGGAAGTTGTAACATGTAGGGGTCTGGAATAGATAGAAAAATAAGGAAAGGAAATAAGAAAAAAGCCATCTTGCATAGGAAAGGTATAAAGCACAAAGAAGTAATCAAACAGGTCATGTTCTGATAAAAATTCAATAAAAATAAAAGCAAAAAATTGTCATTTACTTGGCAAGTTGAAGAACATTGGTAACTTCATGAAATTCACTGATTACTGCATTAAGGATGACTGAGAAGGGCTGGAGTTGGAGGGAGAAAGTGGGAACCAGGCATATGGACTCCCTGCCTTGTGTTCTCTTGGGACAAGGGGTTTTGCTCCATCAGAGGGAAATGCTTCTACTCCTACATGCCCAGCATGCCATCCCTCCCACTTTTCTCTTGGAATGTTCTTTTCCAATATTTCCTTTCCTTTGCTGATTAGAAATGTTCTTAATAACTTTTGAAAAATCCTCCCTTCACTCCTGGAAATTTAACTTATTGTTGTAATTAAACTTTCCTAATTAAACCAACATCATATGGCTTAATTTCCACTCATCTTAAAATATTTCTCTTAATCATTCCAATTACTTCCCTAATTTACTACTTTCTTTTATATTCAAATTATAAGCTGAAAATGGCTCTGTAACCTACATCAAATTTATTTCTCCTTAGAAAGTGAGCAGCAACACCATCCACTGGTGCTTTTGTGTCCAACATAGATCAGACAGCTGCAGAACAACTGGAATAGATTAATTGTTGGCATGAGCATGGGATCAGGAATTTACAGGGATCAGTGTATCAGGGATAACAGGAGAATTAATTTGCTTACTGATTGGAATATGCCACTGAACTACAGTTATGTCAGCCATCCAAGGCAGAGAAGTCTTGGTACCGGAAGTAAGCATCCAGATGATTCAATACTGGGAAAGATTCAAGGCCACTGGATCTCCATTATGGTGACAGACTGTCCTGTCATGATGATGAGGCAGAATAGGGAATGTCTGAGACTCGCGTGTTAAATTACTAACCATGCACCAACCACAAAGAAAAAAAATCTGATCTGAGAAACAACCTTAGCAACCCACACTTAAAGGAATCAGGAGAATGTGGCCCCAGCCCTTCTGTGAAGACATGCAGTAAAAACTGAGCCACTGACCTTTCACCTTAACACTGAGAGACCCCTAGGTTTCTCACTGTTGGTGAGGCTGGTTCATCAGCCCAGGGAGGAAGAGGACAGTCATGGCTGCCCTCAAGAACCAAAACGCAGTCTATGACCTACTACAGGCACACAGGAGCCTCCTGAAACAAGCCCCTCAGTAGGAGAGCTCCTGCTAACTATACATGATCAAGCATAATCCCCTAAAACAAACCTGGATCAAGTCTGGACAGTGAACTGAAGAGTTTTTTTTTTTTTTTTCCTAGTGCATCAGGGTAGATCACAAGTGAAATGGTATTGACACTGTTGGATCTCTGGCCCTTTACAGACATCAGAATGGTGAGGATGACCCATATTTACATCAGTTCTGGTAGAGGCATATTGTATTACTAATTGAACTTTTAAGGGAAACAACAGAAAGAATGAACTATTATCCTATCCCTAGCAGGGAGCCATTAAATTGAAGCACCACATGTTATCCTACCACTGCTAAAATGTGAAAAATACAGCCAGACTAACAGAGATAGTACAGCTATAAATATCATAAGTAATGATATCTGACTCAATAAGAACGAGAAAGCAAGATTTGTGAGGGGAGTAACAGGATGCTGAGGACTGACTGTATGGAAACACTTCCATATGGCAGAACTAGGTGTGCGTACCTTCATTAGTCCTCTAAAGCAAAATTAAGAGTCTTAAGAAACTAATCCTTCCTTGCTCTGTCCCACGGCCCTGCTTTCTTATTTTTTTACAACTTCTAAAGAATTGAGTCTGGATCTTTTTGCACAACACCAAGGCCTTGTAGGGACTATCAGGATAATCTGAGTTAAAGATAGTCTCAGTGAAAGAAGTCTGAGAAGAGGACATTTGACCCAGTGGTTAAGATGTCAACTGGAGCTAGCACTGTGGCTCACTAGGCTAATCCTCCACCTTGCGGACCAGCACACCGGGTTCTAGTCCCGGCCGGGGCGCCGGATTCTGTCCCGGTTGCCCCTCTTCCAGGCCAGCTCTCTGCTGTGGCCAGGGAGTGCAGTGGAGGATGGCCCAAGTGCTTGGGCCCTGCACCCCATGGCAGACCAGGATAGGTACCTGGCTCCTGCCATCGGATCAGCATGGTGCGCTGGCCGCAGCGCGCCAGCCGCGGTGGCCATTGGAGGGTGAACCAACGGTGAAGGAAGACCTTTCTCTCTGTCTCTCTCTCTCACTGTCCACTCTGCCTGTCAAAAAAAAAAAAAAAAGATGTCAATTGGGACACCTGTCTCTCATATTGAGTGCCTGGGTTCCATTTCCATCTCTGGTTCCCTATTTGAGCTTCCTGCTAATACTGATCCAGGGAGGCAGCAGTGTAGGTTTAAGTAGTTGGATCCCAGGGAGACCTGGATTGATTTCATAGTTTCTGGCTCCTGGCTTAGGCCTGACCTATTCCTGACCATTATAGGCTTTTGAGGAGTAAACCAGTGGAGGAAAGTTCTCTGTGAGTCTCTAAAATTAAGAAAATAAATAAATAAAAATTTTATAAGAAAGAAGATGCTAGTGTATAAAGAAATGTTCAGGCTGGTGAAAAGGATAGAGTTGAACCTTGAAGGGGTGCAGAACTTGGGAGCAATGGTCTCTTTCCTATGGAAAATAGGGTAGAAAAAAGAATGCATGGGAGAGGGCTAAAGGATACTTTATTAGTAACGTTCCTCTTGACTTTGGATATTTTCTAAGAGACTAATTAAATTGTATTTAATTTAGTTATGTTTTGAATTGGCATTTCTTTTGATTCTAATTTTCCTTTGGACTTCTATTTTTCAATTATGATTACATGTAGGAGGTTAAAGTATCGGTTTTATTTGAGTTATATTTTTGACAATCCAAAGAGGATAAAATAACAGTCTAGGGACCAACGCCATGGCACAGGAGGTTAATCCTCTGCCTGCGGGGCCAGCATCCCATATGGGCACAGGTTCTAGTCCCGGCTGCTCCACTTCCCATCCAGCTCTCTCTATGGCCTGGAAAAGCAGTAGAAAATGGCCCAAGTGCTTGGGCCCCTGCACCCACAAGGGAGACCAGGACAAGGTTCCTGGCTCCTGGCTTCAGATCGGTGTAGCTCTGGCCGTTGCGGCCATTTGGGGAGTAAACCAACAGAAGGAAGACCTTTCTCTATGTCTTTCCCTCTTACTGTCTGTAACTCTACCTCTCAAATAAATAAATAAATAATCTTAAAAAAATAAAATAAAATAACAGTCTAACCTAGATTGTGCACTTGAGGATTTTGATGATGGGATAGTAGGAACAAATATTTAGAGTATAGTATGACAGAACAAGAGAATTGGCTTTGACTTAAAGGGAGAAGAAGAAATAGTCTAGAGTATGTATCTGGCTTAGTTGATTGACTCAGTGAGAGTTGCAACAATGTGGTATGGAGAAGGAAAACACCAGCCTAGGTTGAAGACAATTCATAGGCAATGGGGCATCAATGTTTGGAGCTGGAGGCAGAGTTAAAGCCACGGATTCTGTTAGTTGAGACATGAGAAAACAAAATATATTTATATACTTACACACTCAATACAACACTTCATGAAAAATGCCTCCCCTTTTGGCCACCAAACATGTGTGTATTTTCCATACACCATGCAATTTTTCAGCAGACCAAATGGGTGTCCTATAATTTGATTTAATTTTGACACTGTCTACCTGCAAAGAGGGTCAGATTTCATAGGAACAGGGCTCAGTCCCACAAGACTGCCCCAGTTCAGATGTCAACGAAAGCCTCAGGTTGTGATCTGTGCTTCTGAATAAACTGCCTGTAAATCAGGGTTCTCACGACCCCCTGCTCGGGTTCCATTAATCTTCTAAAGCAGCTGATAGAGCTCGGAGAAACAGTTTACTTATGTTGACCAGTTTATTATGAAGGAAATGAAAGAGGATACAGAAGAATGGCCCTGGGGAAGATGCACAGGGCAACATACATGGGAAGGGGCATGGAGCTCCCTTGACCTCTCTAGGAACACCGCCCTCCAGGTGGCCCCACATGTTCAGCTACCCAAGGACTCTCCAAGCTTTGTCCTTTGAGTCTTCATTGGAGCTTCAACACCTGGGTATGACTGATTAAGTTATTGGCCATTGGTGATCAAATTGACCTTCCATCATCTCCCTGACTCCAGAGATCAGGATGGTACCCAAAGTTCCAACTCTCTAATCACATGGTTATTTCCCCTAGCAACCAGCCTCCATCCCAGGGCTATTCAAAAATCCACACACAGTGACATCATTAGAATAAATGATACTCCTATCAACTGTAAAAATCTCAGGGACTTAGGAGCTCCATCCCAGGAATAAGGGATAGATATATATATACATACACACATACACACACACATATATAATCAGAGTATCATAGTCTCACATATAAATGACAAATAAACCCATTGGAACAGATGAGATTCCCTAAGGCAGATGATCCAATAAAAATCCAAAGGAATCCAAGGGAATCGGGACATTGTTAATTAACCAATTATTACTTAAACATCTAAAATGTTAGACACACTGGCATTATTCAGATAATGTAGCAATACAAAATAAAAACTTACTAATAACTAACAAAACCTACCAATAACATAAACTGTAGGTGCTGTGCTCTACACAGTGTAACAGATTACAACACCTCTGCTGATAGCTATCATATGATTCTGTGTTCTTACAGTCTGCCAGTCCCTTTACCTAGACAAAGTTTTGAGTCTGGTGGAGGTTCCCATAGGTTCATTCCCATAGATTCAGGTCCATTGGTGGTCATGTCTTCATTTGATTAGCACAATTGTCCAAGGATTATTAGACAAAGGAATATCAAGTGTACTTCAGTGATTGTCCTGAGCTCTAAGCATTCTCCATTTTCTTTTATTATATAACAGAAACCAAGCGTCCTTCTGACAACTGGGAGAAATCACCCAGGCCACTATAATGAACTCTTCTTTCTCTGCCTGATGGTTCAACAGCCTGAGAAACTCAAAATGCTTAGAGGACAGTCTCAGCTGGAAACATTTTGCTGTTTCCTCATGGGAATATACCTCTTTTGCGAACCTTGATCTTCAAACCCATTGAAACACACTCTTCAGAGTGGGGAATAAATGTTCTTCTAGTGTTTAATGAAGAGAACTGTATTTAGGGGCTGGTGTTATGGCATAGTAGGGTAAGCTGCCATCTATGGTGCCAGCAGCCCATATCGGCCCCAATTTGAATCCTAACTGCTCCACTCCCAATCCAGCTCTTTGTTAATGTACCTAGGAAAGCAGCAGCAGCAAAAGAGGTTCCGAGTACTAGGACCCCTGCACCCATGTGGGAGACCCAGATGTAGCTCCTCTCTCCTGACTTTGGCCTGGCCCAGCCCTGTTCGTTACAGCCATTTGGAGAATGAACCAATGGATGGACGATGTCTCAATTTCTCTCTCTCTCTCTCTCTCTCTCTCTCTCTCTCTCTCTCTCTCTTCCTCTATCTCTCCTTTCTCCTCTTTTCTCTGTAACTCTGCCTTTCAAATGAATAAATAAATCTTTAAAAAAAATGAGTACTGTATTTGCAAGAAGAGCCACTCCAACCTCTGTGCCTTAACTCTCAGACCTATATCCTGTCTCTTCAGCCTAAATTGGATGCTGATTTAAGACGACACCCAATCCCACGGGAATAGTATCCTCATCTCATAGGGTATTGTCTTCTTGTTCACACGACCACTGAAACTTTCATATATCATCCCACTGTTCTGCCATGCTGGCTGCTTCAGGAGGATGAGGTATGTGGTACCAATAATGAATTCTGCAGATGTGGGCCAATTGCCATTAAAATGGCCCTACTCAGAGAAGATAGATGATAGATACAGACATAGATGATATAGATATAGATATAGACATAGATGATATAGATATAGATGATATAGATAGATAGATGTGTGTGTTTTTAATGGCAGTCAGTAAATCATCCTACAAGCTCATGAAGAACACTGCTTGCAGCACATTGCATGCAGTGAGGGTAAATCTCTACCCAGACTACTTAGCTATGCCTGAAGAAACATGAGATGGTGCCCTCTCTGATAGGAGGAGTCAATTTCCAGTTCCCTTTTTGTAGCAAGCTTTCACCTTCTCCTGGCTCTCTTGTGTTTGTTTCTTGGCATTAGCCACCAATGTTGGCAAGTTGGACATGGAGCAGAGGCAGTAGCCCTATAAGCCTCTGCAGAAAGCACATATGTAGCCTCTATCCCTGATGCTGTATTCATTTTATCCATGGTTACATTGAGAAAGCACTGGGTATCTAAGTAAAGAAGACTGTTATCCACTGGATAATTACCTAAGTAATTTTTGAAAGCCACTTGTGAAATGGATTACCTTCGCTGAGCATTCATGTGAAACCAAATATTGTCACACTCTGTGTTTTCCCAGAATTGCCATTCCAAATACATCTTTTCCAGACTTTTTTTCAATGTTTCAATTTTCCATTTAATTCTTTTCTTTATAAATCACCGAGAAGCCAGGTAACTTGTTAACCATCGCTAGTACTGCTAGTGTAGATACGTACTTCATGTCTTCTTTCCTTCCACATTCAGTGAACAACTAGATGGACACACTACAGGGTTTTCTCTTTACATATCTCAGGGGTACTGCACCCTGAGTGGAACTGTAGTGCAAGATTCCTCCATTTCTTCCCATTTTTCCTGCCTTGATTTCCTCCTGGAAAGTGGTATCTATGTGCACCAGAACAATCAGGGTTACCATTACCCAGTATTCTGAAATAAATAATGTCCAATGTACCTGTGAGCTCTGCTTCAATGGCATCAAACAACCTTGAGTCAAACATATTTGGACAAATATGTATAGATGTAGATATGGATATAGAAAATGTGCGAACTTTTTTCTCATCATTTTTCCCTAAGCAATATAGTATAATAAGTACAAACACAGTCTTTACATCGTTTTAGCTCTTATAAGTAATTGAGAGATGATTGAAAGTATATGGGAGGATGTGCACAAGCTATCTGTAAATACTTAGATATTTTATAGAGAGAATTGAACATCTGCAGATTTTGGTACCTGTGGGGGTCCTGGAACCAATCCTCTGTGGATACCAAAGGATGACTTATTACAAACAACATATTAGAACACTAGAAAATTCTGAGTTGTTCATGGAATTGTGTTTTCTTTGCCAAGACAAGTAATGAAATTTTAACTGAGAATTATGCTAAGAGACTTCTTGGAAATGAGTTCTTCTAAAAAATTATGTGCAAAAGGAGCAGACCTTCTTCATACTTCTGTGTGGATGTTATACCTGGATTAAAGCAAACACCTTGAGAAATGGACACCAGCCAAAGGGTACAAGCAAACTGAACATAGTACACTGGAAAGAGGCAAACAACGTAGCTCCTTGATAATGATGTTGAGCTATAGAGCGAACCATTCTTGGAATCACTTTGCCTCTGCACTTCTTGCTTGCAATGTAACTGATTCTAAATTGTAACCATGGCAGAGAGAAGGAAGCTTGGCAGAGAGGAAAGGCAGAGGAATGACCTTTCCAATCTAGAAGCTGGGAAGCCTTTTAGAGATAGGAAAAGGAAGATGATTAGAATGTGATTAGATGTTTGCTTTTATTAAATGCTCTCCAAAAGATTAAGGAATCAAATTGAGACAAACATAGGACAATTGGGTTTTCTGTACCAGAGCCAATGTTTTATCTTTCATAAGGAGGCTATTAAAACTGAAAAATTAAGAGATGAAGCAAACCACCAAATTTAAATTAAGAGTAACTGTAGTTTTCCTGCCCTTTCTACAACATTGGCATCATCTGAAGGCTTACTAAAAGAAAAAATCTCAAGCTCCACCCAGATCTATTTCATCAAAATCTGTATTTTAACAAGATTCCCAAGTAATTTATAGCACATTAAAATTTGAGAAGAATTTTTAAGACAAAAATTTTGGATATAATTATTAGTACATGGAACTGACCAGAAGAAAATAGACTGAAAACTTATTAAGTTCTTAAGGAAATTGCACTCCCAGTGGATTTTCTATTACTTGATGCTTACTACAAACTTCTTTACACACGAGGGACAGTTTTTGAATTGAAGAGGATTAAATGTATCTGTAAGTTCCTTTTTTAGAATAATAAATATTATAAAGCATGAAAACTAAAAAGAGCCTTAGCATTTGAATTCTGAGATCAGTAATTCTGTAAGACAAGGAAATAAATGTAGAGGTTTTGGAACATTTTTAAATTACTTAAGAAGATAATAAACTCAATATCACATGAAGCAGATTTTCATTTGTTTCATAACTAAAGATACGAATGTTATATTCCTTGCCTTAAGGAAACACAATCTAAATCAATTGTGGGCTATCCCTCAGTTTAAAATGAATAGAATGAATGTCAGCATTGTAGCACAGCAAATTAAGCCATTTCATGTGGCACCAGCATCCCAAATCAGAGTGCTGGTTCCTGGATGCTCCACTTCTGTTCCAGCTTCCTGCAAGTGCCCTGGGAAGTAACAAATGATGATCCAAGTACTTGGGCCCCTGCCACCTATGTGAGAGACCTAGATGGAGTTCCACACTCCTGGCTTCAGCCTAGTCCAAACTTGACTGCTTGGCTATTATGGTCATTTGGAAAGTGAACCAAGGGAAGGAAGATTCTCTCTCTCTCTCTCTCTCTCTCTCTCTCTCTCTCTCTCCTTTCTCTTTTTCTCTCTCCCCCTCCCCCTTTACTCTGTCTTTCAAATAAATAAATGCAACATTTCAAAAATTGAATAGGACCAAGCAAGACCAAAGTCTTCAGGATGAACATCCCCAATCATCAAACAGAAGCTCACAATGGGATTTTGTTATTATTATTTATTTTTAATTTCCCAACATATATTCTCCTCCCACAAACAGCACCACAAATGTCCTTTGAGTTTCTACCTCTCCCCTCATTTCCATGCATGTGGTTAAGGTAAAGTACATCCCTGCTCTGGGGCAGAGGCATGAGCTGGAGACATCATCTTTCAGAGTATGTCTAGTAGGTGGAGGTGTGGTTCCAGCTCTCAAGTCCCCACCACAGCTTCCATACAGAAAGCATACATCCATACCTTTTGCCATAGCACTGGCAGCATTTCCCTCAAGTGGGACATACTGAAGAGGAAGAAATCACTCTCCAAAGTTGTAAGTCTGGGTAACCAGGAAAATGATTCCATTTATAGTGATAGAAATGTCAGCAAGTGACAAGCATTTGGGAGGGAAGATGAATTCAATTCTAGATAATGAGATTTAATTTTAAATAGCAGTTATTGTTTCCTTTTGATTATAAAAGTAATGCCTGGTCTTGTAGATAATTTTGAATAAAAAGAAAAATGGAAGGAAAACATACAAAATAATCTTGTTAACACTTTGATGAATTTTTTTCCAAGTTTCCCATCTGCTCTTCCATGTATGGATATATAAAATCAATGTAGGATTATATTTTATATAAATTTTCAGATCTAGCTATTTTCATTCAACTTTCTCAGTGAGTAGTTCAATATAAAAATACTTTGAATATAGATTTTATAATGTTTATATAATAATCCATATATAATAAAATGTATGTAACTTTAGTAATGGACAGATTTCTCACAATTTTTATGATTATAAATAGGAACATTTGTGTTGAAGCTTGCATATATTATGACTGTAGTAAGACATTTATATTAGGATCTGTGCGTACCTCAAATAATTTCTTAGGACATGAGGATAGAAATAAATTATCAGGCTAAAGAGTTGAACTGCTTTAAGGCAATGTAAAATGCACAATGATTTCCAAAATGTGATCATATGAGCCAGTGCCAAAGTGAATTAAATAATAATTTCCTGGAGATGGACATTGGGCCTAGCCATTAAGACATCTGTTAAGATGTCCATTTCCCACATTGGAGTACTCGGGTTTGATTCTTGGGTCTGACTCTGGCCTGCAGCTTCCTGCTAATGTGCACCCCTGTGAAGCAGCAGTGATGGCTCAAGTAAAACTTGACTTGTGTTCCTGGATCCCAGCTTCAGCTTGTCCAAATCCTGGCTGCTGCAGGAATGTGGAAAGTGAACTGAAAGATGAGAACTCGCTTTCTCTCAGTCTGTCTGTCTTTCTCTTTTAAGTAAATAAGTACATAATGTTTAATTAATTTACTTGAGAGTCTATCATTAATTATTGAGAAACATGCCAGAGACTCTAATTCTAGATGTCATGATAGAGTCATAATTTTCTGTAGGTTGTTGATTTTGTTCTTCAAGATTTTCTGGGAGATTCTGAATGTAGTCACTTGTGGAGCTACTACTGAAGAATGTACCCTGTTCAAAAGGTAAAAATAGGGAGGTGAAGCCAAAGTTTGCAACTGACTAGTTGGGAGAACTTCAATGAAGTACTTAAACAATATCTAAATGTCAATTTTTTAATCACAAAAAGGATGATAAAAGAATATATCTCATTTTAAAATTTTACTTTATTTTTTTAAATTGACATATAAAATTGTTGGTACAGTTATGCATCACATAATCACATTTCTGCATCACATAATCACATTTCTGCGAATAACCACAATGCTGGTCCCATAAGATTATAACGAACTGAAACTCTTCTGTCACCTCAGGAATGCATAGCTGAAGAGGGAAGAGAAAAGGAAGCTGCAGGAGATGAAACAGAAGAACCTCCACGAAGATTCACAGAGAAGGGTTTAGCAGAAGCTTTTGCAGATGTCAGTGAGCTCCTTCAAAATCTTGAAAACTTGGACCCCAACACGGGATGGTTTTCAATAATAGGAATATTCTTGGTGTATTATCTGCTTGTATGCAAATCTGTGATGAAAACTAAATAAATAAAATAAACCATGCAAGCAAATCATCACGGACCTATTTCTGAAGAGTGACCCCTCCTCAAAGGAAGCCCAGGCGGGTTCATCAGGAAGTTGTCCAGAAGACAACAACTGTGTACTACCACAGGAGAGGATGTGCATATTTTTGTCCATTGAAGATCCTCCAGTGGAACAAGATGTGGATGGAGGTGAATGACATTGATGATCCTGACCCTGTGTGAACCCAGGCTAATGCATATGTTTGTGCTTCCGTTTTAAACAAAAAATATAAAATTTAGAAAAATGAGGGGGTTGGCGTCGTGGCATAGCAGGTTAAACCATCACCTGTGACCCCCAGCATCCCATATGGGTGTCTGTTCAATTGCTGGCTGCTCCACTTCTGATCCAGCTCCCTGTTAATGACCCTGGGAAGGCAGCAGAAAATGGCCCTAGTGCTTGGGCCCCTGCCACTCACAAGAGAACCAAATGGAGCTCCTGGCTCCTGGCTTCAGACTGCCTGGTAGCTGGAGGAAGAAGGGTGAGTTGATGAGAAATTAGACTTCAGAATTGTCTGGGAAGTGAAAGGCACTTGTCCGGGAAGTGAAAGGCAGTTATTAAAGGCACTAGAGGGGAACAAGGGTCCCAGAGAGGTTTCTTTCCCCCTTTTTCTCTTAAAACATGAACACTTTTTTCAATAAAAGGTTAGATTTTGTGGGTTTTTTCTTGGCAGTATGGAAAATTCTACCACTTCTCTTCTTTGGTCCTTCTTGGTTCATTCAGGTGGTAAAATCAGGAGAGAAAGCGTCCCGTGCATCAGGCCTTGGGTCACCAGCCACTTTATTAGTGTAAGACAGAAAATTGAGAAATTTCATAGAACAGACCCACACAGGGGGCCTCCTCTTGCCCTGTGATGCCACCCCATAAAGTGCCCCATCAGAGTCCCGGGAGTTGACCAAGCAGAAGAGAAACTCCTCCTACAAGGCAAGTGAGGATGAAGAAGTAAGCAAGAGACTCTTATAGGCCAAATTGCACTCTCCCCTGACTAAACTCATACATAGACCTCCTCTCCCCCAGTACCGTGGAATACGACTGTATTTCAAAATAGGATCTTTAGGGGGCCAGGAAGGAGGAGGGGCAGGGGTTTATGAGGAGGCCAGGGGAGCGTTAAGGCAAATTTGCACTCAGGTCTACCTGAAGGACTTGGCGGCGGCGCTCAGCTGTTTCACCCCACCTGTGCCCACCCTGAGACACGGTTGTCGGCAAGGAGCAGGGAACTCTGGGGAGGTGGGGGTTTTCGAGCGGACAGTTCTCTGGCTGCGCTTGGGACGAGGCGTGGAGAGGCAGGGCAGGGGCCAACACGGCGTCTGAAAGGGGAAGACCCCCCCTATCTGTCCCCCCGCCCCTGCACATCTACACTGGCTGGACACTAAGATGGCAGCCGTTGCCATGACACCCAACCCAGTGCAGACCCTTCAAGAGGAGGCGATGTGCGCCATCTGCCTTGATAACTTCACCGACCCCGTGTCCTTGGGCTGCGGGCACAACTTCTGCCGAGTGTATTTAACTCAGTTGTGGGGCGGGGAGGATGAGGAGGACAGGGAAGAGTTAGACCGGGAGGAGGAGGAGGAGGAGAAAGAGGAGGAAGAAGAGGACGGAGAGGAGGAGGAAGTGGAGGTTGTAGGGGCTGGTAGGGGGTGGGACACCCATATGCGGGACAAAGACTATGAGGGTGAAATGGAGGAAGAGATCGAGGAGGAAGAGGAGGGTGTGTTTTGGACCAGTGGCATGGGTGGGTCCAGCTGGGACAAATGGATTATGTGTGGGAGGAGGAAGACCCGGACTACTACTTGGGGTACAGGGAGGAGGACCTCAGGGGGAAGGATGAGGGGGGTGAGAAGGAAGTTTTGGAGGAGGATGAGGAAGAGGAGCTAGACACTGTCACCCCACTGCCCCCGCCTCCAGCCCCTCGGCGGTGCTTCACTTGCCCCCAGTGTCGAAAGAGCTTTCCTCGGCGGAGCTTCTGCCCCAACTTGCAGCTGGCCAACATGGTTCCGGTGATTCGGCAGATGCATCCAACCCCTGTTCGAGGGAGCCGTGTAAACGAGCAGGGCATCTGTCCTAAACACCAAGAAGCACTGACGCTCTTCTGCGAGGTAGATGAAGCCATCTGCGTGGTGTGCCGTGACTCTAGGAGCCACAAACAGCACAGCGTGGTGCCATTGGAGGAGGTGGTGCAGGAGTACAAGGCCAAATTGCAAGGGCACCTGGAACCACTGAGGAAGCACCTGGAAGTCATGCAGAAGATGAAGGCCAAGGAGGAGAGGCGGGTGACAGAACTGAAGAGCCAGATGAAGTTAGAGCTTACAGCTGTGGCTTCAGAGTTTGGGCAGTTGACGCGGTTTCTGGCTGAAGAGCAGGCAGGGCTGCAGCGGCGCCTCCGAGAGATGCATGAAGCCCAGTTGGGGCGTGCGGGAGCTGCAGCCAGCCGCCTCTCAGAGCAGGCCACCCAGCTGAGCCCAAACAGCACAGCTTGCTGGCCGAGGCCCAGGAGCAGAGTCAGCAGGGTGGCCTACGGCTGTTTCAGGACATCAAGGAGACTTTCAGTAGGTGTGAAGAGGTACCGCTGCAACCACCAGAGATCTGGTCCCCTGATCTGGACCAACCCCATAGCCATGATTTCCTGACAGATGCCATTGTGAGGAAAATGAGCCAAATGTTCTGTCAGGCTGCAAGAGTGGACCTGACGCTGGACCCTGACACAGCTCATCCGGCCTCAATGTTGTCCCCTGATCGCCACCGTGTCCGCCTGGCAGAAAGGCGGCAGGAGGTTGTTGACCATCCAAGTGCTTCTCAGCTGTCTGCTGTGTACTGGGGGCCCAGGGCTTCCGCTCTGGCCGGCACTACTGGGAGGCAGAGGTGGGCTGTCGGAGGGGTTGGGCAGTGGGTGCTGCCCGTGAATCAACCCATCATAAGGAAATGGTGGGCTCTGGGGGGGGGGGTCCTCTGTGAGCACTGGGGATGCCAGCTCCCCTTGTCATCATCATCATCGCCGCCGACGGCTTTACCTGCCCCAGCAGCCCCTGCTTCAGCGGGAAGTGTGGTGTGTGGGCACCAATGGCAAACGTTACCAGGCACAAAGCTCAACAGAACAGACACTGCTGAGCCCAAGTGAGAAACCACGGCGCTTTGGCGTGTACCTGGACTATGAGGCTGGGCGTCTGGGCTTCTACAATGCGGAGACTTCAGCCCATGTGTACACCTTCTCAGCTGCCTTCCTAGACGAGTCTGTCTTCCCTTTCATCCGGGTGCTTTCCAAGGGCACCCGTATCAAGCTCTGCCCTTGATTAGCCTGCCATCTGCAGGGGCCCCTCTGGTTAGCACTGTGGGGGGGAGGGCGGGTGGTGGTGGAGGGTGACCCATAAGTTTGGAGGCTCAAAGGCTCCTCCCACTATGTTACTGCATTTTTTCTGGCTCCCCCTTGACTCCAGACCCCTGCTTCTTCTAGGAGCCTTAAAGGAACCCTGCTGGCCTCCAATTCAGCCTTTTCACCTACTGTGTCTGTCCAACAGGTCTGCATGGGTTCCTCATAATGAGATCAGCTGTTTGGTCTTCTCTCTCTGTGTTGCTCAGTCCAGCTCTGGGGTCTGAGTTCAAGTAGGGGATGAGAGGAGATTTTAATTTCATTCCTTAAAATCCCTTTCCCCCAACTCTTCTTCAACCTCATGTTAGTCCTGAGGCTGGAGGGCTTGGGCAAGACTTGCAGCATCCCCATTGAACTGCCATTTTCTGGTGCAAAGTTCAGCTAAAGGATTTGGAAGCTGTTTGGGGGAGGCAGGCTGGGCAAAAGGGTAGAGCTGGATATAGAAATACCCACTCTCTGGGGAAGTTGGAGGGATTCTACTTTCCTTCCATCCCCATTTTCTATCTCCACAAACCAACCAGAACTTAGCTTTGGCAATAGATCTGGAATGGTTGATACGATTGAAACTATGTATCATTTTATAACCCAATAGGTTATTTTCTCCCCCTTCCTTTTTAGGCATTCAAATCTAGGAGCAAATTTCCTCCCATCCTGCCCTTCCAGGTCTACTTACTGCCAGACTTTCCCCTTTGTTCATTGGAATTGCTTCTGTTAGTTTCCAACTTCTCTCTGCCTTTTCGTTCCCTTTTTGGCAAGCCCTAATATGGAGCCAGGGATGGGGACAAGGGGTTCGAATCCCTGGGAGGAGAGCCTTGGGTATAATCTATTTTTCTAATAACACCTTGCCTTCTGTCACTTACCGGCTTTTGTCCTCTGCTTGGAAGGGTGAGGTCAATTCATGTTCTTGGGGGAAAGGGAAGGTTGTTTGTGTTGCAGAAATAAAATGTTTATTTGCAAAAAAAAAAAAAAAATAGGATCTTTAACAAGGCAATTCATTTAAAACAGGTCGTCAGGTATACCCTAAAGCAGTATGATGGTGTCTTCACAAGAAGAGCAGACAAGAACACCATCACACACAGAGAGAAGTTCCCATGGCAACACAGGAGAAGTTGTGGACCTGCAGGGCCAGGAGAGAGGCCTTGGAAACTGCTCACTCTGCCAACACCATGGAACGAGGAGAACATATACTTCTGTTGGTTAAACTACCCGGTCTGTTTGAGCGTTAGGAAGCAGATACAGAGGGATTGGATGAAAGGATGGAGCACTGACCTCCTTCCCTAGATTTCCAAAGCTTTTTATTTAAGTAATAACAATGATAAGATGTGATTGGGCACTACAACCAAGTCCAGGGTCAGACCAGAGGCAGGTAATCAGAGGACTTGACCGCAGAAGTTACAGAAAAAATCAGTACAAAGCCACATTCCCTGTTTTACTGGATAATTATCCCTTGTTGTTTTTCTCAGTCTTGAATTATGTTCGGATCTGCAGTACAAATCAGTGCACCAGGAATGGAGTTTGTTATGTCTAGGTGATAATATAGCCCAAATAATAAGAAGACTAATACTTAGATTCTCAATTTGAAGACTCTAAGCCCCATTCTACTAAGAACCCAAACAAAAAGAAAAAATATCAGTATTCCCAAAGAAACTTAAGTTAGTGCAGGGAAAAGCTTCTCTTTTTTCATAGACAAATATAAAATACTGCATAAATCAAAGTGATGAGAAAAATAAAATCATAGTTCAAAAACCTAGATATTTTTAATTTGGCAAGAAACATAAAATTTAAAAATATAAATTTGCTTTCATACAAACACTGAAATTTCTTGTAGTTTCAGATATCCTTGTGGATAGTATCATAAATATGAAAAACGAATCATTAGTAGACTTAGATGCTTAGTAAGCTATCCTCAATTATGGAATTAAATCTATGTGTTTGAATCTTGGATCTGATACTTATTAATAGTGTAGCATTTTGTGAATACTTTAGTTTTCTGTTTTTCTCCATTCTGATATGCACATAAGAATAACAATGCACACTGTCTGTACTGTACTATTTTAAAGATCAAATAGAATAGCTTGTGTAAAACCATTTTGTGAACCCTAAGGGATGCTATTTGAGGTGCTATTCTTGCTATTGTTATTATTTTTTTATTTACCCCAAGGAATTTTTCTTTCTGAAATCGTTAGACAAAGCCTCTCTCTCTTGTAGAATCCACTGGGATCTTATGGCTCAGTAGTTATCAACCTTTGCCACATTGTGTTCCGAACACAATTTGCTACAAAAATGTCATGAAATCAAATTTTCTCCATTTCTAATAGTCATATTGTCCATGTTTCACTCCTCGTTATACATTTTTAAAGTAGTTAGTAAAGTAAAAAGTATTGGTCATTGTGGCCTGTTGCAGTTGGGATTGTACTGCAAGGGGATAGATGTTGATGACACCCACCCCTCAGAAGCCAATGCAAGGAAAGCCTGAACATCAGTCTCACCTTTGAGGGTTTGTCCACTTAAACATCTTCACCATTAATGGAACACAAAATGTACACTTTCGTTAAAAGAAGTTGAGTCTAGATTTAACTTTAAACCTTGGAACATGTGGTAGGACATTGTACCTTGTGTCTAAGGTGGAATACTTTAAAATTGAAGTTCCAAGTACCCCAAGAAAAATTCAAAGCCTATTGTTCTTTGGAGTGTGCAGTGAGTACATGCGGTGTACCATTGCTCTGAAACGTAATGATCCCTCGATTTTCTACCCTTTAACATTTCTGATGCTATCTAAAGGCTGTGTGTACTTGACATTTCCAGGGCCATTTTTTGCAAATGGTCCTAACCCAGCCTCTAAATTTGCAAACACAAATTATTTGGTCAAATAATTGTGATAGTTAGATAAAAATGCTGTGTTTGAGAATACTATTTGATGCACATGATTCAGAGCCCCGCTGGAAGAAGATAGAGTAGCTGTCAGCACTTTAGTCACATTCACAAAGTTTTCATGTGAAAAATGAAGAGAAAGGATGGAATTTAGAAATAGCTGATTGCACATGTCAGATGATCTTAAAACTTCACTTTCATCATCACTATTTGCAAGTAGCTTCATAAATAGAAGCAAGTGACATATCACTTCATTTTTTTCTGAATTTTTCCCCTTCATCTCATCTTTTTCATTATAAACACCTTCAGATGAGAGGTCTTCAGAAAGTTTGTGGAGACTCAATATGATAAAATTATGCATGAATTTCAAATATTTTTCACCAAAATAGATGAATCTCTTATTCTCATTAACTATTTGACATATGTAAAACACCAAAAACTAACCAAGAGCTCTAGGGGGATCAAATAAGTACGGGAGATTGCTCTCCTTCACCTAGGCACATGAATAGGTGGGAATACAAGGGAATACATTCTCCATGGTCTGAATGGCCATTGTTCTCCTCGTGTTTTTCAATACATCCATTTGAGCATCAACTTAATACAGTCACCATGCTTCTTCCTCAATTCTAGTAATAAAATCAATATAAAATGGAATTTTCCAATCTACATTTAATTTGTGATTTTCTTTTATTTGTATTAAAAAAAATCTTTTCTAAAGCTCTATAAGTGGTCTGCCCAAAGTGTAAGTACCTGGTTGATTGACAGATTATTATACAACTGGTACTTATTATTCCTTTCTATTAAGAGCTGAGTGGCTTTTAAAGTAAAAACAATAGGGTGAAAAGGGGGTCTTTGATTCACTTATTTCAAATGGAAAATTGGAAAGAAAAAGTTATAAAGTCAGTGATTTTTGACAGGACATGCATTTCTTGCATCATATATTAATTGACAGTCATAAATTGTAACAAGGGGACCTACAACACAAAAGGGAAAAAGTAAAGATGTGTGCGGAATTTCAAAGGTAAAGTGCAGTAGGCAATAATTGATCTTTTCTTCATTCTTATGTATTTAACTATAAAACTAAACTAAATGGTATGTGGGGATTTTGAGTCCAGTGCATATTTTATGAGTCTGTGGGAATTAGTTCATATGTAAAAGGCAGGTGCTACAAGAATGATTGCTTGTAATGTGGTGATAGCTAGAGAAAAGTTTAGTGTATTTGCTGCTCGTCATCTTTCAGTTCCATAAAAGGATTGTAAGAAATGTCTTGGGGCAAGAGAGGAGCCAGCCCTACCAACTTGAGTCTAATTTACATATCATTGCATATAAACTGAAAATAATATCCATGACCATATTGAGCCAATAACAAGAATAGGAAATCAAAAAGTACAACTGAGTATTTATTTATTTTTAATATCATTTAAACTGTTACTTTCAAGTTTATGGGGCCAAGTGCCTTTAAAATGCTTTTTTGGGATTTGTGATTAATTTTAGCTAGAGGAGAGTGATTTAACGCTCCAGATTTAGGTGGGACTGCTGAACTCATAAAGTGACTGAGGAAAGTTGTCGTATGTTCAGTCTAGAAATGGAAGCATGTTACATAAACGGAGGGCCTGCGCTGATGAAGCATTTCAGGAGACAAAACCGAACTGAGACTGTGCCTGCATTCTGCACATATGGGAGGAAAGCACACAGTCAGTTGTGCACCTGAATCAAAATCAGGCTGATGCATGTCGGCTGGAAAGCAAGGGTTGGGGAAAGTGACTTACCTTGGGAAGTACATGTTTAAAATTGTAAGTTCAGGGGGTTGGCACTGGGGTGTGGAGGGTTAAGCCACCGTCTGGAGTGCCGACACCCCATAAGGGCACCAGTTTGAGTTCCAGCTGCTCTGCTTCCTATCTAGCTCCCTGCTAATGTGCCTGGGAAAAAAACAGAAATGGCTCAAGTGCTTAGGCCTCTGGACCCAGGCAAAGCCCAGCCCTGGTCATTGTAGCCATTTGGGGAGTGAACCAGCAGATATAAGATCTCTCTCTGTCTCTCCCTCTCTCAGTAATTCTGAATTTCAAATAAAATAAATAAAGATCCGAATATCTTTTCAAAAAATAAAATCTAAAAATATAATTCCATGATTGATTTTAAAAAAATATTGGTTTATTTATTTGAAAGAGTTACACAGAGAGAGAGAGAGGCAGAGAGAGAGGTCTTCCATCCACTGGTTCACTCCCCAATTAGCCACAACGGCCGAAGCTGTGCCAATCTGAAGCCAGGAGCTTATTCCAAGTCTCCCACGTGGGTGCAGAGGCCCAAGGTCTTGGGCCATCTTCCACTGCTGGATCGGAAGTGGAGCAGCCGGGACTTCAACCAGCTCCCACGTGGGATGCTGGCACTGCAGGCAGCGGCTTTACCCACTACACCACAGCGCCAGCTCCCATGATTGATTTTTTTATTTAATAAATGTGAATTTAAAAAGTGCAACTTTTGTATTGTTGTGGCTTCCCCCCCAACCTCCCTCCCTCCTGTGGCCCTCCCCTCTCCCACTCCCTCTCCCATCCTGCCCTTCATCGAGTTTCATTTTCAATTACCTTCATCTACAGAAGATCAACTTAGTATATACTAAGCAAGGATTTCAACAGGCTGCCCTTACACAACCGCACAAGGTATAGGGTATTGTTCGACTAGTAGTGTTGTTAATAAGTTTCATAGTAAAACACATTAAGGACAGAGATCCTACGTTGGGAGCCTATACCCAGTGACTCCCATTGTTGACTTAACAATTGGCACTCTTATTTATGACGTCAGCAATCACCCGAGGCTCTTGCCATGAGCTGTCTAGGCTATGGAAGCCCCTTGAGTTCACCAACTCTGAACTTGTTTAGTCAAGGCCGTATCACAGTGGAGGTTCCTTCCTCCCTTCAGAGAAAGGCGCCTCCCTCCTTGATGGCCTGTTCCTTCCGCTGGGGTCTTGTTTACCAGGATCTTTCATTTAGGTTGCTTTTACCACCGTGTCATGGCTTTCCATGCCTGTGAGACTCTCATGGGCCTTATAGCCAGATCCGAATGCCCCAAGGGTTGATTCTGAGGCCGGAGTGCTATTTGGGGCATTTGCCATTCTATGAGTCTGCTGTGTGTCCTGCCTCCCCTGCAGGACCATTCTCTCCCTTTTAATTCTATCCTTCATTATTTGCTTACACTGGTCTTATTTGTGAAATCTCTTAGACACTCACCCTATCTTTTTGATCGGTTATGTACTTATACTTATCACTTTACCTAGTGCACCATGATTGATTTTTAAACAGTGGAATCCATTCAGAGTGAGTGATTCCTGGCTGCTCCCTTGGTGGCCACTCTTTCTTTGCTCCACCAAAGGAGTTTTTGGGGCATTCACTTGTTCTGGATCCCAGTCACCTTGCAGCATGAATTCACTGTTCTCTCCACATTTGTTTTTGACACCTCCTGCTCCCTGGTACTTTTCTCTGCATTTCTTTATAAGGCATCTTGCCTCTTCACCTTCCTGCCCAACTTTTCCTTATCAATAACCATGTTCAGTCTTTATTCTGTGTTCCATGACAATTGTTTCATTTTCTGTTTATGTAGTTGGTTTCAAATCGGTTGGGTAAGCAGGCATCTCAGTGTTATGTGGATTTCTCTCATAATTTTTCAAACTAGTTCAAGACAGTCTTTTTTTTAAATTTATTTATTTTTATTTTGACAGGCAGAGTTAGACAGTGAGAGAGAGAGAGAGAGAGAGAGAGAGAGAGAAAGGTCTTCCTTTTTCTGTTGGTTCACCCCCCAAGTGACCATTAAGGCCGGCGCATTACGGCCAGCGCGCTGTGCCGACCTGAAGCCAGGAGCTGGGAGCTAGGTGCTTCCTCCTGGTCTCCCATGTGGGTGCAGGGCCCAAGGACCTGGGCCATCCTCCACTGCCCTCCCAGGCCACAGCAGAGAGCTGGACTGGAAGAGGAGCAACCGGGACAGAATCCGGCGCCCCCACCAGGACTAGAACCCGGGGTGCTGGTGCTGCAGGCAGAGGATTAGCCTAGTGAGCCATGGCGCCGGCCAAGACAGTCTTTAAAAAGCCTTACACTGGGGCCAGCATGGCGGTGGGGCTGGTTAAGCTGGTTTTACACATGGGCACTGGTTTAAAGCCTGGCTGCTCCCCTTTCAATCCAGCTACCAGCTAATGCATCTGAGAAGCATAAGATAGCCCAGGTGCTTGGGCTCCTGCACCCTGTGGGAGATCTAGGTGAGGTTTCCAGCTTCTCACTTTGACCAGGCCCAGCCCTGGCCATTGTGGCCATTTGGAGAATGAACCAGCAGATGGAAGATCTCTGTCTTTCCCTCTATCTCCATAACTCTGCTTTTCAAATAAATATTAAAAAAAAAGTTATGCTTCTCCTTTTCTGGATTTTATGTATCTAGGAAGAAATTAATTAAAAGGAAGTTAAGAAACAAATGGACATAAAATCTATAGCAATTATAACTGTCATTATCTATCACTGGTTATGACAGAGACACTTTATAAAATGGTAGCAATATCTTGGAAAACTGTTGAACAGTTTTCTGTGAAGCTAAACATATGCTTATTTCATGATACAGCAGCTCTTTTCCTGGGCATATACCCTAAAGAAATGAGTTCTTGTATTCATAATAAAAGATTTATATAGAAAGTTCATAAAAGTTTTATTCATTGTGGACCAAAAGCAACCTGGCAACAACTTAAACATCAAGCAACGGGACAATGGGAAAATGAGCAACAGAGTTGTACAGCAATATGGATGAGTCTTAACATATTTATATTTGCAGACATAAGTGAGAACCATTATAGTGTCTATTTCCATTTGTATGAAGTTCAGGAATAGCCAAAACTAATCAGTAATGGTAGAAATCAGAAAAGAGCCATCTCAAAGGAGGAATGGTTGTCTAGGAAAGAATATAAAGGACATTCCCAAGGAATGGGGCATACTAGTATTGCTCTGAGTAATGGCTACTTGAGTGTAAATATTTCTTAAAGTTTTTCAAACTATACATTTGAGATTTAAATATATTACTGAATGAAAAAATGTGCATTATTTTAAAAGAAATAAAGGAAAGACTAACAGAAGTTTCGATAAAGAGAGCTCACATGTGGAAATAAGACATACCTGGATTCATAATCATAGCTCTCGTCCAACAATTCTATAATTTTGATCATGTTACTTATTTTTTTCAGCTTCAGATTCCCCAACTGTAAAATAGGGAAGCACTAAATATCTCATAGGTGCTATTAAGCAGATTAAATTGTTTAATGGTAGTAAATCAATACATATTAGTTCCTTTCATGCCCTCTCTTCCCTCATTATTAGCAGGGGTATCATTCCTAGATGGTTTCTTCCTACTATACCACAGAATAGAGTTGTGTATTCTCCATTAAAGTGTTAGAATCACCACTCTGGGAGATTTCCAGTGAATAGTGGCACATTGAGGCTGTGATAAATTATGCAGTAAAAAAAATCTATTCAGAATTGCTTGAAATGACATAATCTGATGCTATTAGATCAAAGAACTGTCCCCACAGACATGCATTTTTTGGCAGTAGGGATTATTATCTCAACATCATATTTTGTTCTACAGAAATCTTAGAAATATGTAGCACATCTCTACAATTTTGAAAAACTTTTGGGGCACCCTCTGGTACATTCCTGTAGTACTAAGTTCAGGATGAGTCTTTAGCATACAGCTCTTACAAATAACTTGTAACTTACAAGCAACTTGTTACTTTGCCTCTATTAATACATATGTGCTTCAACAAATAATCTAAGTAAGTGATTCTCAAATGTTAGTGAGGCCCAGACCATAATCATATCAAATGTGAGATGCATAAAATACACATGATGTACTATTTGAAGTCTTTCTTGGTGGGAAGAGTATAAATAGCAATATAATATATAGGAACTTGTGAAAATAGTATCCCTGGCTCTGCCTGAATTCTGCACACCCTAGATGATATCATCCAGTGGTCACAATGTGCATTCCCAACCCAGGTGAGAACCATGAATGCTTCTCACCTCTGACCAAGCATTAGTGTCCCTCAGGCTTATTCCCAAAGCTCACCTCTAGCAACTAACCCTACTGTTCTGGGGTTAGACTTGGGCATTAGCATTTTTAAATTTTCCCAGGTGATTCTAATGTGCAGCACAAGTTGAGAACCACTGCTCTAGGAAAAAGAACTGTTGGTGTTCCCAAGACTCCATGGCCAGAATTGCCCATCATTTTGTACTTCAGTGAAAAAATAAAGTTATTTTAGTGATGAGTAATAGTCAAAAGAATGTATGTGCCTAAGTTTTTTATTTAGGGGCGCTATCTCCATATGGAGTATCAGAGAACATCAAAGTGATCTTTCATGGAGTGCAGAGTAGTGAGCTGGTTGAGAATTGCTGCTCTGAGTCATTAAGATAATAAGAGAATCTGGGCAGTTTGCACACTGCCCTCCATTCATATTCATCTAGAGCTTTAATACTGGGTATTACATACAAGCAATTTGTAGACATCTGGGTGTAGAAAAACCTCTAAAAGGCTTTTTTTCATTGTCTTTAAAAATAACTATTTTATAATTTAAGTTCATTTGAGCAATTTCTAAGTAAGTGCAGTTACCAGACTAGTTTTTCCCAAGTCACCTAATTCATCCTAAGCAAAGGTCAGAACAAGTCCTTTAAAAATAATCATCATTCTCCTTTCTGTGACAGAATCCACCATTAGCAAAGATGTTTCAAAGCTGCCATCATCTAATACCTTCATGACTTAATTTCAATATTTATCAGAGATCAAAACTGATATTCAATCAAATGACTAGCAATCTGTAGGTAGTGAATGTTTTTCTTTTTTTTATAATTAGAAAAGACCTCTCTAAACTGCACCTTGACAAGGGCATATTTCTGTTTACCAGGTTACATTGTATACATAAAGCACTTTCTCACCAATTGGAAATAGAGGTTTAAAGATATGAGCAGGTTTTATAGAAAAGGGAAAATGTCAAATGATAGATAGTAAATGTTCACTGAATTATATGATACAGGTTTGTTTAAGTAACAGTAAATGAAATTTGATAATCAATTCTTCTGTCAATGGAAGGCATTATCATATTGCTACAGTTAGAACTTTTATAGTGCTTGTCTTATATGACATAAATGGAGCTGGCCACTAAACTTTTCCAACGTTTAATTGCTCTTTAGGGGAAGAGTGTGGAGCAATTATATGAATGATACCAGATCTCAATGATTAAGTTATGAGAAAAGACAGGGAAAGTTGAGCAAATTCTCAGTGGAAAAGTGAAGACTTCATGCAACACAAGTGAAGTTTAAAAATTATAAGGTAGATTGATAAAATTGATCCAAGCAAACTCTTTATGCTTCAAGACCAGAGAAGGGAGTAGATATGATCTGAAAATTAGAAAGTTGGGAACAAGGAAAAAAAATGAAGCCAAAACATTTTTACACAGAGGATAATAAGCATATGGAATAAATTACTATAAAGGGCCCCTGAAGCAAGGAGCATCATTGAATACAAGAGGGAATGAAATGAATTTCTAAATGAAAAGGGAAGAGAGGGAAGAACGGGAAGAAAATAGGCTAATGGAAATAAGGGAAACTTTAAAAAGCAGGTGTGATGAGCAGAGAAACCTTTCATTGGGATCCCTTTACTCCTTTCTGATAGTGCTGTTAAATGGCTTTTGGCATAGCCTGTAATCTAAAATAATGTCATAGCGTGGTGCTCCATGCTGTCACATTAAACCAAATGCTACATGGCATTTAACATTCTTCTATCTTCAGGGATGTCTAAATACAAGTCTATGTAATGTAATTCTACTCTGCAAATAGGTGGCTTGGGAACACTGCCCACCTTTGTGGCCAATGAAGTTCAACTTTTCTATGGATGTTGCATATTCAAATAATTTCTCCTTTGCCTGTCGCTTTAAAAAATAAATCAAGAATTGCCCATAAGCACCTATAATCTAGTGTCATCTTAATAATAGATGAGACGATTTTCAATAGAACATGCAGAAAATATGAAGGCGTATTAACCATTTGTAAACTACTCAGAATAGGACTGATTCTCTCTCTCTCTCTCTGAGCACATTGTCTGTGATTATATTTGAAATGAACCCACTGCCTTCATAGCTAAACACAAGCATCTTATTTTAGGAAAGGGAACAAAGGAATGAATTCAGGATTTCAAGTGATGGATGATTTGAAACATGAACATGAAAGATATTGCTAGCTGATTATTCAGCCATTTCTTTGGTGACTTAAATGAGGAAGAGGTTACCTCTAGGAGAGAGGAATCAGCTTTAAGTCACACTAACTAAAACACTGAGTTAAATAAGAGTTAAATAGTAAATACTACTTTTAACTCTCTCCCAAAGGTGTCACAGAAAGTATTGGCTTCCTGTCCCAGAATATAAAGTGCTTTATAGATGCATAATCATCAAATGCTTAGAAAATAGTTTAAATGTACATGAAAAGAGTTTCCTTTAATTTAGACTTAATCATGCATTGTATATATTCATTTTATAGGAGTAGTCTTTTCCAAACACTTGAATGGATGCCGAGTAACAGTGACACAACACAGGACACAGAACAGATCCCTCATTTAGCTATGACTGATTTAGAGCTTTTGCATTGCTTAATCACAGGGTAGGGGGGTATTTCTGGATAAAAATGTTCACCAGTAGTGCGGCAAGCCCACTATCACAGTTTGTTGGCACGAATGTTTGACTTTGAGGTTCATTGCATCCGACATGGGAACTGTCCACCCTTTACAGGTAAGATTAATGCAAAGTAAATAAAAAAGAGAACATTGTCTACCAAAATGCCCAAGTTGGAGTCTAGCTTTAATAGAATTTAAAATGCCATCATGAATGTATTCAAAACAGTAGAAGCATGCAAGCAGGTAGAGAAGGCACAGCTTGATTCCTAGCTCCGCATGTGGATTTCCTAAACTGTGAGAGTGATCAGTAACTGGCATGGTGGGTAAACTAGAAATAAACATTTAGGTCATCAGCCCAGGGGAGAGTTGACAAAGTTATGAAACTGATATCACCACTCCCATTGTTTCCTGCCACCACCTGCAGTGCCAGCATCCCATATGGGCACTGGTTCAAGTCCCAACTGCACCACTTCCAATCCAGCTCTCTGTTAGGGCCTGGGAAAGCAATAGAAAATGGCCCAAGTCCTTGAACCCCTGCACCTGTGTGTGGGAGACCTAAAAGAAGCTCCAGGTTCCTTCCTGGCTTTGGATCTGCATAGCTCTGGCTATTCTGGCCATTTGGGGTTGAACCAATGGATGGAAGACCTCTCTCTGTCTCTGCCTCTGCCTCTCTATAATTCTGCCTTTCAAATAAATAAAGAATCTTTAAAAAAATAAGTATTAGAGCAATTTTGAACAATAGGGCAAACCACTTCCTCCACAAACAATAATGGCATTTCATTCTGATCCATTTCATGATGAATAATAAAAGATGTACAAAAGGATTTTTGATGTCAAAAAGTACTAAAAGTTTACTGATGACATATATTCATTTTGTGGAGACATAATCTCAGAGTGGATTTTTTTGTATTAGAGCTTTTTTGGTTTTCTTTCCCCAAAAGTTAAATGTATATTGAGAGGCAAATGGGTAGCTGGATAGACAAATAGACACATAAGAAAATAACACTGATTCATTTGAGTTTGCAAAACTTTGAGACATTTTATTTTGCAAGCTGATTATGTGTCACAGAAATATATAGACAACAATAATGTAGAGACACAATTGTCCAATGCTTGAATTTTAGGGGCACAAGACTTATAGTACATAGTTAAAGCAACCCATACTAGTATTTTGTGAATGCTGAGATTAATTTTCAATATGCAGTCTCCCTTGGGATATTTATATTCTTCCAATCAGCATGGAACTGTCCATCAAAACTAACATTATAAATTTTTTTTTTAACTTGGCACTGCAAATGTTTCAGGGCTTTCTTTAAAGAGCTCTAGACAGATTAGCAATCTTCCTGTAAAAATGACCTCTGTCATTTTCCCTAGTGCTGCTTGGTTATTTCAATGCGGGTGAATTCAGAGGAAGAAAGGGGTTCTCCTCCTATTCTCCTTCTCCATTTCAGATAATTTTAGAACCATTTATTTAAAGCATAGAACGTCTAGTTATTTCAAGAAAGCATTGTTATTTACTTTGGAATGCAATATGCATTGCAATTAAAAGTTTAGTTCTAATTAGGGGAGAGCAAAATAAATAGTTTCCAAAAGGGAAAATATTTTTTTTCACAAATTGCTTCCATCACTTTTGAACCCTGCTAAGCATTTTTAGTAGATATATGCCCTTAGCTCATCTTTTGCATGCTAATAATTTAATCTGAATACCAATATAGACACAAAATAAACGATTGTTTCCTGCCAGAGGTATCTGCAGAAGAAATCTTGGAGTAAAACCTTGTCTTTGCAGCTCATTGTGTCTCTAATTAGAGTGGAAGGAGGCAGAAGCTTGCTGGTGTCAGTCTGTGTTTAGCATGCCCTGGAGCCTCAAACTCCTGTGGGTATCAAAGTGCACTAATTAAATGAGGGGTCCACAATACGGCACTAAACATCAGAGTGCGAGAAAGAGTCCAGTGTCCTCAGTGCCTTTGAGAATCCGTGGCCCACGCTAATTACCCATTGTTGAATTGACTTTCCATTCTGTGAGGAATGAATGGTTCCACTCTCCCTCCTCCCTCCACCCCTCCCTCTTTCTATTTTACCATCTTTGCTTTGGCCGCCTAATTAATCTTATGGAAATCTCCTGAAGCCAGATTCCAGCAAGGTTGCCCCGATGTTTATAATTTGATTTGTGATGATAAAAGTGAAGGCACCCGGTGATGGAACAGTGTCATTTTCAACACTCTCGAGAATCGAAGAGGCTATCAATCTTTCCCACGTGCACGGCAAACTGATATCCTAGAAAATTAACTTCAATTAATAACAGAAATCCCTAGACACACGGAAAGTGGAGCTGCTTTGAAAGAGAACCTTCAAAGATGTCTCTGGACTGTCTTTTCTATGCAGACCTTTTTTATATAAGAGATCCTCAATGAGGAAATATGTGTGTGTGTGTGTGTATGTGTGTGAGTGTGTATTTGCTTTTTTCCTCAATATTAATTTCAAGGAAATACGGTATCACTTACATGTATTGTAGGAAAAATTTAACTGAAGTTCTCTAGATTTGGTATCAAAATATTCCTGCCTTTAAGCTCCAACACTCAATGTCCTTGTTATTTTGATTTATAAGCAGTGCAATTTTAGACATTATTTGAAAACTTTTCTCCTCATCCATAAGGACTTTATGTGGGCATTCAACATCTTAATTTTAATAGAAAACTGTCTATGTATAGATTAACATACATAACCAGATAAAAATCACTCACACTTATGACAGGGAAGTGTTCAATAAAGCCTCTCCAATATATTAATAGCTAGGTGGAATAAGGAGTAAAAAGCCTTTTTCCATAAAATGTTATATCAATAATTACTTAAATCACCACAAGTCTACAATTTCTGTCTAATTCTATGCTTCAATCGTGGATTACCATTTTGAAAAAATTGAGAGAAAAGGCAATTCGTGGGCAGCACAATTTCAATTCATTGATTAAAAGATTTAAAAACACTTACAACATATTACCACAACTGGAATGAAGGCACCATCCAAGATGATCCCAAACATAAATACCTCATTGCTTCTCTTCTCTTCCTGCTTTAACACTGTCTCAGGTTTCTGCTCATTTTCCTACTTACTTATTTCATCTTCATTTTAAACGCTTTTGGGTTTAAGAGAAACGTAGTCGTTCCCATAAATAGTGAGCATCTGCCTACACTTGTTTTAATTCACTAATAAGCAACACAGCAGGATGGCAAGGCTTGCTCAGAAGGGATGTGAGGAGCTGGGTTTGTATGCAGCCGCCAAAACAAGAAAGGATGAAATGAGATTACAGAATTACAAAATGGATTAGTCCCACGGCCCAATGGATATATACTCTTTAGAGTTAAAATGTTCTATCTGACCTAAAATCACCACACTTTAGTTTCCTAAAAGTTAACTTTCCAGAGTTGTAAATTGCCTGAGTCCCAGTCAACTTGTGAATTCTATACATCACAAGTTACATTCCTGGAGAGGGTCAGGTGACCCTCAGCCACAGGCAAACTTGGTAGATAATCCTTAAGCATTCCATTAAGGAAACACAGGTATTGTTCTGTTCTTATTTCCAAAATTTGGGATAACTCTCTCTCTTTTAAAGATTTATTAATTTTTTTAAAGAGTTACAGAGAGGGAGGGAGAAACAGAGAGAGAGAGAGAGAGAGAGAGAGAGAGATCTTCCTTCAGCTGCGCATTGTGCAGATGGTCACAACAGCCAGAGCTGGGCCAGGTCAAAGCCAGGAACTAGGACCTGCATCCCCGTCTCTCACATGGGTGTCAGGGCCCCAGGCACTTGGATCATCTTCCACTGCTTTTCCCAGACCATTAGCAGTGAAACAGATGGGAAAATAGAGCCACTGAACATGAACCAGTACCTATATAGGATGCTGGTGTTGCAGGTGGTTGCTTTACCTGCTACACCACAAGGCCAGGCCCAGATAATTCTCTTTAACAAGGTGAATACATGGCCCATTTTCACAACTAAAACTTACAGCCAGAGTTAATACTCTTTTTACAAATTAAAAACAGGAAGATCTAGAGACTCTAAATTGGGTAAAACAGTACCTAGAGCCTTGGCTTAATTACTAGACTGGATGAGTTTGCAGAATACTGAATTCTGTGAGCAGTGTTACCAATAATCAAATTCACTTGGTACTGTTTCTTTTTCTTGAAATTCTTACTAGCAGATAGGGTATTAGGATCACTTGTGGAATTGATCAATCACATTATCACACCATACTACCTCGACTATTTGTCAATGCTCTATTTTGATTGGCTGAAGTTTTATTTCTGCCCTTGAGGGTCAGAGCCACTTGTGAAGAAAGGTGGCATTGCAATCCAATTCAAACCCTACATATTAAAGTAAACAAATTATGTGTAATCCTATAGGCTTTTGCTTCCATGTTAAAGTTAAGATTCTGAGTTCTTTAGCAAGTACTGAAAAACTACTTTTTAAGAATTTAAGTTAAGATGCTGCCTGGGATACCCACATACCATATCAAAGTTCATGATTTCAAGTTCAGTTCTGCTCCTCATTCCACCTTCCTGTCGATGCACACCTGGGAGGCAGTAGGTAATGGCTCAAGAAATTGGGTTCCTGCCATCCTCATGGGTGACTCAGACTGGGTATCAGTTTCCTGGTTTCTGCCTTCAACCTTGCCCAGCCCCTGTTGTTGTTGTGGGTATTTGGGCAATGAACCAGCAGATGGCAGGTCTCTCTCAGCCTGTAGCTCTGTTTCTCTTCCTCTGTATCTGTCTCTCCACCTTTCAAATAAATAAAACATTTTATAAAACTACATCTGTAAAATGAAAGAAATAGTATCAATCTTCATGGTTTTAATTCCATATATTAATTTTACATCCCTTAGATCATAGCTGACTGGTGAATTAGATACCAGAATTGGTCATTTTTTATAACTTTTCACAAAAATCCCTCCATGTTGTCAACAGTACATATAACATCAATAACAGTAATTTTCAGAAATGACATAAAATCAACTTTGACTTCTTAAAAAAGACAAGCTACTTTTTTATAGATATGATTTCATCTCAGCACACAGACACTATTTTAAAATATCTTTTTGTGAATAATTAAATTAGAAACACTGCTTGAGTTTAAATTCACTAGTAGGAGTCTCTCTATTCCCCTTGTAATAAACATTTTCTTGTTATGTTTGGTTTTTAACACACTGGAAAGAACCAAGGCTCAGGGTAAATCAGAAGTATCATGAAAATTCACAAATACTATTAAGTTGATTTTGCAAAATCTTTTGATGGGTACCCTTACAGAGAAAAAGCCAATAATATATTAGTGTTTTTACATGTATTTTTATCATTAATAGACTTTACCTGAGCAATTGTGTTGTAAAACATGAAAAGTAGTATTTAAAATATGAAAGCATTACATAAAATGTGGAAAATGTGAGAATCAGAATTCATGATGAATGCCAAAAGAAATGTTTATTACCCTGGGTACTATTAAGTCATGTGACATGGCCATCATGCACTAAAAAGAAAAACCTGCTCATGTATAGGGTCATCTTTTAAAACATATCTTCAGGGGACTGGCGCTGTGGTGTAGCAGGTAAAGACACTGCCTGTAACACCAGCATCCCTTGTGGGCACCTGTTGGAGACTTGGCTGCTCCACTTCTGATTCAGCTCCCTGCTAATTTGCCTGGGAAAGCATCTCAAGATGGCTCAAGTGCTTGGGAACCTGCACTCATGTAGAAGACCTGGAAGAAGCTCCTGGCTCCTGGCTTCAGCCTGGCCCAGCCCCAGCCGCTGTGGCCATTTGAGGAGTGAACCAACAGATGGACGATCTCCCGCTCTCTGTCTCTCCCTCTCTATGTAATTCTGACTTTCAAATAAATAAATAAACATTTTAAAAATGAAATAAAATGAAACAAATCTTCTCAAAGCTACATCTTAAGTTAAGTAGCGTTCAGTTTTGCTTTAAAGATAGCTGCTTGGGAACTGCACTAATATACATCCTAATTAGAGATAGGATGTATATGTTCACCAGATGTTGGAAAAATCAATTAGTTTAGTTTTTGTAGAACTATGTAAAAATCCTAGACTACTAGCCAGGGTTGTATTATTTTACAGTATCTACCAGCTAGTATGAAAAGGATCATTTCCAGATCCAATGGATTTCCTCTCTTGCAAGCATTGGGCTACTTCCACAGAGCACGATTAGTTCTCATCTTAGAAATTGTTTAACACATTTCATGTTAAATAAAAAGGAACTGGATGATGTAATAAATGTTTTATATTCAATAAGATAATCATCATATTTCATACATTCATTCTTAGAGAGTGCCTGTTTCTTCCCTCAGAAATGACCTGCAAGTAGCCTCGCAATAATCTTAACTCTATATGGGCTTTATTCTTTGCTCAGTTAATCACACATTCAATTTACCTATCTTCCTGCCCATGTGCATTATAATGCAAATCAATTCAAGTAGAGATGTGAGAGCTTAGGAAGCCCAGCCTGGCGAGCAAGCTTCCTTTATTTCTTGCCTTAGAGCTAGTCAAGCCCGGGAGATGAAGATGAGCTTAATTAGAATTATAGAAGGATTTAAAAGTCGTTAAAAAAATACAAAACTATTCAAACTGAATATTCAATTCGCAACAAAGTAGAAGAAAGCCTTAGCTCCCTATGTCTAAACATCTCACACCTCATAGGGTCAGAAGACTGTCAAGGTAAAGCAGTTCTTGGCAATCCATTCAATGTAACGCTCACCCATGAAGAAAAGTACTGAGCAAGTCCATACTGTTTATGACATGGAAGTCAAGCTGGTAGACAAAGGGACTCTTCCACATCTCTTGCAGTTCCAATCTTATTGGCTTCTGTCTCAATGTCATGGAGGGCTTTCATAGACCATGCTACAAGTTCCAAAGGCCCAGGAAGCTCAGGTGATAGCAAGCTCAGGTGCTATGGAGTCACAGGGTGGGAAAGCTACCTAAGGAAAGGAACATACAGTCTGGCAATGCTGAAATTGGCCCCAAGGACTGATTTCTGCACTCCTGGAAAACAAGGCTACAAAATACTCTTACATGCTTACTTCCCAGAGATGACTTTCTGCAAAACAAACCTTCTCCATAACTTAGATAACACACACGGATGCACCTGCTTGCTTACCTGTGGCATGGCCAGACACAAGCAGACCCTCCAACTCCCATTTTTTTTTTTTGCCTATAAACCATTAGCTGAACTGCTATACCCACTGATTAATCCCAGGATTCCTGAGAAGCGTGGAAATCTAATGGTCACAGTGCTCACCATGCTGGAAGAGTCCTAATCCTTTTGAATAAAGTCTCTTGTAAGGAGAGACTAGGTCCAGGCTTGCTTCTCAACAAGCATATCTTTACTCTTTACTCAGGGATTGGATTTTCCTAGACCGTGAGAAATATCTTACTACAAAATCCTCTAGATCTCTTCCCTAAACTGCACAACCACACTTCCATAAGGTAAGCTTATGTGGCCAGTTCTTACAAAACTTTTTTGTCAATGATTTGACAAGATAAACTGTTTGTTTTTAAAAGCTTTAGTCGCATTTTAATAAAAACAGAGTCCTAATCATGTAGTCCAATATTAAGGATTTTAGTGAAAGAATAAATCTTTTGACAATATCTTGTGCAGGAGTAGACATGTAGCCTAATGTTTAAGTTGCCATGCCCTACATCAGAGTGCCTAGGTTTGAGTCCTGGCTCCTCTGGTTCTGGATTCCAGTTTTTTGCCAGGCCAGACCCTCTGGTGCTGTGGTGATGACTGAACTAACTGGGCTTCTGCCACCCCTGTGGGATACTGGGATTGAATTTCCAGGTCCCAGTTTCTATCCATCGCAGCCTCAGCCATTACAGTCTTTGAGCCAATGAAGCATCAAATGAGAGATCTCTGCCTCTGAAAAAATTTAAAAAAAAAAGAGAGGGAGCTTGTAAACTTTCTTTAAAACTAAATAAATGGCCCAACTACCCTGTGTAACTGGAATGGTCCTTTATGGTGGGAAACAACGGTATAACAATTGTAGTCACCCCAAAGCACAGGAGGCATCCAAATGCAGGCAAATTCCAGTGGGCTGGTCAGCTGCTCAAGATCTTCGTTGTCAGAGCAGCTGGAAGCTGGGTCAGTCTGAGCAGCCAGCATTCGATAATTGAGCTTGACCCTTAACAAACCAGTAACTTTATTCACTTGTTTTGTGTACACACACACACACATACTACACAAAACTGGTCTGAGTTCTGTCAAAGTGTTCTGAAAACAGATGTGGTATGCAGGGTGCCACATAATTTTCACAGTACCAGTAATTCTGTTATGGAATGTACTTATATCAATTTTACTTATCCTATAAAAAGGTGTGATTATGTTTAAATTAAATCTCCAACAATGAACATATAAGTCCACATAAAGACAGACAGAATATATGCCTTGTCTAGTTTATTAACTTGTAAAAAAGGATGACAGGGACCAATGTTGTGACACAGCGGGTTAATCTGCCCCCTGTATTGCCAGCATCCCATATGAGTGCAGGTTCTCCTCCCAGATGCTCCATTTCCTACCCAGCTCCCTAATAAGGTACCTGGAAAAGAAAGTGAAGATGGTCCAATTGCTTGGGCCCCTGTCTCCCATGTTGGAGACCTGAATGGACTTCCAGGCGTTTGGCTTTGACTTGGCCCAGCCCTAGCCACTGAAAATTAGCAGATGCAATGATGGAATATCTCTCTCTCTTTCACACACACTCTCTCTCTCTCTCTCTCTCTCTATTCCTCTGTAACTCTGCTTTTCAAATAAAATAAACAAATATGTTTTAAAAATAAGTAAAAAAAATGATAGAATTTCCAAACACTGAAAGTCTGTGGTTTACAGATCAGACACTTAGCACAGGAACTTGACAATCAACATGAGGCTAAGTCACTTCAGTAATTACCTTATCAATAGGAAAAGCATCATTTTAAAAAATATATAGAACATATTTACATTTTTTAAATTATTGAGAGTATAAGATTAAACATTTGTTTTTTTTTTTTAATGTGACAGTACCCTAGACAAGAGCAGCATGGAAGTTTTCTTCTTCCACAAGATTTTCAAGTTTAGATAAAAATCATTGGAACATTTTACAACAACAGAAAAAGAGGAAAATGGGGGCCATGATGTCACAGAACAATCAAAAAATGCTTGGTGCTGAGTATGGTTTCAGAGTATCTTTTTTCTTCCTCAAAAGAGAAACAGGGGCCAGTGTTGTGATGTAATGGCTGCCTCGGCTGCTGGCATCCAGTTGAAGACCCAGCTGCTCCACTTCTGATCCAGCTCCCTGCTAGTGTGCCATGTGGAAAACCTGGAAGAAGTTCCTGGTTCCTGGCTTCAGCCTGGTCCAGTCCTGCTGGCCATTTGGGGAGTGGATCAGTGGATGGAAGATTCTCTCTCTGTTCCTCCTGTGTGTAACTCTGACTTTCAAATAAATGACTATATCTGAGAGAGAGAGAGAGAGAGAGAGAGAGAGAGAGAGAGAGAAAGAATCTTCCATCCCGTGTTGTTAAATCCCCACCCCTTTAAAAAAAAAAAAAAAAAAAAAAAAACAGTGTCTTGTCTCAGCAATTTGGAATATCCAGGTGAGGGACTTTCCTAAGCAACAGACATTCCACTAACATTTAGATTTTTGTGCCCAGTTTTACTGGGATTTGGGAATTTTAGCCCTCTGTGGCCTAATGGGTTCTATCAGGCCTCAGGCTCCTAATAAATTCTAATATACAGGACTTTGCTCCCCTCAAGCAGAAACTACCAGACGCCATAAGCTGGTAAAATCTTTGAGCTAGAAATTTTGATGAATTGCTTCAAATCCAATGTGGGCTACTGGAGAGAGAAGCTCTTGAGACCCTCAGTGAAAGGCTCTGTGGCTCTCACGCTGTGGTGGACGTCTGAAGACCTGGAGGAGCAGACAGAAGCATAACTGAATCTGGAGAGAGCTCCTCTACATTAGCCCTGCAGGGATACGGAAGGTTAGTGATGGTGAATTTGTCAAATTGCTTCTCATTTACAGAACAAAATGCTTACTCTGTAGGGGGAAGGGCATTGCCAGAGGGCTAAAGTGAAATTTCATTCCCACCAGGGGAAGGGAGCTCAGCCCTTCTCTGGCCCTTGTCTGTCTTATTCCAAAAGAACGTTGACCAACACTGTGGCCAGCAGCACCTTGCTTCAAATAATTTGGTCATTCAGAGTTTCTTTCATGAAAGAGAAATGTTTGTAAAAAGAATACTTTAAAAGCAGTTTTGCTTGAATAGTCATTTTATTTGTAAGTTGTTTTAATAAAATGGATATGATTTTGAAAGATTTCTCTGGAGTTCTAGAAGTCAGAATTTCTGGGGAAAGAAGAACAATGATCAAACCAAATTACCTGGACAAGCTGGATGAGTTTAATGTTATCATAGATTGCCTTTTTTTTTTTTTTTTTTTTTTTTTTTTTTTTTTTGCACAGGCAGAGTGGACAGTGAGAGAGAGAGACAGAGAGAAAGGTCTTCCTTTGCCATTGGTTCACCCTACAATGCCCGCTGCGGCCGGTGCACGGTGCTGATCCGATGGCAGGAGCCAGGTACTTCTCCTGGTCTCCCATGGGGTGCAGGGCCCAAGCACTTGGGCCATCCTCCACTGCACTCCCTGGCCACAGCAGAGAGCTAAGATTGCCTTTCAAAGTTGCTTATTTCCCAAAGTTTTCACTTTCAAAGCACAGGTAAACAGGAAACAAAGCTCTTGAGCCTTATTTGTGCAATTAAAACAAAAATAGGATTTCTTAGTTGAATGAATAGAGCTTACTGTGGAGACTGAGTCATTTAAAATCTTAGTTAACTATTTACCTACAAAGAAATTCAAATATTTGCAGCTGAAAAAAGAAAAATAAGGAAAGAAAAAGGAAGGAAGGGAGGGGGGAGGAGAGAGACCCTCAACAGCCATTATTTGTGGAAAGATTTCCTTTGGTCACCAGATTACTAGAAATCCTTTGGTTGTGCCAACTGAAAACAGCAACCTGATGTAGGAACAAAAATTACCCCAATATTCACAAATAGTAACTTGAAATAACTCCATGTATCCCTTTTAGAGGAGCTCTCCTCAGTGATGCCAGTTATTGAGTTGAATATCCACATATTAATATGACTCAGGTTCCCAATGTGTTTGATGCCAATACAGAGAAACCAAATTTTCTGGATATTGCATCTGACATATAGTGTTTATTATCCATTGCCCTAAATAGGAGCTTCTACTCTTCAAAATGCGCTGAACCCTGAAGTCTTTTAGCCACCGGAGGAAAAACAAAAAGATTTTATATCACATTTATATATGCCATTTATCAAATTAAAATACTAATTCATTCAAATAAAAGTATAAATGACTAACACTTAAGCCATCTGTCAATACTTAGAAGGGCACTTAAAAACATTCATGGAGGGGCTGGTGCTGTGGCATAGTAGATTAAGCGTCTGCCTGCAGTGCCAGCATCCCTTGTGGGCACTGGGCATCTGCCCCACTTCTGATCCAGCTCCCTGCTAATGGGGAAGAGCAGTGGAAGGCAGTTCAAGTGCTTGGGCCCCTGGACTCCTGGCTTCAGATCCACCCAGCCTGTTGTGGCCATTTGGGGAATGAACCAACAAGTGGAAGACCTCTCTGTTTCTCCCTTTCTCCATCTGTAACTCTACCTCTCAAATAAATAAGTCTTTAAAAAAATTCATGGAAAAATAGAATGTAAGATGTTTATTTTGATTCAATTTTTTTGAAACCCGTGTTTATTTTTTTTCAGTGTGCATTTTCCATGAACTCTTTGAAGATCTCTCACATTTAGCAAAAACTATTGGGTTTGAGGTAATATGCAAAAAACTGAACAAAATATTTACACTAAACCACTTGCTGTGTACAAGAGATACTGCCCTGTTTTTCACTGAGGTAAGCTGAAACACTGAGATTCAGTTTCTTTATCTATAAACTTCAAAATTAGAATAATTGATATAGGTACCAGCATTGTGGCATAGTGGGTAAAGCAACCACCTACCATGCCAGCCTTCCATATGGGTGCAGGTTTGTGTCCCGGATGCACCACTTCTGATCCAGCTCCATGCTAATGTCCTAGAAAAGTAGTGGAAGATGCCCTAAGTGTTTAGGCTCCTGCCACTCACATGGAAAATTTGGAAGAAACTGCTGGCCCTCGGCTTCTGCAGTTACTTTGGGAGTAAATTTGCAGATAGAAGACCTCTTTCCCCTGTCTTTCCCTCCCACTGTGTGACTCTTTCAAATAAATAAATAAATAAAGAGACTAAGTGATGCTATGATCTCTCCAGATCTAAGATACAGATTTCTACTTAACCAGAGTTCAAGTTCCATTTGAAGCCATCAGGATTATATTTAGTCCTTTTCCCCTGCCCCTTTCTTTCTCCTCATATTTGCTACATCCAGCCTCTTCTCTGAGAAGCCAGGACCAGCATGGTGTCTAGGGGACTATATTTCCACATTCTATTCCACCCTCCCAGTGTAAGTATTGGGATCATTCTAGTTTCTAGACCTTTCCCATACCTGCTTGCTTATTAAAATTGCAAGGTCCAAATTTCTCGGACATTGAATATTCTGGCTTCCATTTGCCAAAGTGATGAAAGATTACTAGGCAAATTAGCCCAGCTGTAAGTTTTAATACCTAATATTGAATTTATGTATTATACTTCCCAGTGGAATTTTTATTTTAACAGAGAATTCTTAGAAATACACTTCCTCAATCTAAAGAAATATGGACTATTTTATCCATTATTTCCATCTATCTGAATATAGAGATTATATTTTTTATCTCTTAATATAAAAAGGCAAAGAAATGTGTGTTTTGCTTTCATAAAATATAAATAGCTGCTTTTGCAGTCAGGGTTGAGCCATCCTGAGTACAGAGCTATGTAGACTTTGCTGAGATTTGGCATTCATTTACAGGTGTGGAATGAATCCTATTTAATTGTGGATGACAATAAATCAAGGCAATGTATTAAAGTAATGGGACTTGGAAAATAACAACCACTACCACAATGAATACCATGCCCTATCAATGTACCTTAAACCTTATGTTTTTCAAACCTTCCTACCTCCCGTTTCTCTCATCAATAAAATATATAAAAGAATAATATTTTCCCTGTTACAGGAGCCAAAACAGTAACCTAACTCATAAAAAACTGATGGATACGAATTAGTGAATATAACCAAGGGGAAGAAATGCAAAGGATAAAAATGTAGAATATGGCAAAAAGACAAGAAAATGCCACAGGAAAGTAAAGAAAAATGTTTTCAGAGTTGTTCCTTCTGAAGCAAAGAGAAGAAAAACATATTATCATTGTAACGCTTGTTGTGCTGGTTCTTAACCCAAAACGCCTCTCAGCATCGTATGGGAGTTTCCCAAAACTTCACCTTGATGAAGAACAGCTATAGTGCACATCATGAATACATACTCAAGAATTTCTAGGGGAAGACATCCAAACAAGCCTTCACTGTCTTCTGTTGTACCTGTTCTGTGTAATATCCACAAACACTGAAAGACCAGAGAAGTACTGGCAGCAATGTGGAATATCAGTGAGGAAAAGTCCTAGAAAATCTTGAATCAGTTTCCCATGATTTATGGCACAAAAACCCAATGAATAGCAATGAATTGTATACATAATAAGTTGATGCATCATTAAATAGGATATCATGTTTTTTAAAAAATTAAAAATTCTGATTCTACTCTCTATATCGCCTCTAAATCTTTCATTGAAATGCCACTTTTATTGTAAAGAACTTTGCTCTTAGGAACCATATCATATGGGGTATTAACTTCTTGTGGGTACCATCTATAGCTCTTCCATTTTAAAAACTGTCACTTCACTGTCCCATAATTATGCCTTTTTTTTCTATTCAGCATATGGTTGATAGTTTACTTCCAGAATGTGAATTGTTCACCTTTTGTCTCCAGCAGCTATAGCTGTTGAATTTTCCATTATAATATAAACCTAAAGGACCAATTTTTAAAAAATTCTTAATATCCCAAGGCACCTTGCTTCTTTAGACATGAATATTAAATAGGGTGAAAGCTTAAAACCCTCAGTGGCAAGTCCCGTCAAGAGAGGCCACATGAGGACATTCAAAATACAACTAGCCAAGTCACATTCTAGTGTGGGATTAATTAGCTGTGAGCTACAGAGTCCGTGTTGTAGTAAAGGGACTTTTCCATAGAGCTTTTGTCGCATGCTTCTGCCAGGTCCATTTCTTTTTTTCCCTCCGTCTCAAGCCATAGTTGGAGGAAAAAGCAGCTGGACGTGGTGGAAGAAGCAGGAGACAGAGGAGGAGGGTTCTGGATGCTCCCACTCTCTTTACATTACACTCAGCCCGGACAGCAACTGACTAGCTACTTCCTCTGAGCAAGTCTTTCTCTCTTTCCACATTGACACCATTAGAGGAAGCTATTCTTAACCCCCAGATCAAGTAAGCTGGCTAAAAAATGAAAGAGAGATCTTTTAAGTTAGAAAATTTTATACCATTGTCAGTTTGGTAAAAGGAAAAGAATGAAAAAAAAAAAAAAAAACTTTCCACCTAGCAGAGAGAGGAAAAAAAAAAAAAACACCTCTCCTTTCAAACTCTTATGATACTTTTTCAGTGTGTTGCTCAGAATTGAAGAAAGGCTCATTTCTTGACTATCACCATGATTTTCACTGAGATTTATATTCAATGACACCTGAAGATTACACATAAACCCTGACACTAGTGTAGGCTGGAGCCTGTGCCTGGACTGTTCAAAAAAAAAAAAAAAAAAAAAAAAAAGATGACTGTAGATGCATCAGAAGGCTAATTAAAAAACCTTTTTCTCCTATGCCCTGGCAACGACTCTTGGTTTCAGTTACTTTCTTTGGGGGCATGTCCCCTTTTTATTCCACACCTGCTTTAGTTTATGAAATGTTAGAAAATTTTAAATGGTTTTTCTTACAAATAAAATAATGTAATAAAATTGAGATTATTAAAGAACTATGTGTTTTTCTGAGTCACCCATTAGCATTATGATTTTTTAATTGGCACATTTCAGTTTCTATCAGACTATGCCAAGCAGAATGATTATACCATGTTTTAGAACTTTCAATAATACGGTTAAAAACTTTTAACAGGAAAAAAGTTAAAACGTTTTCTCCTTTGGTTAAGAGATTTGATTTTATGGCTTCTGGATTCCAAAGAGTTCTATGTGCTCTGATTTTGTTTATTATAAGAGTAGATTATTTCCCAGGAGTCTTTAAATATTGGCTCCAAACTGAAGAAATTGGTTGCAGATTTTGAGGATTTCTGTTCGCCATACTCAAGTATGAATTACTCTCTAAAATCTATGCAGTTCCAAAAAACTACAGAGATGAGAAAACTTGATTTAATAATGAATTCCACTGACAAAGAACCAAGCCAAACTACAATGTCATTTAAAGGAATATGACAGCTAAGTTGTATCATCATGTAACACAAATGATTGATTAAATTATAACCACAGTGAGTGTGGAAACTAACATTTTGCTTATTGCCATAATATTTCTATACAATTTTAAGCAACTTCATTGAAAGATATCAGCTCTTCTGTGAATATATTGACATTAGCCTGAGTTCTCTGTTATACATGGATCACATCTGCCTTCAAAATTTTCTCTTCCTATACTGTTTTGGAGGCAGTTAAGACACTAATAATGATGCGAACACTCCACTTTTGTGAAAGAAAGATTCAGACACAACATCAAGTCAAAAAGAAAAGAAGTGGGGCCAGTGCCATGGCACAGTAGGTTAATCCTCCGCCTATGGCGCCAGCATCCCATATGGGCGCCGGTTCTAGTCCCAGCTGCCCCTCTTCCAATCCAGCTCTCTGCTATGGCCCGGGAGGGCAGTGGAGGATGGCCCAAGTGCTCGGGCCCCCGCACCCTCATGGGAGACCAGAAGGAAGTACTTGACTCCTGGCTTTGGATCGGTGCAGCTCCAGCCTTTGCGGCCATCTGGGGAGTGAAGACCTTTCTCTCTATCTCTTCCTCTCACTATCTGTAACTCTACCTCTCAAATAAATAAATAAAATCTTAAAAAAAGAAAAAAAAAGAAGTTGCTTTGTAAAAATTTGAAGATATCCACTGTGCCAAATAAAGAACACAAGAGGCACCTAAAAGACAGGAACAACATGACAAAAAAAGCCAGGCTGGATAGTTGAGATGAGCCAAACTCTTCCGGATACAAATGAGCCCATATTTTCTGTTCATTGTCATGTGTACAAAAAAAAGTCATATCCTCTGGTAATAATATTGCAAAAGTCAGTGATAATGCTATTTCATAGGTCTCACTCAAGTTTTACTTATTTGACAGTTACAATTAGAAAGGGCAATCCTAGTATTTTGTTTACCTTAAGCAACATGTATATTAATCTGACTATTGGACATGCTATGCGTGTCTTCATACTTCAGCAGGACCTAGAACCAACTTTCTACTGAGTTTCTTCATTGTGGGCTTTTGTGCCTCTGTCCCAAAGGCATGGATTTGATCATAGATATTTTGGAGAAATCTGTGTCATTAATGGGATATTGTCTTTTATCTGTTCAGTTTTATTTAGGGAAGTTAAGAGCTGGTAATGCATACATATCTCAATAGTTACGTTTTCCAAATAGATCCATACCTCTCACCATATACAAAAGAAACTCAAGAAAGATTGAAGACCTAAAATTTAAGACCTGAGACTATGAAATTTCTGGAAGAAAATATACAGAAAATACTCTAAGACACTGGTGTAGGAGACAACTTCTTGAACAAGTCCCCCAAAGGATAGGCAACAAAAGGAAAACAAAACAAATGGAATTATATCAAACTCAGAAGCTTCTGCACAGGAAAGGAAATGATCAACAGAGTGAAGAGACACCCAATAGAATAGAAAAAACTATTTGTAAGCCACCTATCAGACAAAGGAGTAATATCCAGAATATATCAGCAACTTAAAAAATTCAAAAAGAACAACAACAAAAAAATCCAGTCAAGAAATGGGCAAAAGACCTTAATAGACAGTTCACAAAAGAAGAAAAACAAATGGCCAACAAATATATGAAAAAATATTCAACATCATTAGCCATTAGATAAATGCAAACCAAAACCACAATGAGATAGCACCTCACTGCTGTCAGAATGGCTAAAATCCAAAATGCAGAGAGTAACAAATGCTGGTGAGGATGTGGAGAGAGGGAAACATTTATATCCTGTTAGTGGGAATGTAAATTAGTGTAGCCACTGTGGAAAAAGTACGAAGATTTCTTAAAAAAACTAAAAATAGACTTGCCAAATAACTCAGCAACCCCACTGCTGAATATATACTCAAGAGACATGAACAGGTTGCATCAAAGAAATACCTGCACCACCATATTTATAGCAGTACTATTCATAGTAGACACAATTCAGAATCAACCAAGGTGTCCATCATCAGATAAATGGAAAAAGAAAATGGAATATATATGAAATATTATTCAGCTATAAATAAGAATGAATTTCTACCATTTGCAGCAAAATGGATACAACTGGAAGACATGATGAAATAAGCTGGACACAGAAAGACAAATACCACATGTTCTCCCTTATGTGTGTGAGTTAAAATAAACATATAAGACACAAACAAGAAAAGAAAGAAATGCCTGTGTGTATAATTATTGTTGAAAATGTAGTTTTGTAAAACTTTGCTTTATACCTTTGTCAAACAAATGGTCAAGAAGATTATACTACTATAGTTTGAATGAACTGTGATTACTTTATTTTTTTTAACTTTTATTTAATGAATATAAATTTCCAAAGTACGACTTATGGATTACAATGGCTTCCCCCCCATACCGTCCCTCCCACCCACTACCCTCCCCTTTCCCACTCCCTCTCCCCTTCCATTCACATCAAGATTCATTTTCGATTATCTTAATACACAGAAGATCAGCTTAGTATACATTAAGTAAGGATTTCAACAGTTTGCTCCCACACAGAAACATAAAGTGAAAAATAATAGATGATTTTTTTAAATGATGATGAAATCAGATCAGACCTATTGTCATGTTTAATCCCAGTGAGAGTCAAGTTGGGAATTGATAATTTCTTTTTTTTTTTTTACAGAAGATCAGTTTAGTATGCATTAAGTAAAGATTTCAACAGTTTGCACCCCCATAGAAACACAAAGTGAAATATATTTTTTGAGTACTCGTTATAGCATTAAATCTCAATGCACAGCACATTAAGGACAGAGATCCTACATGAGGAGTAAGTGCACAGTGACTCCTGTTGTTGACTTTACCGATTGACACTCCTGTCTATGGCATCAGTAATCTCCCTATGCACCAGTCATGAGTTTCCAAGGCTATGGAAGCCCTCTGAGTTCTCCGACTCTTATCTTGTTTAGACAAGGTCATAGTCAAAGTGGAGGTTCTCTCCTCCCTTCAGAGAAAGGTACCTCCTTCTTTGAAGACCTGTTCTTTCCACTGGGATCTCACTCACAGAGATCTTTTGCCAGAGTGCCTTGGCTTTCCATGCCTGAAATACTCTCATGGGCTTTTCAGCCAGATCCGAATGCCTTTAGGGCTGATTCTGAGGCCAGAGTGCTATTTAGGACATCTGCCATTCTGAGTCTGCTGAGTATCTCACTTCCCATGTTGGATCACTCTCCCCTTTATTTATTCTATCAGTTAGTGTTAGCAGGTACTAGACTTGTTTATGTGCTCCCTTTGACTCTTAGTCCTTTCATTATGATCAATTGTGAACTGAAATTGATCACTTGGAATAGTGAGATGGCATTGGTACATGCCACCTTGATGGGATTGAATTGGAATCCCCTGGTATGTTTCTAACTCTACCATTTGGGGCAAGTCAGCTTGAGCATGTCCCAAATTATACATCTCTTCCCTCTCTTATTCCCACTCTTATGTTTAACAGGGATCACATTTCAGTTAATTTTCAACACTTAAGAATAACTGTGTATTAATTACAGAATTAAACCAGTCATATTAATTAGAACAGACAAAAAAACTACTAAGAGGGATAATATATTAAGTTGTTCATTAACAGTCAGGGCTATGCTGATCAAGTCACCGTTTCCCATAGTGTCCATTTCACTTCAACAGGTTTCCTTTTTGGTGTTCAGTCAGTTGTCACCGATCAGGGAGAACATATGGTATTTGTCCCTTTGGGACTGACTGGCTTATTTCACTCAGCATGATGTGTTCCAGATTCCTCCATTTTGTTGCAAATGATTGGATTTAGTTGTTTCTTACTTTAAATTTTAAAATAAACAAAAACCAAGTGGAGCCATAAGAATCTAGTGCATATCTTCATACATGAGGATTTGTAAAATATCTAGGAGTATAATTTATTATTATGTGTTGGAAATATTTTTCTGGTTTATGAGCTTTTATTCAAAGGAAAAAGGTGATTCTTTTGTTCCTCTTGTCCTTTCTGGATAAATCCAGGATCATCTGTTTAAGACAGAGAACTTCTGGTTATTTAAAAAGAAACATTGATGTTTATTTTAGAATGCAAAATGCTTTGTGATTCAAAGTTTAGTTGCAATTAGGAATCAAAACAATAAGTTTTTTTTTTTTTAATTTTGACAGGCAGAGTTACAGACAGTGAGAAAGAGAGACAGAGAAAAAGGTCTTCCTTCCATTGGTTCAAATGGCGGCCCAAATGGCCGCCACAGCTGAAGCTATGCCAGTCCGAAGCCAGGAGCCAGCTGCTTTCTCCTGGTCTCCCACATGGCTGCAGGAGCCCAAGCACCTGAACCGTCCTCCACTGTCCTCCCAGACCACAACAGAGAGCTGGACTGGAAGAGGAGCAACCTGGACTAGAATCCGGTGCCCATATGGGATGCCAGTGCAGCAGTCAGAGGATTAACCAAATGAGCCATGGCACCGGCTAGAAAAATAAGTAAGTAGTTTATAAAAGCGAAACTAAGAAAGACTAAAATTATGCGTACCAGATAATGTCTATAAAACTATGGCCAATCCTTGGTTAGAGATTTCTGAATCTGATAATATTCCTGAACTATCTGTCAGAAAGTGGCATTCTTGGCCATCTGTGAATATTACATGTCACAGAACAAAAATAGGCTATTTTCTTGGGATGACATTATAGTCATAATTTTGACATGCAGAATTTAGTTCTTATGTATTAATAAAATTTTGTCATACCTAATTAAATAAAAATTTTATCTTGGTAGTTTTATAAATTTTTAAATTTTTTGTATAAAAGCATACAATCTCATTGAAACTGTATAAATAACTAAAGAGTCAGGAATAGCAAAGGAATTTAATAAAGCTATTGGGTATGAAACTTAGCTGTTGTTTTGAATCATCATGTAGACAGGTTGAATGTATATGAAACCTCAAAAAGAAAAAATTATACCCATATACACACACAATGCAGTATTTAAAGCCCACTAATGTTAAGTGTACACTTCATGTGAATTCCTATATAAATAAACCAAATAACTACCACTCAAATTGAGATGTGGACCCTTTCCAATACCTTCAAAATGTCTCTCATATTCTTTCCCAATTAATTTCCCCACCCAGAGGCAATGAATATTCTGACTTCCATTACTATGGATTAGTTTTACATGCTCTTGAGATTCAAATAAATGCGTATGTGTGATATGTATTTTTTGGGGGCTGGCTTCCTTTATTCAGCGTAATGTGATATTCATCCAAGTTTTTGTGTGTTTCAGTAGCTCAATTCTTTCATCTATTATCTATCTATCTGTCATCTATCTTCCACATAAACATTTTTCTCAGATGGTAATAGTTTTTTATATGCTGAGAATTATTTTTCTTCTATTGCTAGATTATTGAGTGGGTAGATATTATCAGTTTTCTAAGATGTTTGTGCAATTTTATATTCAAAATGTATGAGATGAGCCATTGTTCTACAATCTCATCAACAGTGTGCATTGCGGAGGCTTCTTAATTCAGCTGTTCTTGTAGCAGTACAGTAGCATTTCATCAGTTGTGACTTACATTTCCCCAGAGAACAATGGTGTTGAGTATGTTTTCAAATGTACATCAGTCATTTTGATAAACTCTTTGAGTTGTTGAAACATTTTACCCACATCAAATTTTATTTTTCCATTTATAGCTACATAACTACATTGCATATTCTGAATGTAAGTCCTTTTTTAGGTATATACAGTGTGAACATCTTTTCTGAATCTCTGCCTTGTCTTTTCATTTTTCAGTAAATTTAACAAATACAGGTTTTTAATTTTACTAAATTTATGAATTTCTCTTTTATGGTACTGGTGTGTGTGTGTGTGTGTGTGTCCTAAGAAATATTTGCTTACGTCATGGTCATGTGATATTCTTCTCTGGTTTACTCTAAAGTTGCTTTTTAAAAGATTTTTCTAAAATTTATTCGAAAGGCAGAGAGGCAATGAGAGAGAGGGAAATACAGAGAGACAGAAATGTCTACCATCTGCTGACTCACTCTCCAAATGGCCGCAATAGCGAGGGCTGGGCAAGAAGCTGAGACAATGGCCATGAAATTCCATCCTGACCTCCCACATGAGTGACAGGGGCCCAACTAGTCAGGTCCTCATCTGCTGCCTTCCCAAGTTCATCTGCAGGAAGCTGGATAAGAAGCAGAACATCTGGAGACTTGAGCCAGCTCTCTGATATGAGATGCTGGCATCGCAAGCAGCAGCTTAGCATGTTAATCCATAATGTCAACCCATCTAAAAGTTCTTTTATATTGTTCAAAGTATATCATTTGAATCATGTGAGGTGTGAGTAGTTTAAATATTGTTTAAAGGTAAGATACTCCTTTCTCAGATAATGTTAAGTGTCATCTTTGGTATAAGTCAGGTTACTAAATATATGTCAGTCTATGTTACACACTACCCACTCCATTAGTTTATCTTTATGACTGTTCCAAATTATCTTAATTACTTAAAATTAAGAAAACATTTGTAAATAACACTGTCAGTCCTTTAATCCCATTTAGTTTTACTCAGATAATCTCTATTTATGCAGTTGTAATTTATATATAAGTTGTTGAATTATCAATTTCTATAAAATAACTTGTCAATTTTTATTATAATTCTATTAGGCCGGCGCCACGACTCAGCAGGCTAATCTTTTGCCTGCGGCACCAGCACCCCAGGTTCTAGTCCCAGTCAGGGCACCAGATTCTGTCCCGGTTGCTCCTCTTCTAGTCCAGCTCTCTGCTATGGCCTGGGATTACAGTGGAGGATGGCCAAGGTCCTTGGGCCCTGCACCTGCATGGGAGACCAGGAGAAGCACCTGGCTCCTGGCTTTGGATCAGCGCGGTGCGCCGGCTGCAGCGCACCGGCCACAGTGGCCATTGAGGGGTTCATTTAGGAACATGTTGTTCAGTCTCCATGGGTTTTCATATGTTCTAGATTACTGAGTTGTTGATTTCTTGCTTCATTCCATTGTGTTCTGAGAAGATGCAAGAATGATTTCTTTTTTTTTTTTTTTTTTTTTGTATTTGCTGAGACTCACTTTATGGCCTGGCATGTGGACAATCCTAGAGAAAGTTCCATGCACTGCTGAGAAGAATGTGCATTCTGCAATTGTAGGATAGAAAGTTCTGTAAATATCTGTTAGGTCCATTTGTTCTATAGCGTCAATTAACTCAGCTGTTTCCTTGCTGATTTTCTGTCTGGTTGATCTGTCCAATTCTGAAAGTGGAGTATTGAAATCCTCCATTACTATTGTATTTGAGTCTCTGTCTCCATTTGGATTCCATAACGTTTCTTTTCAATAGCCAGGTGCCATCTAATTAGGTGCATATATGATTATAATAGTTACATCTTCCTGTTGAATTGATCCCATAATCATTACATAGTGCCCTTCTTTTTCTATTATAACATTTTTTGCATCAAAGTCCATTTTGTCTGATATTAGGATGGCTATTCCAGCTCTTTTTTTGCTTTCTATTCGCATAGAATATCTTTTCCCACCCTTTCCCTTTCCATCAGCATACATACTTGTTGGTGAGATGTGTTTCTTGTAGGCAACAAATAGATGGGCTTTGTTTGTTGATCTATTCAGCCAGTCTGTGTCTTTTAACTGGAGAGTTGAGGCCATTTACATTCAAGGTGACTATTGATAAGTAAGGACTTTGTCCTGCCATTTTTCCATAAATATTCCTATTTTTTATTTCCTTTGTACTTTTATACATTCTTTATCAGAGTAAGAATTTTTTTAAATTGCAGTTTGATTAAAGGTTTTTTTTTCATGAAAAGTGTGGAACTTTGTCAAATGCTATGGCTGTTGCTATGGTTTGAATAGAACTCCCAAAAAGCATGTTGGAAGCATAATCATCATTGTAAGAAAATTAAGAGTATTGGGACCTTTAAGAGTACATCAGACCATGAGGGTGCTCCCCTTATGAACAAATTCACGTTGTCATCAAGGGAGATTTCCTTGTACCAGGACTGTTTGGCCCCCTTTTCTCTCTTGCCCTTTCTTTGCCCTTCCACTTCCCACTAAGGGATGAAGCAGCAAAAAGACCCTTATCAGAAGCTAGTCCATCAATATTAGACTTCCAGGCACCACAATTTTTAGCTAAAAAATTTCTGTTCTCTATAAATTACCCAGTCTGTTTTGTTTTGTAGCAGGAACAAAGGGACTAAGTCAACCACTTCTCTGAAATAATTACATAGTTTTTTTTCATTCTTCTTGATAAAGTGAATTGCATATATCCAGTATTTATTTTATTCTTCTACTTGTGAAGAGAGGAGCAAAAATAAAACAGAATGGTTTACAGACCCACTGAGACCATTGTGAGACAAACTCATCTGATCCCATATGCACTCATCCTGACCAGTGATATTCTACACCTCTGGGGATTATTGTTAGTTCATAGCCAATGCCCTCAAACCATGAAATGTCTGGATACTTTCCTTTCCCTGTGCTCAATCACTAAAATAGTTGCAGGTGGAGAAAGATGTACAGTATGTATTTATTTTTTAAGATATCATTGCAAGTTCTTCCCCCAAGGAGACCCACTTTGCCAGTAATTGTGTGTGTGCTGGGGTGAGGTTGGAGGATGCACTACTGGGGCAGTGGGGGAAGTATAACTGCCTTGTGGAACTTACGTCAAACTTTTTTTTTCCAAACAGATCTAAAGTATATTTATTAAAGAGACCAAACAGTGTGTTGTTATTTTCATCTATTTCATTCTTACAGACTCATGATCCATTGTTCACTACGTGATCCATGATCCATAGCTATCTATGTGGATGAAACACGTCTTGTTCCTGTTCTCATGTTGTGTCTATTTTGGTAACTACCTTTATTGTCTCTGGCAGTAAAATACAGATTTTCTCATTCCCACTGAAATGAGAGGAGTGAGCATAACCAGGGGGAAGGTGAACAGAATGCATGTGATAAATGTATTCCAAGGTCCCTGTCTCCCTTTGTGTTTGGCCTCCTGTTGTTGTTATAGTAAGGAGTGGTCAACAGGCCACTTCAATCCATGAAGACCACAGTTTAGTTCAGCTTTTAATTAACCAATTAAGGAATCATTCATAACCGTTCAAGCTATCACATGGAATCCAGAATCCTTTGAATATGATCCATATTAACAAATTTGGCTTTATCCAAAAACTTGTTTTCCCCATGGTTAACCCCTGATGAATCTTCATACATATTCTTCAAGCTTTTGTCAACTTTAATTATTTTAACATGAAAGTCTTCTTTTCTTGGTTTGATTCGGTAATTTCCCCTTTGGGCATGCTAAGATGTGACAGTAGCTATACCTGGAGATCATGGAGCGCCAGAGTGGTGGAGAACAAAGCCCTACAGAATCTCCAGACAAAGCAAGCCAGCCTCCTCAGGAAGAGAAGAAGGAGTCGCTCCCACTCAGTGCAGTTTGGATTTGGGATACTCAGAATCATTTAAATCCTTCTAACTGTCACTATATTCCTAATTTTCATTTTCATTTGTTTTCTGAAATTGATTCCCTAACCATTGCACAGAAAACAACATTAATTTACATTGTAGGGGCTGGCACTGTGGCACAGTGGGTTAACGCCCTGGCCTGAATTGCTGGCATCCCATATTGGCGCCAATTTGAGACCCAGCTGCTCCACTTTCAATCCAGCTCTCTGCTGTGGCCTGGGAAAGCAGTAGAAGATGGCCCAAGTCTTTGGGCCCCTGCACCCACACGGAAGACCCGGAAGAGGCTCCGGCTCCTGGCTTGGGATCAGCGCAGCTCCAGCCATTGCGGCCAATTGGTGAGTGAACCATTGGATGGAAGAACCCTCTCTCTCTCTCTCTCTCTCTCTCTGCCTATCTTCTCTCTGTGTAACTCTGACTTTCAAATAAAAATAAATAAATCTTTAAAAAAATTTACATTGTAGATTCTTTAATTGGCAGAAGCCGATTCTACATCGAACTCTGAGATACAAGCCATGAAAAGTTCTTTTTTTTAAGGTTTACAAATTGTTACTATTTATATTCTTTTATTTATTTGACAGGTAGAGCTATAGACAGTGAGAGAGAGAGACAGAGAGAAAGGTCTTCCTTCCATTGGTTCACTCCCCAAATGGCCGCCATGGCCGGCACTGTACTGATCCAAAACCAGGAGCCAGGAGTTTCCTCCTGGTTTCCCATGTAGGTGCAGGGGCCCAAGCACTTGGGCCATCCTCCACTGCCTTCTCAGGCCATAGCAGAAGAGCTGGACTGGAAGAGGAGCAACCGGGACTAGAACCGGCACCCATATGGGATGCCGGCTCCACCTGCAGAGGATTAACCAAGTGAGCCATGGCGCCGGCCCCACAATTTATGTTCTTTGTTTAATTTTAAAAGCAGACACATACACACAGAGAGAGCAAGAGAGAGAGAGAGAGAGAGGGAGGGAGGGAGATCTCCCATCTGCTGGTTCACTCCCAAAATGCTCACAATAGCCAGGGCTAAGCCAGGCTGAAGCCAGCAGTCAGAAACTCAGTTAGAATCTCCCAAGTAAGTGGTAGGAAGCCAAGTACTTGGTCATCACCTGCTGCTCCCAGGGTGAGTATTAATGGTAAGTGGATTTGGAAGTGAAGGAACAAGGCCTCAAATCAGCTACTCCAATATGGGATGTGGGCATCCCAAGTGGCGACTTACTTGCTGTGTAAAATTCCTGCTCTGAAAAGTTCTTTTACATGACTCAGCCTGTACTGAGAATGTAAAGCCTAGAGCCTGACATGTTTTTTCAAGATTTATTTATTTATTTGAAAGTGAGTGTTAGAGAGAATGAGAGCAAGAGAGTTTTTTCAACTGCTAGTTCACTCCCCAGATGGCTGAAATGGGCAGGGTTAGGCCAGTCTGAACCCAGGAACCAGGAACTTCATCTAGGTCTCCCATGTGAGTGGAAAGGTTCTATCTTCTGCTTCTGTTCTCCAGTCCATTAGCAGGGAGCTGGATCAGAAGTGGAGCAGCTGGGACTTGATCTGGTGCCCATATGGGATGTTGGCATCAAAGGCAATGGCTTTACTCACTACAACACAAGGCTAACCCCAATCTTGTTTTCCCTTTAGCTCTCAAGTATGGTTAAACATGATCAGGCTATCCGAAAAAATGCATTCTTCACACCCATCATACTCTGATGGGGAAGTTGCCATATGATATGCCAATGTCACTCCATTAATGGACACTTTATTCTGTCTTTTAAGGGAATATTCTGCCTCTTGTTGAAAGACTAGTGGTAATCTTTTCATCTTTTTCATCTCTTTCATTCTTACAGACCCATGATCCATTGTTCACTACGTGATCCATGATCCATAGCTACCTATGTGGATGAAACATGTCTTGTTCCTGTTCTCATGTTGTGTCTATTTTGGTAACCACCTTTATTGTCTCTGTCAGTAAAATACAGATTTTCTCATTCCCACTGAAATGAGAGGAATGAGCATAACCAGAGAGTATAATCAGTGAGCATAATCTTCTTGTAACATCCTCATCCTTTCCAATCAAATCAAGCCAGATAATCCATTGCAGATTCCATAGATTCTCATTTCTTCAAAGTATTTAACCTACAATATTCCAAATACATCAAAGTCCACTTGCAAAACTCAGCAACTAGCAATTTTTTAACTTATAAGGTATTTATGAAAAATTGGTATTTTATGATATAATAAAAGGATTAGAAAAGAAGCCACTAAGCTAGATCTTCAGGGACTTGAAAAACACCGTGGAGTGGATCAAACCAAGAAATATTTATGTGAGACAGGGCTGGGCTCTGCAGTATCAGAAATCTACTCAACCAACTATTGGCTTCCAGATATCAGTGCATTAACGGCAGTCCATGAAACAAAAAGCTGCCCCCAGTCCATTTCTACTTGGAAGACAGTACCTTGGATGCAGCTCATGAATACTTCAAGAAGTTGCTGCTAGAATTCTAGCCTAACTGTACCATTTCTGCTGTACTCACACAAGAAGAAAGTTTTGTCTTACTACTATCTCTCTCCCTTGTATCTCAGTTTAAAATCCATGTCAGAGTAAGCTCACACACAGTCAGGAAAACCAGAATTGCATCCAGAAACCAATTTGCATGGAATTATGGGAAAAACACATTTATTGGTACACTCTCAATAGGCTACATTAGAAACCGATCAAGTTACCACCTTTCCATGTGCATCTTTCTGTCTTCCTTGGTACTTGACACTGAGGACTACACTCTCCTGAGTTGTGTTACACCTTTCTTTTAAGTGTCCTCTCACCTGTGAAATGCATCCTCTATTGATCTTATATTCCTTTATTAATGCCTTTTTCTTCAGAAGGAAGCACTAGTTCTATCTTTCTAGACTACTTGCGTATGAACATCCTTGCTAGAATTATTGATGCCTAAGTTTGCAAGGCATGAAGAACATGGGAGACCCCTCAAGATATAGGAAGCATTCCATAAATAAGGAATTATTGTAAGTTATCCTTTTAGTAAACTGCAAATATAAATTTTCATTCATTCAATAAATACTTATTGAAGATATAATGTTTTCCAAGTAATAACCATAAAAGAGAGACATAATCCTTAGCTTTATAATGATTCTTCTGCACAGATAAATAAAAAACCATAACAATAAATGCAACTCCATATTGCATGATATGAATATATAGCATGATGTGATGCATATGATATAACATAGCAGAACAAAGCAAAAGATAATATTGGGTAATATGTTAAGTAAATGTGCCTATGAATTCATTTTGCACCTAAGAATATCAGGGCTACTAATTTAAAATAGAAAAGAAAATCTTTTCAAGACAATTCTGAAAGTGTATTCCCATATGTATCATTTACTTCCTTTTCTAAAACAGATTAAAATTTATAAATATTTATTTATTTTTAATTAAATTATCTCATAGTAAATTTAAAGAATGTTGGCATGCTACAAAGTAAAATGACTGAGTAGAAAGTAAATATAAAAATCTTAAAGCAAATTAATAATTTACTGGCATTCCCTATGAACTTTAAATAGTTAATAATGCCCAGACACTGCTGTGCTGCCTCGTGCCAGACAGTGCATCTCCCTTGGAGAGGTTCTGCTGGTCATACCACCCACACGCCTTTGATCATTACCTACATACGCAGTGGTCATGTCAGTAGCTAATTGCCCACGTTACTTTCTTCATTTTTCTTGTTAAAAAGAGATTTTTAAAATGAGCTCAATACATCAGCCTTTTTAGCAGAATTATTAATAATACGTATACCCTCATTTATTATTTGATCTTTTTTTTTCCTGAGCTCTTCTTTCCCTGATACATCTGCAAAGCTTTTAAAAGGCTGCTCAACATCATCCTGCTCTCTCTTTGCCTTGTCTACACGTTTGCCTAAATCTATAATAAATATAATCATTAGAGTTTATTTTTTCTTAGATATTCTAGACTGAAGTTGACAACATTTCATGAAGTTATTTACTCAAATTCAACCTTAAATTACAGCACATTTTGACCATAAGCAGAATGAGATAAGACTCTTTTAAATGATAAACATTAAAGATGTAAAATAAAATATGTAAATCAGAGGGATTAAGGATATATAGCTGATATAAGTGGAAGTCTGTCTGTAATTTCCCATAAACCAAGTTCAAGAAGAAAATATTGTGTGTGTTTTCTTAAAGTCACTTTAACTGAATTTCCCAAGTAATCATTCCCCCCCGACTACTGAAGTGTAAAAGAAATTTTCCCTTTAAGCCATTATATAAGATTTTTACCAAGTAGCAGCCTTCCTCACTCATATTATTTATTTGCAAAATAAAGTATGTATCTTCCAAGGTTGGCAGGTTAATAAATTACAAAATTTCTTTTTAATTCAACAAATATTAATGAGTTTCCCAGTATTTCAGGCACAGTTTTAGGTACTGAAGTGGCACAGTGAACCAAACAATCAAGATCTGCCTCATAAATTTAAGTTCTACAGGGAAAATAAAAAATTAATAATAAAAAAATAGCATGTCAGACAACAGGAAGTCTGAAGAAAAAGCAGCGGAGACCAAGCAAAGGTTGAATGGTACATATTTTAAATAAGTTGCTCAGGCAAAAACTTCAGGAAGGTGAAATCTGACCAGAGACTTGAATGAAGCAAGGGAGGGTATCACATAAAGATGCAGAGAGGGAGAATGTCTGTAAGAGGGAATGGAGGTAACAAAACCCCCAAAGAAGGAATGAACACAGATTTGGGTACCAATGAGAGTTCTGGTTGGCCAAAGAATAAATGAAGAGAAGAATGGGCTAGGAGAAAGAGTCTAAGACTTCCACAGGGGCAAAGCAGGTAGACCCTTTTTGTTCATTGAAAGGCCTTTGGATTTTATTCTGAATGGAGTTGGAAACCATTGGTGGGCTTTGAGTTATGACATGATTTCAGGTCCTCTTTGTAAAAAGGCCACTAGGGTGCCTCTGTTGAAAACTGACAGTAGCAGAGCAAGAGCAGAACCCTGGGATGACAGTAAAATAACTCGAAGAGTAGTTTAGGAGGCTTAGTCCAGAGAGATTGCCCCAGGCTGTGAGACAGGGTCAAGTCAGCGCTATGTTCCGAGTGCAAATGTTAGATCTGATGCTGACGAAGCAGATGTGATGTATCATGGAGAGGAGTCAGGGATGGCTCCGTGGAGAGGCAGGTCTCAGAGGGAAATCACAGTCAGGTGTTGTTATTCAACCAAGTAGAGAAGGCGTGGAAGCAGCTGAGTGGAGCTTAGGGAAGAGCTGGACTTCTGGGTGGCACCAAAGGACAAAGGATTATGTGATATCAGCTAATGAGCAAATAAACAAAGAGAAGAGGACCAAGGACTTAGCACTGGCATTCCAACATTTAAAGAGCAAAAAGATGAGAGGCCTGAAAAAAAGATACTGAAAATAAGGAAAATTGTGATAGTCTAAAAGATTCATGAAAAATGTGTTTCAAGAGTAAAGAAGTAACCGTTAATGCCAAAACACTGTTGAGATCAAGTAAGAGAAGACTGAGAACAGACCTGTCAGGTTGAAGTCCACTTGTGATTCTGACATGATGAGTTTGAAAGTCAGAGTGAAATTAGTTGAGGAAAATATGTGAGTTAATGAAATGAAGACACAAAATATGAATGTTAAACTATTGTGAGTTTTGCTAGAGTGATCTATGTATTTCACACCCACCTCATACATTTATCCATATGTATAACTCTTATCCAGATATCTTTACTCTTAGTCACCCCATCTTTTTTCTTCTAGTCTGTGAACAACCAGCCAAGAAAGTGAATGCAGCTCTAATCCAGGTCATTCCATTTTCCCACCTAATGGACAACCAGGTGTATCATACCCTAAGATGTGCCCACTGAGATGCATTTTCTTCATTATTGTCTTTCAAGAGCATCATCCTTGGGTTGAGTAGCAGCTCATTTTTGGCAGACCCATGCATAATGTGAGTACCAGATTTTCCTTCCTCTACCAGGTGGTCATCCAGAACCCTGTGCATCCATTGGTATGAATAAGGGGCACAAGTACAATATTCTTGGCTGACATGACAATCTGCCTTTATACTCTACTCTTACCTAATTCCAGATGTACCTTCCCTCTCTTACAATGAGTCGCTGAGCCCACGCAACCTTGCGTATTGGAAGATATGACAAAACAGCTCATGATGGTCAGTTCTGGCTGAATGGTCTATTCATGTCCCATGGTCTGAGACTCATTCTCCACTAGAGTCCAGAATCATGTCAGCAGCTATTATTTGAGTGATGTATAATTTTATGCTTCAAGCCTCATGGGTTTTGTTCCAGAAATCAAGGGATCTACGTTATCATTACCCTCCTGGGGCTTACCATAAATTCCACATGACTTCTTTTCAACCACAGTTATATCTAAAACCAGAGTTTTTAATCCTCATCTCTGAAGCTGCTTTCTGAAGAGCCCAACTGCAACAGACTTCTAACATCTTTCATCTTTTAAGCAAGTTGTAAAGTAATAGATATACTACAGTGAAACTATTATTTCCTTTACATAACAAGGGCCAGACAAAAATTTGAAAGAGAGTATTAAACTATAAAATTAATACAATACATCTTAGCTATAATTTAATGACCTGCTCTTCTTTAACAGGAAAAACAGTACTGAGTCTTCATCAATATCTAGTACTTTAGGAGTAGGAGTAGACTGGTTATTCTGGAGCTAGCATTGTAGCACAGTAAGTTAAGCCACCACCTGTGAGGCCGACATCCCCTATGAATGCTGGTTCAAGTCCCATCCACCTCTGCTTCCCATCCAGCTCCTTATTAATTTGCCTGGGAAAGCAGGGGAAGGTGGTGCAAGTTCTTGGACCCCACCTACGTGGGAGATCCAATTGTAGTTTCTGGCTCCTGGCTTCAGCCTGGCCTAGTCTTGACCATTGTGGCTGTTGAGAGAATGAACTAGTGAATGGAAGATCTCTCTCTATCCTTCCCTCCCTCCCTCCCTCCACCCATTCTTCCCCCATGTCACTCTGCCTTTCAAATAAATAAAAATAAATATTTTTTTAAAAAAAGATTAGTTATTTTGGCAAATAAATGACAATGGTAGACAGAGCAAATTATAGAACATAATCATTTTAGGACTACAACAGTCTTCTCAAATATGTAATCGCATTAATTGCTGATAGAGTAAAATATGCTAACATGTAGATTTGGAACTCAATCAACCTTTCCAATTTTTTTTTTTTATTTGACAGATAGAGTTATAGACAGTAAGAGAGAGAGACAGAGAGAAAGGTCTTCCTTCCGTTGGTTCACTCCCCAAATGGCCACCATAGTCGGCGCTGCACCGATCTGAAGCCAGGAGCCAGGTGCTTCTTCCCAATCTCCCATGCAGGTGCAGGGGCCCAAGCACTTGGGCCATACTCCACGGCCTTCCTGGGCCACAGCAGAGAGCTGGACTGGAAGAGGAGCAACCGGGACTAGAACCCGGCACCTATATGGAATGCTGGCGCCAAAGGCAGAGAATTAACCAAGTGAGACATGGCACCAGCCCAAACCTATCCATTTTCTTAAACACTTATTTATTTGAAAGGCAAAGTTAGAGAGAGAGAGAGGTTCTCCATCTGCAGGTTCACTCTGCAAATGGCTGCAGTGCCTGCTGCTGGGCCAGCCAGAGGCCAGGCGCTTGGTACTCCATCAACATTTCCCTTGTGGAAGCAGGAGCCCAAGGAATCAGCCCATCTTCTACTGCTTTCCCAAGCACATGAGTAGGGACTAGATCAAAAGTTGAGCAGCCAGGGCTTGAATGGGACCCATATGGGATGCCACAATGCTGGCCTCAAACCTTTCTATTTTAAAATCACATAATCTTAAATAAAAGATTCGTCTCTCTGGCCAATGTAGAAAAAACTTCCTAAAAGCTGGACTCTTAACTTTGACATGTTTCATATTTTTTCTGGGTGGAAAGCTACCAACCTTTAATTACATATCAACTCAATTTATTCAGCTTAATATTTTGCTATAAAATTCATGTGGCATAAAAGAAATATTTACAGAAAAGAGTGGAAATCTTAATTGCATTATCTTTATAATACATTGAAACTCCAAGTCATGGTTCTAATGCAGGAAGTTTCTAAAACAAAGAATGTTAATAAGTTCTAGCCTATAGAGCTGACCCTGTGAAGTCTCCCAGTTGAAGAAACAAAAAAAAAAAGTTTTCACTTCTAGTTACTCAGTGGATCACTAGCAGTAAAATTGCACATACTACCTTGAGGCTTTGAGTGGATTATTTTTTTATCTACTAGACCAATTAATGGTTTTTAAAATGTGCTGTGCCAAATGTTCAGTGCCAAATTGAACCCCATCTTAGTCCTAGCCTCTATTTTAAAAAGCAACTCTGTTTTTGTCTGGTCCTAAAAAAAATACTCTTGGAAGATGATGAGGGGTGGGATGGAGTAGAAGTGTGAGGAGGGAATGGAGAATTCTTACCCTTGCCCTGAGAAGATTGTTCTTTTAGAGTCAACTTGCTCTTTGCCGAAACTGTAAATTTTGCAAACCTATGAAGGTCAAAAGCTGTGTTAAAATTTTGCCAGTTATAATCAATATCTCTATGTGAGTTGACCTTCTTGGTTACATTGATGAGAGAATTTTCTTGATGAAAGGAAAGGGCATTTGGAAAATGGTTTCATATGCAAAGACTAGTTAGAATTTTATTTGGGGAGCCAAGAGTTGTTATTCAATTAAATAATGTTAGAGGCCTGTGTGTGACTTGGTGGTTAAGTCCATGTTCCACAGGGGAGTGCCTTGATTCAAGAACTGGCTTTCACTCTTGACCCCAGGATCCTGCTAGAGCACATCCTGGGAAACAACAGTGATGGCTCAAGTAACTGGGTTCCTGCCACCCATGTGGGAGACCAAGATTGAGTTCCTTGTACCCAGCTTTGTCCTCCATGCCAGTCTCTAGCTATTGCAGGTACTTGAGGATGAATTTGCAGATAAGATCTCTCTATATATACATACCTGTCAAGTAAGAAATACATAAATGAAGTTATACATTCAAAATGACACATTTTCCCCTAACATTTAAGTTCAATTTAGCAATCTAAATTTCATATACGATGTATATATATATTTTTGAATTTTTACTTATTTGTGTTTATTCATTTTAGAGAGACAGACAGAAATCTCCTTCCTGCTGCTTCAGTCCACAAATGCATGCAATAGTCTAGGCTGAGCCAAATCAAAGCCTGGGACCAAGGATTCAATCCAGGTATCCCACTTAGATGACAAAGATCCAACTACTTGCTGCCTCTCAGAGTGTGCAGAAGCTAGAATTAGAAGTAGAACCAAGACTTGAACCCAGACATTCCAATAAGGAATGCAAATGTCTCAAGTGGAGTCTTAATTACTATGCAAAATGCCTGCCCCAAAATATTGTTCACTGCATAAATTTTAACAAATCTTTTAACAATGGAAGCAATGAAATTTTTTCAAGCATTTTACATGCCAGTAATAAATTAATTTTCTTTATCTCAAGTTTGCATTTTTTAGAAGAATTATTTATTTTATTTGAAAGTTATGGTTACATAAAGAGAGAAGGAGAGGCAGAGAGAGAGAGAGAGAGAGACAGAGAGAGAGAGAGAGAAGTCTTCCATGTGCTGGTTCACTCCCCAATTGGCAGCAACGGAAGGAGCTGTGCTGATTCGAAGTCAGGAGCTAGGGGCTTCTTCCGGGTTTTCCACGCGGGTGCAGGGGCCCAATGAGTTGGGCCATCTTCCACTCCTTTCCCAGGCCATAGCAGAGAGCTGAAGAAGTGAAGCAGCCATGACTCAACTGGTACCCCTATGGGATGCTGGCACTGCAGGAAGCGGCATATATTCAAGCATACATTTTAACCTGATTAATAAACGAGATCTTCTCAACCCTAGAACTATTTTATTAATGTAGAAAGAAACATAAAATATAGTGAGATTTACATTTTAAAAAGCTCTAGTCCTGTAAAGAAACAATAATATGTCAACATAAAATTACTTCTTTTTAAAATATTTATTTATTTATTTGAAAGAGTTACAGATTGAGAGTGGGAGACACAGAGAGAGGTCTTTCATCTGTTGGCTTATTCTCCCCGTGGCCACAACAGACAGACGGAAGCCAGTAGCCAGGAGCTTCATCCCAGTCTCCCACATAGATGGCAGGGGCCCAAGGATTTGGGCCATCTCTACTACTTTTCCCAGACCATTACAGGAAGCTGGATCAGAAGAGGAGCAGCAAGAACACAAACCAGCACCAGTATGAGATGCTGGTGCTGCAGGTGGCAGTTTTACCTGCTATGCCACAACACCTTCTCCAAGTTAAAATTATTTCTAGATAAATAGTTAAGTAACACAATTCAAATAGGAATGTTAAATTTCAAAGGAAACAACATGTCAATCATATACATATCTTTTCCCAAAAAAATATTTCCATTTTTTTATTTTCTTTTTTTTTAAAAGTTTACTTATTTTATTTGAAAGGGGGCAGAGTTACAGAGAGGCAGAGGCAGCGAGAGGCAGCGAGAGAGAGAGAGAGAGAGAGAGGAGAGAGAGGCCTGAGAGGCCTTCCATCCATTGGTTTACTCCTCAAATGGCTGCAATGGCTGGAGCTGGAATTAGACTTGGAGCTTCTTCCAGGTCTCCCACATGCGTGCAGGGGCCCAAGGACTTGGGCCATCTTTGCTGCTTTCCCAGACCACATAGAAAGCTGGATCAGAAGTGGGGCAGCAGCGACTCGAACCCACACCCATGTGGGATGCTGGCATGGCAGGCAGCGACCTTACCTGCTACACCATAGAACCAGCCCCTTTTATTTTCTTTATTTAGTAGATTCTGTGGTATGCTACTATTGTAGATTGTGTTTTCCAAATATGGGCAAAACAATATTTTTTTGTTCACAACTCACTCAGCAGAGTTTATTTCTCTACTTCTTAAATATGAACCCAGAGGAAGTGATGCCACCATATACCACCATATTGTGAGGAAGTCCAAACAACAGGGAAGAGCTGACAACCCAGGAAGCTCAGGTCTTGGATGACAGTCAGGATTTACCATCAAGCACGTGAGAAGAAAGTCGTCATATCACTTCAGTTCTCAGATTTTAAGCCATTGTCAATGACTTTGAGCGGAATGGGAAAGAATTATCCCTATCTACTAAGTCATGCCAAAATTGTAATTTGCAAGCAAAATTTATGTTGTCATAATTTTAAGTCACTCAGTTTTGAAGAGATTTGTTAAGCAACAGTATACAACTAGCACAGATGTTAAGAAACATCCTTCAGAACTGTGGCATCCATTTCTCCTACTTAGTGGGAGTAAGGACAGCTGATGGGAAGATGAGCAGACAAACTACTCTTTGGAAATGAAATTTTCTACATAATGCCACTGGCAACTTACCTTCCTGGAGTCAGCACTCATCAAAAGACAGTAGATATAAGAGTGCAAACTAGTATCTCTTCATCCTAAAAATTGTGGAAAAGCATTTGTCATTCAGGCTCCTGAGCTCCCTATGAAATCGAGTGAGACCTTCACCAGGACACATCACACATAAATTTTCTGCCCCAAAGAGTTTGTGTACACAAGTCTCCATCTCAGACTGCTGCCCTGGAATGCCAACTAGAATACTCTTCTAGACTTGATTTAAAACTTCTAGGACACAATTATCTAAGTTTTTGAATGCAGTGTTGATCAGATTCTTGTTGGATGTCCTGATATAACATACTGAACACATTTGGTAGATCAAGAATTTTATTACTCAGGGCCAGCACAGTGGCACAGCGGGTTAATGCCCTGGCTGGTTAAAGTCCAAGCTGCTCCACTTCCAATCCAGCTCTCTACTATAGCCTGGGAAAGTAATAGAAGGTGTCCCAAGTCCTTGGGCCCCTGCATCCACATGGGAGACCCAGAAGAAACTCCTGGCTCCTGGCTCCTGGCTCCTGGCTCCTGGTTTCAGATCAGCGCAGCTCCAGCTGTTGCGGCCAACTTGGGAGTGAACCATCAGATGGATGACCTCTCTCTCTGCCTCTCCTCTCTCTGTGTAACTCTGCCTTTGAAATAAATAAATAAATCTTTAAAAGAAAAAAAGAATTTCATTACTGAAAGGAAATGATCATGTAGTCCAAATCCTTTGATTCAGTACTAGTGGAAATCTGCAAACCTGTATAGTACATTAGGAGATAGTAAATAGAGCTGTTATTTGAATGTAATGAAAAGAATTGTTAAGTAGCAGAGGGTGGATAAGAGGTGTAAAGAAGGGCTTGCAGAGTCCAGAAGTAACAGGTACCAAAAAACAGCTACAGTAGGCCTTTGTATCAACTATTTCACAGCCAGATTCAACCAACCACACATTGAAAACATTTTAACGGAATTTGTATCTGCACTGAACACCTGCAAACATTTTTTCTTGTTATTATTCCTTACACAATAAAGTATAACAATGATTTATGTAACATTTACACTGTCTTAGATTATCAGCAATCTAGAGATGAGATAAAGTCTATGAGGAAATGTGCATAGGTTACATGCAAACATGAATAGTATGCTATATAAGGGTCTTAGGCATCAGAAGATTTCTCCATCTACTGGGTGTCTTGGAACCAACCCCCAGTGGTATGGTTGGGTGACCGTACTACCTTTCAGCTGAGAGAGTACAGACAACAACACAACATAAAAAGCAAGTGAAGAAAACCAAGGATTAGAAGAACCCTGACACTAAGGGTGAAATTCAGACTTCTTCCAATTGGGTGAATTTCTGCTTGAAAAAAATTCCCAGAAGCTGTGACTGAAACCCAATCTGTAGAAATGGCCTATAGTTGCTAGAGGGTGTGACTGGCCCTGGGCTGTTGAGAAATGTCTATTGGTAAAGAGGCACATGAGGACACAGCTGGGACGCTTTAATAGGAGGCCCCTGGTCTCTTTTGTTAAAAATAAATAAATGAAAACAAAAATAAAAAATAAAAAAGTGTATTTTTAAAAATGAAAAAATAAATCTTAGCGTGGTACTTGGAACACAGCAAGCATCAATAAATGATGGAATAAAAAAAATCATAATGGAAGACCAGATACCAAAGGGAGATACCTTCTCGTATTAGTCTTGCAGTATCTCACCAGTGCAGTCTATTGATGATGCCTAGCACTGTGTCTTTTGGCAAATTAAAAATGTTAACAGGTTCTTTTCATCCCCAACAAATGGATTTGGAGCTGAAAGAACTGATTATTGACATACTAGGCTAACTATATGATTGGATTTTCACTTATTTTGCACTTTATAAACCTGCCTAACTAAAAACTTACAGACCTTTGAACTTGATAGAATTCTGCACATTTCCATTCTCACACCATGCAACCCTAACTGACATTCAAAATACCATTAGTTTCTTTAAATGGCTCTGTATAACTTGATTTTGCACGTTACGAGATCAGTTTAATAGTCCAACTGCATGAACTGCATGGTAGAAGCGTACTTTTCTTAGCTCATTTAATAGGGAATTTATTTCTAGGAAGTACCTGTAAATAGGAAAGAAGGAATAGGAGTCTCAGCCAGGTGACCCGTCTTCACAGGAACATAGTGGAAGGGTCCCTGGATTTAGTTAATTGTCCCTGAAATCAAAACACATTTCAAGTAGAAGAATCCAAACTAGTATTTCCTTATTGTCCCTTCAACAATGGTAATTAAGGATTCTTTCAGCTAATCTCCACTTTTTCTTCTCCACTTATGAAGTACCTCACTTTTCTGTTAGATGTTTCTGCACACACTACCGTAGAATTTACCCTTAAATATGGCTTCTTTTCCCTTCTAACAGCTGCACATTGCCTTTTCTTTTGGCTCTTTAAGCTTCTGTTTATGTTACTAACATGTTGACATTTTCCCCATATTCTGTTTCAAATTACAAAGGTAATAGATTCTTAGAACTTTGATGAAACAACGGAATCTCCTATTGAATGTGATTAAATTTCAAACCTCCTCATAAGCCCCTACCCTTTCAAGGGGTTGACTCTCTTCGAGTTGATGGTCAAGACTTGATCCAATCAGCTATAATCAGTGGTATCATTTCATACTGCAGAGAACACGGTCACCACCTCTATGTTAGAAATTGAATAGAGTTGCTTCTGTCAGCAAAGGACTGCCCACATAAAAGGATTATATTTGAATGATGGAGTAGACCAGAAATTTTGAAAGGTCCTCCATAGTACAACACTCCTCTAAAAGTACTGATTAAAGGGGTTTCCCAAAGAAGTTCCGGTCACTGGTTCCCGACAGTGGCTTTTATCACGTTCTGTCAGCACCATCAGTGGCTTCCGTAGACTGTGCTGATTAACAACGATAGGGTCTCCCGTGGGTTTCTCAGTTTAACAGTGCCCTGTGTGCCTTGCCGACAGCTTGCAAGCCCCTTGGAGAATGAAGAGTTCACAAGTGTTCTTTCAGCACAACCCGCAACTGAGTCATTGCTGAGACATAACTGTTTTAAAGTTATCTTTTACAGTCACCTAATATTGCAATTGTTCTTGTGTCTATTTCGTTGAATGCTCCTTGGTGTACCATCAGCTCAGCTGTCACAATGTGTACTATGCCTTCTTGGGCAATGAGAAGAGGATATTGCAAGGCGGAGTTCACATATATGTAAATTATAAAGAATATATGTGAATTTAGAGTTGGTTGCAATTCTACCTTTGCAAAAAACTATTCACAAGAAAAGGAAAAGTAAACACAGACGCTTAGAGGTTGGAGGACTTCTTTGGATTCTGTAGCCAATACCCCTCATTTTAGAGATGAAGAAAAAAAATCCCTTCCCCTAAAAAGCTCAGGGGATTATCCCTTTGTCAATGGATCAACCCAGACTAGAACCCTGGTTCTTCAACCTAAGTCCAGTGCTCTTTCTACTGTACCATACTGCCCCCTAGTGTCATTCAAATTTCATAAGACTAAGTGATTTTATTCAAAAGAATAGATTTCAACCATTTTAAAGTTGTTTGCAAACCAAGAATGCACAAGCTTATTTAAAGTGACTCAAAGCAACAACATCTGATATAAGCCTTAATTTCACAGTGTTCTGCCATTTATATAGCTCTACATACTTGAAAAAATGTTTGTCACATCTTCTAAGATTAAATTAAGGCCCTAACGACTAAAGAACAGTTGGAAAATTACATATTGGCATGAGGTTAAGGGGACAGCCTCACTTAACAAAATCACCATCTTTAATTATTTCACAACCTTTCTTAATGTATCAATGAGTCTCTTTCCTGTAGTTATAGATAGGGTTAATCGGTATCCTGAGGCACTCTGGAGGTCTCAGAAAAATCACAGAATAAAAAGAATTGAAAAACTACTTTTATAATGAGAAGCATTAAATAGTGTGAAAAACAAAAAAAAGCCAAATTGGAGTATAACATATTATATTTTATCATATATTCCCATTTATCCTCCTTCTAAAAAAGAGTAGACATCTACAATTAGAACCAAACAAATTAGACAGAAATAAGTAAATAAAAAACTCTTGACTTGATGTATTATAAGAAGAAGAAGAATTTAAAAGTGTGGAAGAGATATATCAGGGAGAAGACAGAAACAAGAAAAAAATAGGGCAACTAATAAATGAGAGGAAGCAAAGAATTAATTATTACAGTGGGAAGGTTGATATATTGAGCTCATTTTAAAAATGTCTTTAAAAAAGAATGAAGAAGAAAAATTTAAATAGGGAGGAACTAATGAAGACAATGAAAATTAATAAAAAAGGTTGAGGAGGAAAATGTGGTACAAGCTTTAAAAGACAAAATAGTGATTCAGAGGATCTTAAGAAGGTTTATGGTATCCCTAAAAATAAAGCATTATGACCAATGCGTACTCAAACATACAAACACTGTTTTGAATTTGAAGTATTTAATTAGACATTTTTAAAAAACATATAATTACACTTTAAAAATGTATTAATCATGTAAGATTTCACAGGAGAGGCAGAATCAGTACACAAGATGCTACTGTTTTCTTTGTCTGTTTTTCTCTGGGTTTCTACCATCTTTCAGGAGATTACCAGTATAAAGTGGCATTTAATTATACTCTTCATTGCAGCCTGTTCCAGCCCTACACCTATACTCAGAAAGACAGGAAAACAGTGAACATTCTCAACTTTGAGAACTAGAACTGATGAACAAAGTGCTGGCAGGAAAGCTGAGACATACCTATCTAAACCTTGTGGCATGGGCTCCATAGCTAGCAGAACCCATCTAGTAAGTGATAGGATATGTTGTACTTCCCCATTGTCTGATCCTGAATAATGATCCATGCCAATTCCAAAACTCTCCATCTACTTAATTCTTCCAGGGTGAATGTGGCTGCATCCCTATTCTATGCCCTCTCCTCATTCCTATTTTTACTTTCATTCAGAAATTAAGAATCCCAGAACAATAATGCATTGTGTGTTTTAGCCTATTTTCTGTTGCTGGTAACACAATACCATGGGCTAAATTATAAAGAAGAGAGGTTTATTTTGGTTCAGGTTTGAGTGGCCACACCTGGTGAGGGCCTTCTTGCTGGCAGAGTCCCCAGGCAGATCAGAGCAACATGAACTGGCCTTTAGAGCAGACCCCCTCTCAGCACAACTCATTAACCCATTAATCCATTAATCTCAGTAGCAGTTTAATCCACTGATAAGAACAAAACTCTTGTTCATTTCTTGAAGGTCCCACCTGGTCTCACTTAATCTGGGGGAAGACAAAACATATTTAAATCACAGTAGATAAAATTGGGTAGAATTAAACTGCAATTAGTTCTCCATAGGAAAAGTATTGTTGATGGAAGTGGAAGCTGAAAAAAAAAATTGTGCACTACATTTTAGGAGTTCTATCTATTCAGCTAGACCATCAAAATGACAAGGATATGGAAGTAGATTTTACATCAGTGCATCAGTGCTACAGAAGCTGGGTGCCATCTGAAAACTGAGAACTTAGACTGAGAGCTTTAAACTTGAACCTTTCTTAACAATGAAAGAATTATGATCATTACTCAAAAGAATAATGAATGAGACCAAGACAACAATAGGAACTAAGAAGGCATGATGAGAATTAAAATGCACAATAATGCTGCAAAAAATTAAAATCGGTCGATGGGAAGCACAAGCTTGAAGAGCTTTATCAAAATGCAGAAAATAGGTACAGGATTGAAAGAGAAACTGTAGAAGATACTGATAATGGAGAACAAACTCTCTGTACTTTCCAGAAATTACACAAATGACAATGAAGGAAGCAAAACAATTGAATTCATACCAAGCAGAGTACATATGTTTGCAGATCAGAAATCTGTTTTCCAAATAAACTCCATGTAGCAAATACTATGGGATGGCTCACTGGTTCACTAATTAATTAGCCATTTCAACACCCTTCCCCCCATTCCTTCACCAGTGATGAAGTGTGTGACTTTCTATCCCTTCTTGAACCTGGAACGGTCATGTGATTTTGTTCTAGATATTGAGGGACATGCAGAAAACTGGACGAGGGTTTCCTTACTGCACATAAATATAAAGGAAGACAATGTCTTGATAATTTTCATGGTACTGAAAGGAGGCCTTGTTTGTTAATCCAAATATCCTTTTCAGTGGATATATTTTTAATATTATTTACTTATTTATTTGAAAGAGAGAGAGAGAGGAAGAGGGGGGAAAGGAGAGAGACAGAGCCATTTGGTAGTTCACTCCCCAAATACCCACAACAGCTGGGGTGGGCAGAGCCAGGCTGAAGCAAGGACATAAAATTCAATCCAGATCTCCCATGTGGATTTTAGGAACCCAAATACTTGAAACATCATCAGCTGCCTCCCAGGGTATGCATTAGCAGGAAGTTAAAATTGGAAGCAGAGCTGGGATTCAAACCCAGGCACCCCAATATGGAAAATGGGACTCAGAGCAATATCTTAACCACTATAACAAATGCTCACCCCGTGGAGCTGTTGGTTCTCTGGGAAATTCTGTAGCTCTTAAACTCTAAATTTTTTTTTTTTGACAGGCAGAGTGAACAGTAAGAGAGAGAAACAGAGAGAAAGGTCTTCCTTTTGCCGTTGGTTCACTCTCTAATGGCCACCGCGGCCGGCGCATCACACTGATCCGAAGCCAGGAACTAGGTGCTTCTACTGGTCTCCCATGGGGTGCAGGGCCCAAGCACTTGGGCCATCCTCCACTGCACTCCTGGGCCAAAGCAGAGAGCTGGCCTGGAAGAGGGGCAACCGGGAAAGAATCCGGTGCCCCGACCGGAACTAGAACCCGATGTGCCGGCGCCCCAAGGCGGAGGATTAGCCAAGTGAGCTGCGGCGCCAGCCAAACTCTAAATTTTATACAGTAGTTTTAAAATTTGAAATCAGCAAGAACTAGTGAGTTGTCTCATCAGCCTTCTCAAGTGATTGAGAGACAAATTTAAATGCTTAAATAAGAAATTATTTATTGTTAGGCAGATAAAATAGATCTCTGCGTTTGAGGAATTTTCTCAAAATTGATTACAACATAATCAAGCAAGAACATCAGACTCATCTCTACTCTGGCATTAAATAGTTTTTCTTTTTTTATTTCTGTGAAGAAAAAAGCTAAACAATAAAAAAAATTACCAATTCAAGATATTTTTGAAAGAGAAAAGAAAATCTATTTCTGTGGAATCAATCAATGCTTTTAATGAAAATATTAATGCAATATTAATATAAATATTAATGTAAATAGAAAAAGATAAGGAGTTAAAATGCTGAGAATTTTTATTGTAATATTTTGGTAATCTTTATTGAATTCATTAGTATGCATGTGTGCATGAGTGTTTACACAATACACATATGTGAAAATGTGTAATCAGTGAAAGGAAGAAGAGGGGAGTTTGAAAAAGTAAAACATGAAGAAACACATCTTTTTATTTAGTGTGTCACAGATTCTTTTTTCGACCATGCTTTCTAGGTAATTGTCACCTATAGTTACATTTTTAATTGAATTAATCCATGTCTTCTCATTCAAGTTATGGGGCAGGGATAAGCGAGAGAATAAATACATCTTACAATATCCATATATCAGAACATACAGTGATTATCTATTGCTAACTCAGGATCCATTATTTTTCTGAAGACATAGTCATTATTATTCTGGGAATCATTTGGCCCACCTTTTTTTTTTCTTTAAGATTTATTTGTTTATTTGAAAGTCAGAGTGAGAGGGAAAGTGAGAGACAGAGAGATCTTCCATAAGCTGGTTTACTTTCCAAATGGCCGTAATGGCCACAGCTGGGTCAGGCCAAAGCCAAGAGCACAGAATTCCACCTGGGTCTCCCATGGGCACAGAAGGGCCCAAGCACTTGGGTCATCATCTACCACTTTCCCAGGCAGGTAATCAGGGTGCTGGATCATAAGTGAAGTAGCAGCAGCTTAACCCATTACACCACAACACAAACCTAGTGAAAAGACAGATGGGCGTTTTAAAGTTTATGATCTGAAGGAGGAAAAGAACACCTAGTAGATTTACTTGAAAAATACAGGGTGGAGTCCATAAGGGCCAGTATTTCTCTAAATGCAGCAACCGGAAGTTACTGCTAAAGTGAATATTCCTTGGCCACAGGCTAAACTTGGGACACTAGAATCCTTGGGGAGGAGAGCAAAGGAGATGGGATGTGAGCTTAAAAAGTATCCCAGGTGACTCTAACGTTGGTTATATGTCAAGACCCACTGCCAGAGAGGAATGGGTACCATTATTAGGGTGCTGATAAAAGCAGCTTTGCAAGGAAATAAATGCACATTGAGGATCCAATTGTGAGAGTACAGAAAAACAATGTAGGATGAAAATATAGAGATGTGTTCCTATTCTATTGTGGTATAATATCTAGAAATAGAGACAGTACAGATCAAGCATAGAGTCTGGTTGTGATTTGAGTGTTTGTCTTTTCCAAAATTTGTGTTCAATTCCCCATTGTGACATTATTAACAGGGCTTTTGGATTAGGTCATGAGAACTCCACTCTCATAAAATGATTAATGCTCTTATAAGGGCTGGGCCTTTTGTCTTACCATCTCTTCTACTGAATAAAAACATAGTGTTTGTTTCCTCCAGGGGATGGCACATTCAAACCACCATCTTTTATTTATTTATTTAGAAGATATTATCTATTTATTTGAAAGGCAGAGTTACAGAGAGAAAGAATCTTCCATTTGTTGGTTCACTCCCCAAATGGCTGTAATGACCGAAGTTGCACCAGGCCTAAATTAGGAGCCAGGAAATTTGTCTGGGTCTTCCACATGGATGCAGGGACCCAAGTATTGGGCCATCTTCCACTGCTTTCCCAGGAGTATTAGCAGGGAGCTGGATTGGAAGTGGAACAGCTGGGACTCAAACCCACACCCATATGGGATTCCACCATTACATGCGGCAGCTTAATCAGCTATGCCACCACTCCAGCCCTCAAAGAACTATCTTGGAAGCAAAGACCGGTCTCCAACCCTGCTAGCATCTTGATGTAGGAACTTTCCACATGTAGAACACTGAGAAATAAGTTTCTGTTTTATATAAATTATCCAAACTCAGATATTCTGCTATGATAACACTAATGGACTTCGAGCCTTTGAACTCTGAATCAATTATAAAGCACTAGAAATTTATATACTTTTAAGAGAAAATATTGATCTGGTTTTCTTATATATGACAGCAAAGATGATTCATACATGCATTTGTCGCTGGCATGTAAATTGATTTATATCATTTCAGGCCGGCGCCTCGGCTCACTAGGCTAATCCTCCGCATGCGTCGCCGGCACCCCGCTTTCTAGTCCTAGTCAGGCACCGGATTCTGTCCCAGTTGCTCCTCTTCCAGTCCAGCTCTCTGCTGTGGCCCAGGAGTGCAGTGGAGGATGGCCCAGGTCCTTGGGCCCTGCACCCGCGTGGGAGACCAGCAGGAAGCACCGGGCTCCTGGCTTCGGATCAGCGCTGCGTTGCCAGCCACAGCGCACCAGCCGCAGTGGCCATTTCGGGGGTGGACCAACAGAAAAGGAAGATCTTTCTCTCTCTCTCACTGTCTAACTCTATCAAAAAAAAAAAAAGATTTATATAATTTCAAATAGCCAACAAATGCATGAAAATACTAGATTTGAATCAACGAATTAGTGGCCTATTATAAACAAACTACCCCAAAATGTTAAATTTCCCCTGAATTGTGTCACATAAATTAGTAACTGAAATGGTGATTTCAGTTCCCGTTCAGACTGCCCACATGATGCAACCAAATTTTCTCACCTGAAAATCACTCATAATTTTATGGCTTCTACTGATTTGAAGGATCTTAAATCAGAGACCCAAATTAGATAATTTTCGGAGTAGGAAAACTATTCACTCCAAGTAAATTTTGAGCTAAAGGAATACATTATCAAACGAAGAAACCATTATAAATATGGTCCTTTCCTCAATGTAGTCCAACTTTGTATCCAGCCAGCAAATATCTAGTTTTACAAGCAACACAGAATTTAATGCCTCTGAGAAGAACAGCCTTAATCTAACCATGTTGTCAAATCCACTCCCTGGAACCAGAGCCTCCTTCCAGTTTCATTGAGGCCATATCAGCCTTTCCTTTCATTCTTCAATCTTCCATTGTCAGACGGTGTTGGTAATTGGTTTTTAATTGGTTCATTTACCCGAATGATTTATACTGCCTCAGGTAGGCATGGTTTAATGACACCCATTACAGAGCTTTAGATGATTTCACACATAGATATGCTGTTGTCCTTCAAGACGGAAGATCTATGCTCGGGAGTGTTATCATTCATACTGCTCTGATGTTGGAAAAAAATTCCAGAGCGTGACCAACAATGGTAAAAAATAATAGTTTATCGAGTGTGAAATATGTACTAATCATTCTGCTACGTGTTTTATAGACATTATTTCATTTAACAGGCATTTTCACAGGAAAGAAATAAACAGAAACAATGTCCACAGAGTTGCATTTGTTTTGAACAGAGACTGTTCATGATGGTTTCCCCTTCATTTTGTAGATGACCAGTTCCTTGGCTCAAAATTAAGTTTGTCTACTTTGAGCAGTAATAGCATACTGGGGAAATCACTGGATGGTCTAGGCAAGAAATACTGGTTAATTCTTGATTTGGCAATAATAGTGAGACCCTAATCCAGACTTAATCTTTGTGTTTAAACCAGGTCTCCTGAAAAGACTCTTGAAATTCTCAAGTAATGGAGCTCACTACATACTAGTCTTTCTCATTTTGATTAACTACTTGGGTGCTGTCAAATCTTCCATAGTATAAACTTTGCTTGTATTTCATTGTTTCCTTAAAATATAATTTCTGCTTAACTGTCTAAAAACACCCTACTCATCATTCAGTTACTTAGGAGTTATGTACTGTCACACAAATACCTCAACCACATAAGGACACTTTCTCAGAAAACATATTGTCTGTCTAGCTAAATGTGTTATCAAAAATAGCAGGTGCATCAGTTTTAAACAAACTTAGGAACTGTTCTAACAATAAAGAGACTATTTTTGCTTCAATATGCTATTTATTCTAAGTAAACATTTTAGGAATAATAAAATGCTTTCATACATTTCTTCATATTGAATTAGCATATATGTATATATCATCACATGTGAATTATGAAGTATAATCGATACTTAGGAAGAGACTAGTGCTACTTATATTAAATAACAAATTTAATAGGATTCTTTAAATTTTGGTAAATTTATACTTTTAAAGATTTATTTATTTAGATAAATGGTTGGGGGAGAGAATCTTCCATCTGCTAGTTCACTCCCCAAATGGCTGCAGCTCCATCCAGATATCCCAAAGCAGTAGAAGGAGCCCAAACTTTTGGGACTTCACCCTCTGCCTTCCCAGGTACGTTAGCAGGGAGCTGAATCAAAAGTGGATCAGCTGGGACTTGAACAGGTGCTCTGATGTAGGAAGCTGAATTTGCGGGGGCAGCTTAGCTCCTTGTACCAAAACAACAGCCCCAAGTTTGGGTAAATTTAAAGAGTAATAGAATGGTGGATGTCCTAAACAGCACTCTGGCCTCAGAATCAGCCCTAAAGGCATTCCGATCTGGCTGAAAAGCCCATGAGAGTATTTCAGGCATGGAAAGCCAAGACACTCTGGAAAAAAAAAAAAAAAAACCCTAAATGAAAGATCTCTGTGAGATCCCAGTGGAAAGAACAGGTCTTCAAAGAAGGAGGTACCTTTCTCTGAAGGGAGGAGAGAACCTCCACTTTGACTATGACCTTGTCTAAACAAGATAAGAGCCGGTGAACTCAAAAGGCTTCCATAGCCTTGGAAACTCATGACTGGTGCATAGGGAGATTGCTGATGCCATAAACAGGAGTGTCAATTTGTAAAGTCAACAACAGGAGTCACTGTGCACTTACTCCTCATGTAGGATCTCTGTCCTTAATGTGTTGAACAGTGAGACTTAATGCTATAATGAGTACTCAAACAGTATATTTTGCTTTGTGTTTCTATGGGGGTGCAAACTGTTGAAATGTTTACTTAATGTATACTAAACTGATCTTCTGTAAAAAAAAAAAATAGAAGAAGAAATTATCAATTCCCAACTTGACTCTCACTGGGATTAAACATGACAATAGGTCTGATCTGATTTCATCATCATTTAAAAAATCATCTATTATTATTCACTTTATGTTTGTGTGGGAGCAAACTGTTGAAATCTTTACTTAATGTATGCTAAACTGATCTTGTGTATATAAAGAGAATCGAAAATGAATCCTCATGTGAATGGAAGGGGAGAGGGAGTGGGAAAGGGGAGGGATGCGGGTGGGAGAGACGATATGGGGGGGAAGCCATTGTAATCCATAAGCTGTACTTTGGAAATTTATATTCATTAAATAAAAGTTAAAAAAAAGAGTAACTTTGCTAGGCTAATCCTCCGCCTGCAGCGCCGGCACCCCGGATTCTAGTCCTGGTTGGGGCGCCAGATTCTGTCCCTGGTGCTCCTCTTCCAGTCCAGCTCTCTGCTGTGGCCCGGGAAGGTAGTGGAGGATGACCCAAGTGCTTGGGCCATGCACCCACATGGGAGACCAGGAGGAAGCACCTGGCTCCTGGCTTCGGATGGGCACAACGCCGACCGTGGCGGCCATTTAGGGGGTGAACCAATGGAAAAAGGAAGACCTTTCTCTCTGTCTCTCTCTCTCACTGTCTAACTTTATCTGTCAAATAAATAAATAAAATAAAGAGTAACTTTGTAGGATTGGAGCTTCATCCAATTATAAGGATTTGCATAGAGATCATAGTAACAACTATTGGGAATTACATAAAGTATTTTTGTTCAAATAAACAATCTTAAAAAAATAAATACTTTCAAAATATTCTTCCTTGGATTAGAAAATTTTAAGTATGACTTTGTAAATTGATAGCTTTGTCAAATGTTCATTCCCTCCACATATACAACTTCTGAGTATAATGCTGCCATTTTCTAATCTTTCTCATCTCCCACATTTAGGAAAGCAGATCTACTAAGAGTTTCTGGAGAACTGCTGAGACCCAATTTTGTATTAGTGCATGCACATTTAGATGTGCAGTTTACTTGTGCATACATAACATGTGCGGGTCCAAGTGCTCCAAACAAGTTCATTGTGGCTGTGTATCAATGTAACTGTAAGGAAACAGCCTGGGTGGGACAGGGTTCTTAATGCTGAATGACAGTTTACCTAAGAGGGAAACGAGGAGTCATTTCACAGTATCCCTTGAGGTTTTGTACTCGAATGATGAGCAAGCAGGGCCTGAAAGCTTCGATGACTGGAAAGGCTTTCTCAGTAGTAACACCTTCATGTACCTAAAGGCATCCGTGTATGTTTCTCTTCCTTAATCCACTCTGTGCCATCCAGTACAGGAGCTAATAACCACTTGTGGTTACTTACTGAACACTTAAAAGATGACTCACCCAAGTGGAGATAAATGTAAAATGCATACAACTTTGAAAACCAGGTATACAAAGAAAATGTAAATTATACCATGACAATGACTTTATATTGATCACATGTGGAAATAATAAATTTTACACTGTCAGATGTATTTTTAGAAGTAATGCTGCTTGATTCTTTTTTTTTTTTTACTCTTTAAAATGTGGCTACTCCAAAACTTTTACTTATTTGTGTGTCTCAAATTATGTTTCTTTTTAAAACAAATTTTGTTTACTTGAAAGGCAGAGTGGCATGGTGATCAGGGGAGACAGAGAAAGAGAGAGAGACAGACAGAGAGAGAGAAACATGCATCTATTGATTTACTCCCTAAATACCCACAACAGCCAGAGTTGAGTCCAGCCCATGCCAGGAGTTAAGAACACATGGGTGGCAGGAACCCTAATACTTGGGCCATCATTTGTTGCCTGTCAGGCTCACTAGCAGGAAACTGGCTCAAAAGCAGAGTAGCTGTGACTCAGATGTAGAAGTGGGCATCCCAAGCAGCAGCTTAACCCACTTTGCCACAGTGCTGGCCCCTTAAATTATGTTTCTGTGGGGCAGCGTTGATCTCTACTCAGATCAGATTATCTGTGACAGGTATTTGTTGTAATTGGAATATCTTATATGATAAGATGGAGATTGAATTCATCCCGCCCTGGAGTGGTCACGGCCACTCTGGACAGTTCTGCCAAAACCCTCTCTCACCTCCTTCCTTCCTAATGTTGCTTTTCCTGCCCTCAATCACCATCAATCAAATTTAATAATTCAGACTTTGGTAGAGTGTTGTACACACGCGTTTAACACTATGTGCCTGGCACAGGTTCCAGTTCTAGTCAACTATCTGTTTGTTTAACCAATTCTTGTAATAATTCTAGAAGCAGGTTCTATCATAATCTCACTTTTTTTTTTTTTTTTTTTTGACAGGCCGAGTGGACAGTGAGAGAGAGAGACAGAGAGAAAGGACTTCCTTTTTTCCATTGGTTCACCCCCTAATGGCCACTGCAGCCGGCATGCTGCGGCCAGCGCACCGCGCTGATCCGAAACCAGGAGCCAGGTGCTTCTTCCGGTCTCCCATGCTGGTGCAGGGCCCAAGCACTTGGGCCATCCTCCATTGCACTCCTGGGCCACAGCAAGAGAGCTGGACTGAAAGAGGGGCAACCAGGAGAGAATCTGGCGCCCCGACCGGGACTAGAACCCAGTGTGCCGGCAGCGCAGGCAGGGGATTAGCCTAGTGAGCCGTGGCACCGGCCCATAATCTCACTTTAAAGATGAGGAAACTGAGATGCAGAGAAGGTATGGAGTTGCTTAAGGTCACAGAACTGATGAAAAGGAAGAATGAAGCAGTCTGGCCTCTGAATCTGGGCACATATTTTTTACAGTGCAAAGGAAACTGGTTCTTCACAGTTCAAATGAAACTCTCAAACTGCATTAAACCTAGTTGAAAACCCAAAGCTCCTCTGCCATCCTCATTATCGTTGACAGCATCCCAAAGATTCCTTCCAACCTCACACTTCCTTTTCTTTAAAATGTATCTATTTAAAAGGCAGAGCGACAGAGAGAGGGAGAGACAGAGAGAAAGGAAAATCTTCCAACTGCTGGTTCACTCCCCAGATGGCCTCAACACCCAGAGCCTAGCCAGGCTGAAGCCAGGAGCCTGGAACTTGATCCAGATCTTCCACTTAGGAGGCAGGGACCCAAGCCCTCGGGCCGTCATCTGCTGCCTTCCCATGATGCATTAGCAAAATGTTGGACTGGAAGCAGAATAGCTGGGACTTGGATCAACACTGAGATATGGTATGCAGGCTTCACACACAAGACCCTAGGTCCCTCTCCTCCTCTAGGAGTTTTAAGATTCTAACTTTATTATGTGCAGCAATTTAGCATTTCTAGCTCCATCCTGTAAAATCTTTGTCTTCCACATATATCCTGATGCTTTTCTTTTCACACCCAAATGGGATAAGGTAAAAACATCTTAAGGGAAGAAAAATCTCTCCTCTTAAGAGACAGCAGCACCTGAAGATTTTGTGAATTTAAATGACATTTTGTTTCTCTCTATTACACTGATGATAACTTTATATGAGAAATATTTATCATTACACAAAGTTGGAAACTGAATCACATACTGAAAATAACATTCACAAGGTCACAGAGCCATTCTAATTTTCTTCATACCAACACATGTACTTGAGGTTCTTCTGGGTGCTCCGTCCCTGGATTTGGCCTTTACAAGGGCTTATATGTTGATCAATTTAAATAGTCAGCAATCTGATTACTGTAAATGATTTGTCACCACACTGACATCAGATTCTGCAAGGATGCCCAAGTCACTCTTGTTTATTTTTAACGTTTTTATTTTGTTTTATTTATTTGAAAGACAGAGAGAGGTAGACAGACAGAGGTCTCCAATCTGGTGGTTCACTCCCCAAATGCCTAGAACAGCTAGAGCTGGGCCAGGCCAAACTCAGGAACCAGCACTCAACCCAGGTTTCCCAACTGTGTGGCAGGGACTCAACTACTTGAGTCACTGCTGCTGCCTCCCAGGGTGTGCATTAACAAAAAGCTGGGGCCAGCGCCGCGGCTCACTAGGCTAATCCTCCACCTTGCGGCGCCGACACACCGGGTTCTAGTCCCGGTCGGGGCGCCGGATTCTTTCCCGGTTGCCCCTCTTCCAGGCCAGCTCTCTGCTGTGGCTAGGGAGTGCAGTGGAGGATGGCCCAAGTGCTTGGGCCCTGCACCCCATGGGAGACCAGGATAAGTACCTGGCTCCTGGCTTTGGATCAGCGCGGTGCGCTGGCCGCAGCACGCCGGCCGCGGCGGCCATTGGAGGGTGAACCAACGGCAAAGGAAGACCTTTCTCTCTGTCTCTCTCTCTCACTGTCCACTCTGCCTGTCAAAAAAACAAACAAACAAACAAACCAGAAAGCTGGAATCAACAGCAGAGCCAGGTTCCAAGAGCGGTACCAAAGCAGTGTGATATGGGATGCCATATCTTTTTTCTTAATGATGTACTTATTTATTTGAAATGAGAGAGAGAGAGAGAGAGAGAGAGAGAGAGAGAGAATCTTCCAACTGCTGGTTCACTCCCCAAAAAGCTGCAATGGCCAGGGTCAAAGTCAGGAGTCACATTTCCCGCCAGAGTAGCAAGGGCCCAAGCCATCTTCCACTGCCTTAACTGCATTGGGAGGGTTCAGCATAGGAAGTAGAGCAGCACAAACTCAAACCAGTGCTCCAATATAGGATAACAGTGACTTTGCAGGCTGCAGCTTATCCATTGAAACACAATGCCAGTCCCCCAAACCGTGTCTTAACTGCTTCTCCAAATACTTGTCCCCAAGCTACCTTTCCTGAGAACATGCCATTGTATTATACAATAACTTTGGAAACAGTGCCTCTCCTACCACCTGTGTCTTTCTCTTTCTCCAGGTTTTGGAAAAGAATCTATATTTATGTATTCTTGTGAACATAAGTAGTATCTTTGACCATAAACCTATCTGGCTAAGAAAACAAAACATAACAGTTCAATATAATTATTATGACCACATTGATACAGAGAAAATGGAGGTCAGGCAGTACTCTTTTCTGTCTGCTAAATAAGGAAATAATAAATGCTTTGCAGACATAGAAAGATGGAAAAATTGAGGCTATTAGAAAAGAAATTATTAGTGGATCAAAAATAGTTAAATGAAATGTGAGTGTTCAGAACTTGACTGGAGAGCAAACTAATCAGCCAATGAAGCTCTTTTGAGTTAATAATGAATGTCTCATCTCAACTTGAAACAAATCTGTCTGCTCTATTGGAAACATATAATATCAAAGGAGAGGGAAGCTGTCCCATAAAGGCAGGGTAGCATTTGAACATCAATTTGACAGGTAGCGTAATTTTCTTACTAAGGACCGTGAATATCATATTGAAGTCTCCTAAAGAAATACTCCTCAAATTCTCCATCATAAGTCATCTGAATAGGGAAAGTTTCCGTGCAAGTCAAAGGAGATATAGGAAGAAAGGCTGAGGCAGATGAATTTCACTTATGACCAAAAAACCATGACCTTGACTTATTTCCATTTAATACTAATCTATTATCTCTAAACCAGGAACAAGTGAAAGTGAAATCAGTCAGAAGCTGGAGTTATTTCTGCTCCAGATTTACTCTAAGTAGTGCTATGTCATCTGAATACATTTGTATGCAAGTGACAAGAGGCAGGGAATGTTCAGTTCTGATTTGTGCTTTTTCTACTATTTTAAGTACCAGGGAGAGATGAGAGTGATTTGAACTCCTGTGTTTCCAGTGCCTAGCACATGGCATGCATGTAGAAGATGAGAAAAACACTTTATTAATCTTCTTGCAGTGTTATCTTTTATAATATATTCAGAAAGCAGCTTTTTATTATGTATATGGGAAAAGTTTGGAGAAGTGTCAAACTAATATTTCAATTGTTTTAAACTATGTTTTTCCCTAGGCATCCCAGAAGCGTGTGACTGTGGAGTGTAAGAAAGCTTAAACTAGTTATGTATTTCCATTTCAGCATGACTTACAATGATAGGGGAAACATAAGTGAGACCACGATGACATCGCAGCCTGTCTGTGGTCTCTGGATTCAGTTTGGCTACAGCTCCCAAGAAATCAGCCACATTTCTTTTCTTTCTTTTTTGTGACTTTTCTATTTTCTTAAAAAAATTTATTCTTTATTTTATTTGAAAGACAGAGTTACACAGAGAGCGAGAGAGAGACAGAGAGAAAGAAAAAGGTCTTTCATCTGCTGGCTCACACCCCAAATGACCACAACAGGTGGGTCAGGGCTGGGCCACACTGAAGCTAGCCAGAAGCATCCTCCAGGTCTCCCACGTTGGTGCAGTGGCCCAATCCCTTGGGCCATCGTCCGCTGCTCTCTCAGGCACACAGCAGGGAGGTTTGCCATATTTCTAATTTCTGAATGGCCTCCTAATGTTAAATGAAAATTTATTTAAGAGGAGTGAACATCTGATTACACCATGTGCAACTTTAAACCACTATTTATATGGATTAAGCTAGACTTTGCTGGTTCACAAGGAAAATCACATAGAATGCTATTTGTTGTTCACTGGTGTTGAGTGGTTTTTGCTGGCTTTAAAATTTATTTGAAAGGTAGAGACCGAGACAGAAAGGGAGAACTTCAATTCCCTTGTTGACTCCCTAAATGTGCACAACAGCCAAGGCTTGGGTCTCTCACATAGGTGGCAGGGACCCAAGTAAATAGACAATCATCAAATAGCTCTCAGGGTGCCTTTAAGCCAATATTTCAAAATTAGATTTTATATTAAAATATGACTTTCTATGCTCTTGCAAAGTTTAAAGATATGACAGCACCCAGACTTCTTCATGACAGTAATTTGTAGGATCCACGTATCTGAGACTTCTCTAAGAAGTTTGTCACCTAACAAACTCCTGTAAGCATTTCGTGGTGTGAACTCTACACAGTCTAGATCCAAGAAAATCCTCCAGTTTAGAGGAAAACTGGTAAAGTATGAATATTATGAGTGTAGTCACTCCTCCTGCTCCCACAATACCCAACATTACTGCAGAAATCCACAACATTCTGAAATTGCTATTACGCCTGAGAGGGTCTCATATCCACCAGATAGAGTGATGCCTCTACTTTGTTGACAAAATGACTTTCCACACTTTCTGGAGTGGCTATTCCCAAAGTCTACCCCATTGTTTTCATTCTCTTCTTTCACACTCATTCCTGTCTTTTTGGAGACGGTAAGGCACACACCCAGGCCGGTGCCGAAGCTCACTGGCTCACTAGGTTAATCCTCCATCTACGGCGCCGGCACACTGGGTTCTAGTCCCAGTTAGGGTGCCAGTTCTGTCCCGGTTGCTCCTCTTCCAGTTCAGCTCTCTGCTGTGGCCCAGGAGTACAGTGGAGGATGGCCCAAGTGCTTGGGCCCTGTACCAGCATGGGAGACCAGGAGGTAGTACATGGTTCCTGGCTTCGGATCCACACAGGGCACTGGCTGTAGTGGCCGTTTGGGGGGTGAACCAAGGGAAGGAAGACCTTTCTCTCTGGCTCTCTCTCTCACTGTCTAACTCTGCCTGTCAAAAAAAAAAAAAAAAAAAAAAGGGCACACCCTTAGAGCTCATTCTACTCTCCCTCTTCCTATTGCCAAACTGGTCTTTCACTCTGTCACTTCATAGGTTTGTGAAGATTGACCATCCCTTTGGAGATATTTTACTTTCTAATTTCTCATCAGGTAATTGAAACTACTATGCCTATTTACCAATAGCACATTTGTTAAAGCAGATCACATAAATAAATCCAGTGACTGGCAAAGAAATGTGCCTTCCTTGATGGCACCTCTTACCTCCCATGCAGCCATCTCAAAGGAGGGTAGAGTTTGAACTTGTCCAATTCAACTCTGTCAAGGCTTTTCTTCCTAAATAAAACATTTTGTTAGATTTGTCGCTTCCACAAACTCCTGAAATATTGATACTGGGGTTCCATGTTTGAACCTATTCTAATCTCTTTCTGTATATTCTTCCAAAATTCTCCCAACCATCCTCGAAGATTGTGACTTTTGTATGCTGATGTTCTATGTCTATACACCAAACACCCTTTTTCCTACCTTGGTCATAGAATTCTCACACTCCCATTCCTTCTCCATTCCACTGTCTCAGTAACATTCTTCAAGGCAAAACTGATCTACAGGATAGATTCCAAAATCTTCAAATCCTGTACAAAGATCTTTATGACAGGCGCACAACCATTTTCTGCTTTACCTCATACCATTCTGCCACCACACACACACTGGTTCTGCCTGGTTATTTTAGCCTGTTTCACAGCTCTGTCACTTTAACATGATAGTCTTTTGCGGGGATGGAAATTCTCCTCCTGTATTCTGATATAAATATTCCCTTCTTTCTTGAAGATATAGGTCAAAGCATACTTCACTGTAGAAATTTTCTCATCTCCACAATCAATGTACCTCCTCCTGTCTCTGGGTTCTCAAGCTAATTATCAGTTTATTTATATCACTGTACTATGTCTTCTCCCATACCCCAAATAAGTAGACTCATACACTGGAACCTGAAATTTTTTAGGTACAGGATAGTATTTCATATGTGACTTGTAGACACCTAATGCAGTACCTGTAACTCGGTACTGAGTAGATAATTATTCAGTTCAACAAAAACATATTTAATCTTTTCTTTACTGTGTTGCTCCTCTCAGTCCCCACAAAGAGTATGAGATAGGAATGACTTGTAAGTAAAGAAAAATAAAATTCAGTAAAGTTGTTTATTAAAACTTATAAATGATAGCAGTGTATTAATCTGCAGAATAAATGCTTTATCTAATATATATATATTAGTTTATATATGTATATATCTTGGTTTCTTCAGTAAATGTTTCTTGGGTCAGTAAATGATTTATTAAACACCAAGTGACAGATGGTCTTCACCAGTTTTCACGTGGTTAACTACTAGGATCGTATGCACTATAAGACCCCCTAAAAGTATGAGATATTATAACATTAGTTCATCACTACATCTAATTAAATTCATGTTCCTTTATTCTCCCAAACTAAAACATAACGTCTAGAAATTGCAGAATCTTGTTTATCTATTGAACATTTTTCATATTATATCTTCAATAGCATACAAATTTCATATGTATATGTCTTTAAATCCTATGGAACTGAAGTTTTTAATTAGTGTAACTAATGCAAAGGCTTTTGATTTTTCTATGTATATCAAGATTACTTTTATACACTCAATTTAGGTTTTAATTATTTTTATTAAAAATCAGCATCATTGAAATCAAAGCAATTACTAAGAAACACTTCGTGGAGATTATTTTTCACAAAAAAATCTATTAGTTTACCAAATAGTATCAAATCTGTTTTGGCAATCATTTCATATTTCATACAGTTATAAGCCAATGCCCTTTTTAGCTGCATTATCAAATGCTAATAGCAATGCCATTAATTAGTAATACATATTCATTGAAATTTAGTGACTTAAAGACTCATCTAGCTTCATACTTGTGGTGTCCTTTGGGACATACATTTCAGATCTAACATTGTATCCAGCTATAGATAGTGAGAGTGAAAGCAGACCTATGAGATCATCTAGCTAGCTTAATGTTTTTATGACAAAGAAAGCACATGTGTCTTTTGTCCAACATGACCAGGTAAGGAAGATGACCAAAGATTAGAACTCAAGTCTTTAGATTCATAATCCAGTAAATATTTTTCCTACTAAAATTAAAGTCTGTCTATTTCCAAACATAAAATGAAAGAAAACAATTTTTTTTTTAATAAAGAAAATTCCCTTTACCTCAGAGTACTGATCTACAATCCTATTTTCCTTTGTAAGGTTATTTACCAGCCTTTATTACACTAATGTCCCATTTATACCTACAAATAAGCCTGGTTATTCAAATCTGCTTAAGCAGTTAGTCTGATTAATTACATGTCTAAATTACAGATTAACAAAGTGTCTAGTCAATTCATGTTTAAATAGCTAGTTTAACTGGTTGGTTATTTATAAGTAAGCATTGATTGACAAGACATTCTTTATTCTATTGAGCTTGTACAGATTCAACTTCTAAATGAGGCTATAGTTAGTTGCTAAGGGTATTACAATAAACGCAAGCATTATTTTCCTGTGACATCAAATGACTGCTTTGACTTAATTTTCATCTTTCTTCTTGTAACTCTGGCATCATGTTACCAAAAAAGACAGTGTGTTCCGGTTTCCTTTGTTCCCTTCTGGAAGTCATCATGAGGAAGAAAAGTTGGTGGTGCTTGTAGCCTGGGAACTAAGGGCTGGAGGAGACAGGGAACCTGGGGTAATCATAGCTCCCATGACAAAGTAAACAGAGAAAGAACAGACTCCAATAGTGAGAGGAAAGACAGGGAGAAAAGAAAATTTGGTGAATGTGAAGTATCACCATTATATATTTTAATAAAAATGTGACTTAGTTACACTGCTTTGTTCCAAAGCTTAGAAACACTTTCAACAACTAGAGATGTTGATCTAATGGTTGATTTAATTCTGACTATATTAAGATTGGCTATCATATGAAGAAGTCAATGCCAAAACAAAGATATGTGTTACAGAAACTAAACACACAGCTTTCAGCTAGAGTTTTACTGCTGAAAACTATCCAAAAATTGTTATTTGTGAGTAGTCAATTCTCTGGCCTCCTCGAAGGAGCCTCAGCTCTCCCCAATTTATTTGACATGAGCACTTCTCTGGAGATTGTATGACAAATGAGCCTGAGATGGATAAGAAATGATTTAGCCACCTCTAAAGATTATTTTGTCTGGTGCATCCAAATTGTCTAAAATCACTTTTTCTTAAGAAGTAGATTTGGGTTTATTTTATACAGAAGGAGAAATTCTGAGAAAAAGAGATGCACATGTCAAAAGATAAAATAGTGCAGCAGAAGGATTCATTGCCTAGGTAACTTTTTTCTTCTCTCATTTTACTTTGCGATAAGTTCTCAATGGACTGATTCATTTAAGCTATGATTTTTATTCATATTTTTAAGCTGTTGGGCCTGATGTTGAAATCTCCCTTGTCACCAGTTAGACTTACTAGTTTTAATGATTTGGGTTTTAAATGAAGGTCATTATATAATATCCTGCATTGCATGCAGATTATAAAGTTCCTGCCGGCTTTGCCTTTTAATTAAATTATTCTTTCAAGTGGAATATAGGAGTAGAAAAGTCCATCTTCTTTTCATATTGAGAAGGCTCTATAGCCAAACTTTTCTGCTTTATTACTAATGAATATTTAAAAGAATGTTCTTGAATAAATGTTGCTTGTGTCAAAAAGAATTATTTGTTTAATACATCTTTTCCCCACCCAATTCAATTACCCATATTTTATAGATACTGTAATTTAATGCATGAATATACTATATATGTATATGTCCTCTGCCTTACCTTGGACTTTCTGGCATCTCTGACACACAACTAAACAACAACAAAAAGAACCAAGAGTGATGGAGTCATGAGAGTTTAGGAAGAAACATGAGACTTAGTAGTCAATCTCTTGATTAATACTCCACAAGAGAAGAGCAACCAAAAGTCTGAAGGAAAAGGATGGAGACTGGTTTGCCAGGAGGAGCAGAGTGATGTGAGAAATTCTTTGAGGAAATAAATTCACTCTGGGTGTTCCTGACCCACTCCACCCCCAACAGTTAAGATGAACATCAACTATGAAGGGACAAGGGGAAAGAGTCACGTTGACATCCATTAATGTCCTATGGCATAGAAGCCAACACGATATGGGCAGGGAGTATTTCTGGACCATGGCAACAGCGTTCCCAGCCCAGATTGGTTTACAAATATTAAGACCACCTCAGCAGACAGCAAAACAAAAAACCGTGTGTGAGATGGAGAATATAGCAAATCTCATGTTATAAAGTATACCCAAGAAGCTAACCAAGGAATCAAAACACTAGGAATGATCTATGCAGAAAGACACTTGTCAAGGCCAAGGAAATAAAGAAATATCCAGATTAGCCGCATCATCCTCAAAAATTGAAAGGTCCTTGAAACAAAGCTAAATAGGAGTTAGAGGAGGAGATTTCTGGAGGCACGGAGGTGCAGTAGGAAAGCTCAGTCTTTGTTCTTATCTCTGGCCACCTTGAACTGTGTCATTAGTGTTGACCAGAGTGTCGAGAGATGATGTCTGAATGTTTCTAAAATCTTCCATTCCTGAACATTAGTGCTCTGACCTCCCAGGATGGTCTCTTCGGTTTAAAATAATAAACAATTTTCGGGTGGCACCCGGAAGTCGGTGATCTGATTAGACTATCAACTCACAACATGCCTGCAACCTTTCTAATGCACAGGGTGCTGGACCATAGGGTCGACAATGTGAGCTTCCCTCTAGAGGTTGGGTCCTCTGCATCCACTTAATGACAAATGATGCAGGGCCCCTTGTTTATTTGCTTCCTCTGAAATCCGATCCCATTTTTCAGCACCCTTTCTAGGTCTGATATAGAATTAATCGCTGGCAGATGTGGAAGGAATTTTGAGCCAAGATATAGTATTTGTTTGCACTGTCTGGTTTTTCAGGCTTAACCAATATCAGGTCATAGCAGCTGGTTTTTATCAAAGTTTTGTATACTATAGACCATCCACCTGACAAAACAAGATTTGCTCACATGACTTTATTTGAAAGCCTTAAATATAGGAATTCCACCAAAGGAATGAAGAATTTTTTTTTAAATCCCTAATCAAATTAATGAATGGGCTTAATTTCTGTTTATTTGCCTGTAAATAAATGACTGAGTTATAATATACAAGGAAAATGTGCTCTATTACAACACATTTCTTAAGATTTGTGGTTTTAGCTTATCATGAACTTTAAGTTTAAAAATGATTTTAAGTCCTTATACTTTATGTAAGTATCATTCATAAAACAAAGTTTACCAATCACTTTTTATCCATAGTGACAAAGAGTGATCTCATGTCAAAACTACAGTAAACTGCATGAGGTGCAGCCAGTGCACTAATTTTGTATCAACATTCCTCTCCTTACTGACAGGGCCTTCATTTTCCCCTTCCATGCCAGAATCAGTGTGCTGAATTATTTTCATGACCTTCCTCTTTGTTTTTAAATAAATAAAAGATTAGCATTTCAGCCACCCTGTTTACATTAAACCCTAAATTCCATAAGCCACAGTAGTATTTGTGTTTTCAACTTCCATGCATTTTTTTTCCAGGGGTGCATGAGTTCATTTGATTTGTTTCGACTACCCAAAATATTTTAAAAGTACTGCACTGTGGAGAAATATTTATTTGAAATAGCTGAGGATAATTTGCAAACTCTGTGATGATTCAGTGGTCTCTACTAATGAAACAGAAAGTCTTTTATTCTGCAGTCTCCATGACACTGTGGGAAATAAGATCTCAAAGAGACCTGAGCTTTTATTAAAATTATTTTAGTTTTGGATAGTTCCTGCTCCTTGGGTTGTAATGCATCTAACATAATGTGACTCAAAGGCAATTTTACCTGTTTTTAGACTGTCTGTACAGTTATGAAATACGTTACAGAGCTGTGGAATAGAAGTTATCTGAGTCTGAAAATCTTATTAAACAATGTATTAAAATGTATGTGATTAGAAAAGCACAAACTAAAAGAAATTCTCTTTCAGTTTGAGAAAATTTCAAAATAAATATACTTGGGAAAGTTTAAAATTTTACAATACCAAATATAAGGTTATTACAAAATAGAGCAGCTCCCTACTTTTCCAATGAGAAGACCTAATTAAAGATTTTTTCTAGTCAATTTGAATATATAAACATATGTGGAAGCCCGTGAAGTATCCAAATCTCTAGATATAACATACAAAATAATTATCTTAGTTGTACAGATTTAAAATTACACATTATGGGCTGGCATTTTGGTGATGTATGTAAAGCTGCTGCTGTGTAGGTTCCAGTCCCGGCTGTTACACTTTCAATCCAGCTCCTTGCTGTTGGCCTGAGAAAGTAGCAGATGATGGCCCAAGTACCTGGGACCCTTGCCAAACAAGTGAGAGACCTGGAAGAAACTCCTGGCTCCTGGCTTTGGGTTGACCCAGTGCTGACCGTTGCAGCCACCCAGGCAATGAGCCAGAAGATAGAATATCTCTCTCACTCTCTTTCTGTCTCGCCCTCTTTGCAATTCTGACTTTATAAATAAATAAATATTTATAAAAATTATACATTTTATAAAAAAGTGGTACTGAGTATTGTTTTTCTCCAATATTTAATTTCATAAAAATCTTTGTTCAATTCTTCCTATATGTCTTTGATCTTGGTCTGTTAGTTATCACCAAAGAAACATTTAAAGGTATATAATACATGTTTTCAGGTAATGTAATTTTTGTCTTCACCTGTTGGTTAGCAATACACCTTGTTTTCATTCTTTTTGTTAACTGTCCATGAGCTTAACATTAAGACATGTTTTTCAGTCATTTTGATCTCCAAACTGTAAAGGATAGCATTATTTTCAAGTGGCGTTAAACAGGAATATTTATATTTGAATTCAACACCCATTGAAAAATAAATCACTGTTAAATTTCTGCTTTTGAAAAAATTCTCATTAGTTAATCTCGAAGATTATGCAAAGCTACCATTGCTTTTTTTTTTTTTAATTTTTTGACAGGCAGAGTAGACAGTGAGAGAGAGAGAGAGAGAAAGGTCTTCCTTTTGCCGTTGGTTCACCCTCCAATGGCCGCCGCAGCCGGCATGCTGCGGCCGGCACACCACACTGATTCGAAGCCAGGAGCCAGGTGCTTCTCCTGGTCTCCCATGGGTTGCAGAGCCCAAGGACTTGGGCCATCCTCCACTGCACTCCCTGGCCACAGCAGAGAGCTGGCCTGGAAGAGGGACAACCGGGACAGAATCCGGTGCCCCGACAGGGACTAGAACCCAGTGTGCCGGCGCCGCAGGTGGAGGATTAGCCTATTGTGCCGTGGCACCGGCCCGCTACCATTGCTTTTAACACTAGTAAGGTGACTCACCAAATGGAACACTGATGTTCAGAATAAGGAATTAGGAGAGCACCTATAACATGAGATATTTTGTAAGGGCTCAATGTAAAGCAACTAATTCTTTTTTTAATATTTATTTATTTATTTGAAAGGCAAAGTTACAGAGAAGTGGGGAGGAGACAGCATGGAAGGGAGAGAAAGAGAATAAATATTCCATCCCCTGGTGCACTCCCTAAATGGCTGCAACAGCTGGAGCTGGGCAGATCCGAAGCCAGGAGTCAGGAGCCTCCTCCAGGTCTCCCACAACTGTGCAGGAACCCAAGCCATCTTCCACTGCTTTCCCAGGCCACAGCAGAGAGCTGGATCAGAAGTGGAGCAGCCAGGACAAGAACCAGTGCCCATATGGGATGCCGGCACTGCCGGTGGTAACTTTACCAGCTACTTCACTACGCCGGCCCCAAAATACATAACATTCTTATTTTAAAGGTATTGACAAATAGCACAGCTTAATATATTATTATGTATTGGTAATTCCAATTATACCCAGCGCGCCAGCCGTGGCGGACATTAGAGAACCAACGGCAAAGGAAGACCTTTCTCTCTGTCTTTCTCACTGTCCACTCTGCCTGTCAAAAAAGAAATTCCAATTATATAATAGGAACATATACAACTACTTATTGTTTAGTTTTCTTTCTAGGAAAAATATAAATGAAGTTTAAAATAAGTAATTTTCTAATCATTCTTGCTGGGAATACTACCTAAGCTCCATGTTGAACAATAATATTTATATATCTTATTCATATTTGTTGATTCAGTGAATAAACTTAAACTATCAGTTGATCAGTTGTCTGTCTTCATGCATAAACTATTTATAAGTGTTTATCCTAAAATGTTTCTCTAATCAAAATGGTCTATGTGTATAGAAAAAGGGAGTAAGTTTGCTGTTTATATGTTGAACATATAACCTGTTAAATTACTTACTCATTCTTTAACTAGAGTGTAATAAAGATAGCATTTCAAAACATATTCACTTTGAAATTAGACCTTCTTCTCATTACAGTAGCAATAAATGTTCACTGCAGATATTTTAAGAAACACAGACATGAGCAAAGAAAATATAAGGCCCATGCAACCCAGCCAATATATACACCTCTGAGTGGTATGTGAATATTATTGTATGTTTCTAGTCTGTCACTGTTTGCTTGGTTCAAAGTGGTGTTGGTCCTGCTCCTTATCTCCCAAGTAAATGTTGTATCAAGGTCTCTGACAAGTGCAGTGGATGCTCCTACTTACCAGCTTCTCTCCCACCTGCCATGGCTCTACCTTCCTTAGTTCACAGATCCACAAACTTGCTTCCTAAAAGCCCAACTTGCACTTTTTTTTTTTTTTTTTTTTTGCCAAGTTCCCACCTTGAATCTTGGTGCTCCTCCCCACTAGAAACAATACAAACTTGCATAGAATTCATCCATTTCATTGTTTCTCGGCCTTTTGGCTAAGATCAAGTGTAGTACATCCATTTCTGTGAGCTACATTTTTCCTTCTAATCTAGGACCAGAGGTGACTTGTCCTGACCTCACTTCTGGTTCCTGCACCATTACAACTGTCTGCTTGGGATGGGGCTTCTTCGGGCAGCCCTTGGGACCTTGCCAGTTGTTTTTGTTTTTGTTTTTGTTTTCAGTTCTGGGTCTGAATCCTATCTCCAAAAACCTCCCGTCAACCTTGATTTGGACATCTTTGTTCCGTGACTTGTTCACTTATCTAAGGCTGACACCTCTTGTCACTGTCTACGCAGTCTATTTCAATGTCCTGCCAACTCATTTGGGTCTAAGACTCAATGCTAGCCTACTTTGGACTTGAATTTTTTATATTAATTTTATTTATGATTTAAACTGCCTCAACCATTTGAGCCTGTTGGATTTTGCCAATATCTGCTTTTAAAATTCTCATACAACTTTCCTTTGCATAGAAGCTTTAAGAAGCTTGACAGGCTGGTGCCACGGCTCAATAGGCTAATCCTCCGCCTAGTGGCACCGGCACACCGGGTTCTAGCCCCTGTCGGGGTGCCGGATTCTGTTCCGGTTGCCCCTCTTCCAGGCCAGCTCTCTGCTATGGCCCAGGAGTGCAGTGGAGGATCGCCCAAGTCTGCACCCAATGAGAGACCAGGATAAGCACCTGGCTCCTGCCTTCAGATCAGCGCTGTGCGCAGTGCACCAGCCATGGCGGCCATTGAAGGGTGAACCAACGGCAAAAGGAAGACCTTTCTCTCTGTCTCTCTCTCACTGTCTACTCTGCCTGTAAAAAAAAAAAAAAAAAAAAAAAAAAAAAAAAAAAAAAAAGAAGCTTGACAACCAAGGCAGCCAAAAATACTAAGGAACATCATGGTCCCTGCTTAGGTATTGAGAGTATTCAGGTATTCAGACACCTACCTAACCAGGTATGGAATACAATGCATCCTAGAAATTAAACAATACATATATGCATCCCCATTGATCTCTTCATTTGAATACTGGAAGCTACCAACTCCAATTTTTGGCTTATTTTGGAAGATTCCTAAATGGTACAAAATTCCACTCTGGAGCTATATCCCAAAAGACAATTTGAGAATTCAGTCCCCATGGAAATTCCTGGTTGGCAAGGGGAGGTGGAATGACTTCTGGAGACGGAAGCATAAAATTCCTGAAGAATGAAACTATGAGCCTCAGGAAGATCAGCGTGTTCAGATTTTAGAGGATGGTTGAAGAGCTGCTAAATGAATTCCTCATCCATCTGGCAAAAGGATGACATCAGGCTCGGAGTCTCTGCTCACATGTAGTCCACTGTCTATGCCTTTGCTTTAAGCTTGGTCTTATAGCTCTACCCCCTTCTTCTTTCTCCTTAGGTATTATTCTCAGTCAGACCAGTGTCCCTGCATGTCTCCCTTTTTTATTTTTTAGCCTTGGTTTTTAATTGTACATCTTTAAATAAATTCTGCTTATTACATCTTTTGTGAGTAATTTCTGCCTGGATATACATAGCTAGAAACACAGATTCTGCCTCTGGGTACCTGGCCATGTCCCAACCTAACTCGCTGCTTCTGACTATATAAGTTTAATGTTTAAAGGATCCTCAAATCAACTCTGACTTGGCTAATATTTTCTGGGCCTTGAGGGTAGTATTGATGCATTCACAGTTTTGGCTGTCTATGTGAGTATTTGGAGGTAATTTAGCCTACCAATAGCAACAAGCATGTTGAAGGATAAATAAAATTCTATCAAGAATCTGTTTTTTAAATTAACATTTTATTCAGATGATTACTAGTTTAAATTGTTCCAAATTAATAATTCTTACATTTAACCATGTTACTGCTAAAGCAATAGAGACCTTAGCTGTCAGGATATAAAATAGTCATGTGAAACAACATATTTCAGAAAAATCAAACATTTTAATTGTGTTTTCATAAATATGCAGAGAGTCAGGCTTGGGTTTTAACAAATAGATAAAAATAAAATATTTTTAAAGTAGTCAGTAGAAATTAATAATTCTCAACCTTTTTATTTCGGCTCTTTTGATAAAATTTTGCTAGGTTTGAAGAAGTTCTACTATGGATAAGAAGATATTCTGAGCATTTGGAGACTGACCTACTGGATATTTTTTCCTTTGCTGTTTTGGTGCAAGGTCCATAAAAAATTGATGTTCTCTTCTCAGGTAACATGCTTATTTTTATCTACATGAAACTCATTGATCTCCTTCCAATTTGGTGTTAGCCTCTTCATTCCACTATCATTCCCGAGGTAACAAATGATATTTTCATAGGCATGGCGAGTAATCAATATAGACAAGCTCTGCTCATTGATCTGAGGAAGACCTTTGATCTGGAAAATCACCAATTATGGCTATTTAAAGCAGATTCCTTTGGATTAGGAAGAACAAAAGAGAACTAGTATCTATGGTATTCTTTAGTAGTTTAAAACCTAGAAAAGACACAAAGTTAAATATAAGACCTCTTAAAGAATAAGGGTTAATTTTCATTCTTTCAATTTTAAATGAAGATTTTTCTTGCACATTCTACTTTATCTTTGAATTTTTTATGGCTGTGTAATGTGATATTCTTATAAGGGACATCCCAGGTACAAGGTAATTGACGATTTGCAGTGAGTTTCTGACAACCTTCAAATCCTAATTAATAAAAATAGATTCAGCTTAAATATTGATATGCTAAGCATTAGTCTTGTTTTAACTGAAAAAAGGTGCACTCCAGGTCCCAGCAAATTAAGTCTTTAATAGTATTCAGGCTACCTGGTAGATTGATTGATTACATTTTCTACAGAAATTTCTAGTTACTATTATTTTCAGTCCATGACCGAATTTGAATTAGAAATGAGGGTGTGGGTTGTTTCTTGTCCCATGAAAGTAATTTTTCTCCAGAGTACAATTCATATTACTTAATGTACTGTTGTCTATACTGCTTCTGAAGACCATGAATAATGAAATATACTAAAGAAAAAGAGGTAGAGATCTCTAGTATGCTTTTCCTTTATCTTGTCTCTGTATCCAGGGAGCCCAAATTCTGATAGAAAGATCAATAGTCCTAACATATATTTAATTTGTGGTTTATAGGCTAGATTATGGAATGAAAGGTCTGGATTCAGATCCCAGCTCTACAATTTGCTATCTGTGTATCTTGAGAGATTATGGAGTTTTTTTTTCCACTCTCATTTTTTGTGTGTAATAATAAAAGCACAAACTTTAAAGAAATTAACACTTCATAAAAATAATACCTAATACCTAATAACTTATTTATTCATCCGCCACTATGTGATAAGTTCTAAACCCTTTAAACTATTTAATCTTCACAATGCTATAAATTCTGAAGTCATTCTCTCTTCATTTTACAGATGAGAAAACAACTCACAGGGAGCTAACATTTATCTGCCAGTGGTTACCAGTCAGCAAATGATCAAGTGAGTATTAAAACACAATGGTCTCACTTCAGAGCCTGCCTTTTTAATCACTGCTGGACTTGTGTGCAAAAAAGCATAGAATCTAGTGCATAGAATGCTCACAACAAACGATATTGAATGTTGGCAATGTAAACAATTAAGTTCTCACAATTCCAGGAACTATTCCAACTTTTAGATGTAGAGAAGAACAATGTGTGTAGCCTTGAAGCAACAGCTTGCTTCTTTTCTTTCAGAGAAGTCCAAAGGCCTTTCTTTTTTCAGTCTCATCCTGGGCAAATCAGGGTCAGTGATCCACCTTCTTCCTTAGGCATCCATGCCTTCTTTCCTTTCTTCTTTCCCTCATAAATATTTACCTGCTTTCTAATCTTTGCCTTTGACTAGATACCAGTTAATTTTTGACAAGGCATTAGAGGATATGTCTATTTTTATCCCCAGCATTCATTCACTGTTTTGGGGAAGCCTTGGTCAAACATTCTGTGCCCCTCTCGTAATCTCTGGGCTTCTCTGGTGGGGTTGATCCTGCAACAGGCTCCAGGGTGTCCATTTGTGTCAGAAAAATACATCTTTTCTGAACTAATGAGCAGTTCTGGGGTTGGTGTGTGATTCAATCACAGTGAATGGAAATTTTTCTAGAAAGAAATAAATTTGTTTTTCACTTTTGTTTGTCTTGAAGTTGTAAGGACATAAAATTTGGAGCTGCTATGCCATTGTGTGGCCACTGGGGATATGCTTTCTGAGATCAGAGTAAATACAGAAATATAGATGGACATATGGGTTCTTGTTGCTATCATTTAACCTCTGAATCAAGCTGTGCTTAGAGCCAGCCTTCCTAGAGACATTTCCATTATGTGACACAGTAGTTCTCCTTTGTGGGACTGGTTTTGTGGTATAACAGGTAAAATCACTGCCCACAATGCCAGTATCCCAAATGGGCACCAGTTCCTGTCCCAGCTGCTCCACTTCCAATCCAGCTCCCTGCTAATAGCCTAGGAAAAAGGAGTGGAAGATGGCCCAAGTGCTTGGGTTCCTGCCACCTACGTGGGAGACCCAGATGAGGCTCCTGTCTCCTGGCTTCAGCCTGGCTCAGCGCTGGTTGTTGTGGCCATCTGGGGAGTGAACCAACAGATGGAAGATACCTCTCCCTCCTTCTCCCTCTCTGTAATTCTGTCTTTATATATAAATAAATAAATCTTTAAAAAAAAAAAAACTTCCTTTGCTTAAGCCAGTTGTGTTAAGTTTTCTTAACTTACAAGTGAGTTTTAATTGAGACACTTTTCTTCATACATTAATTGAATATTCTTTGAGGCTCAAGAAGATTTATTTGAAATACTGATATATTAGTATGAATTTGGATAGTTTTGATGAAGTAAAAGTTGGAGTGCTATAGGGTACTTGTGCAGATAGTGATAACAGGTAATAAAATTATCGATCCCTTCCCTCACCATTCTTTAAACCAAAATCCTTTTCAAGAATTTCTTCATATCAATAACTAGTCCTAGGGGCCTGTGTGCAGCCTCTTGCTGTTGTTCCCCTGGGGGGTTCAAACAGTAGTAAAAGAAACTCCCTTTTTTCCTTTGAGATTTTGTAGCTTGTTCATTCCCAGGGCTGACACTGTAAGTGAACATCTTTCAAGTGTATAAAATGTTCCTCCTGATGCTACAGGCCACCCATTACCTACAAAACTTCATGCCTTTTAGCCTAGACAGTTTTCTTGCTGGCTGTATTTCTGGGCCTGGAGTACAGGATGGTTTAGAAATTCTGCACCTGTTGTAAGGTACAACTGGGCAGATGCAGAAAAAGGACAAATTCAGGAGTCCAATAACAGAGGATTAGAAACCCTGGTCCTGTTTTACTGAGGAGAAAAGGAAAGTGATGCAACATACATGACAATGACATTGTTTGTCCATGGCAAATGTCTGGGTTCTGCTAGAGATGCTTGATTTCACCCTTTTGAAGGTTTTCTTAGTGTCTTATCCTCACTTTTGCCCATTTATGAACCCCACTCATCAGAGCACTGTCTCTTGTCCTCCCTAACACACTGAAATTTGCATTGCAGTGATAAATATGTGTATGACAGTGACCCTCAGGAATTTAACTCTAAAGGGAAATTTAGACCATACAGAAGCTACATGACAACTCAAAGTCTTTATATTGGGAGATAATTGAAAGTAAGATAGAAATTATACATATCCACAAAGAAAACTTGCTTCACATCTGATCTGGTTAATGTTAAGCAAAAGGGCTAATCCCTAAATAGTGCTTTCTCCAGCAAAATTCAATTAAAATGGATGTTTTCAAGTCCAAGTTAACACTAGGGTTAGGGATAGGGTTAGCACTATTCTTTCTAAACCTAAGATGTGTGTCTCTTTTTAGTAACATGCTCAAACACTTTTAGCTCAGTATAAAATTTCCATCCCAGTTAGGATATAATTTACTTTATCATGAACATTTCCTTGCACATACATCTTCTGCCCTGCCTACCTGGTTTTACTCTTTCCACATGTCACCTTCTTAATAAAGCTACAAGCCCTCACCTGTTATGCCGATACAGTTGATGGTTTTCTCAACAGTTATTACCTCCTGCATCCTTGCTAATGAAATCCTGATTAGCTCAGGAACCACGCAGGCATATGCTTAAGTGAAGCTGTGCCCTCTGCAGCCCCAGGGGCACACCCACATTGATTATCCTAACCAATCTTTCAATTATATTTCTTTCATCAATGATGGGCTTAGAAACGGAATGTGAAGAAATGATGACCACTGTCACAAGAGAAGAAAGTTCTTGTGGCATTCTTAAGTCTTCCTCGCTCTTAAAGAAAATGGGAGGCAGGAGAGGTGGTCTCCGCTCTTCCCTTTTCAGTCAATGGGTTTTGTTTTATAGGATTGTGATGCCTAGAGATACTTTAAACATTCTGCCACATAAAAAAGTCAAGCCAGGGCCAAAACTGACTTCCTGAAGACTGAAGAAGAAAGAAATGAGAAGAATATAGCTTTTTTTTTTTTTTGCTAACATCACTGATTTAATTAATACAAGGGTGTTTCATAAAATTCATAGAAATATTAAATGAAGGATAAGTTTATTTTGGTTCAAAATAAGTTTAAAATCCATGCATCATTTTTCATAATACACAGTTTCCTTCTTACATTATTAGCATGGAACCGCTCAAATACTGGACTTTTTATTCTGTGCAGGTGGTGGACAACCATCTTCCTTTGTTGATTATCCAACAATTTCATTCTCTTTTAGTGCTAGTGCATCCAACTCATTATATCAGCCATACACCATAAAAGCTACAATTGCTAGATGCTCAGGTACGATATGACTTTGCAGCTTTGACATGGGAATGAAATCTAATGTCTGCCCCAGATTTTTAATAGTAATCTGTGACATAAAGGAGCACAAATTCTGAGGAAGCTCTAAGTAAAGGTAGTAGAACCAGCAGTTCCTTAATCCAGCTTCCAGAGAAAGCTGAGTAGTATTGCTAGCAGCATATTCTAGGTTCAGTGTCTGTAGGGCCACTGGTGAAAGATGTGCTGTGCATATCCTGGGGAGATGACAATGGTGACTTCATGCAACTTGTTTGTGAGGTAATTTAAGTCTTGTCCTTTGCTAAACAACCTCGAAGCCTAGTTCTCTTATCATCCCAGAGAGTTTGATAGCCAGCTACTCAAGATTTTTCTCCTAAATTCACTAGAGTTGATTTTTAGTATCTACAACTGAGAACTTTTGAGTGCTACAGAGATATAATAAATTGAGATTTTAATTTTTTATTGTTATGTTAGTCAACTGACTTCCTATTTTTTGCAGGTGAAAACATATACACATGTTCTGTTCCTTTGGCTTCCGATCCCTTCTATATTCTTGTCAACTCAACAAAGGAGTAAGTTGTTCTGAAAAATGTTGGTTCCATGTCAAATGTATTTAAGAAATGCTATTTAAACAAGATCAATTGGATTTCCTTTCTGCAAGACTTCTTAGAATGATATTATACTGACATGGATTGTGAATTTCCAAGAAAGATATGTAAAGAAGTTCAAGTCTAATCTTTGTTCTATAGTCAGCAGTTAAGGTAAAATCCATTTATGTTTAAAATTACTTTAAAATCCTATAGGAAGGCACGACTTTGAAAAATAGCATATCATCTTTGAACGTTCAACAAATCTGTAATTCCTTCAGGGTTGAAATGGATGGGTGTTTTTTCGATTGGGTACAAGAAGAACCTAACAACTGTAGGTTGTGTAATGCATTTTTTAAAAGTTGATCATAGGACTGCTTTGTAGTACAATGGATCAAACTGCACTGAAGTGCCGGCACCCCATTTTGGAGCACCAGTTCAAGCCTCAGCTGCTTGGCTTCCACTCCAGCTCCCTGCTAATGTACTTGAGAAAGTAATGAAAGATGACCAAGTGCTTCGGACCCTGTCACACATGTGGGAGACCCAAATGGAGTTCCTGGCTTCTGGCTTTGGCCTAACCCAGCTCTGGTTGTTGTGGCCATTTGGGGAGTGAACTAGCAGGTAGAAGATCTCTTTCTCTTTCAGTCTTTTCCTTTCTCTGCATCATCTACTTTCCAAGTAAAATAAATCCTTTTTGAAAGGTTGATCACACTCTGAAGGGCAGGATTATAAGACTTTAGTATGAGAAGTTAAAGAGACCAAAGAGATTTTAATTCCCATTAATTCTGGAGACATGTTCATAGAGTTTGAATGATGAACAGAATCAGCTGTATTACATAAAGTATTTCTCTTGTCCCTCTTCTTTCCTTTCTCAAGAAACTATCAAATGACAATTAATATGACCATGCATGTGGGGTGGAAGCAAAGCAATCCCTGTTGGTGTCACTGTGATTAAAGATCTTTTGGCAGGGCCTATCTCAATGTGGAAAGAAAAGGTGGGGACCTTCTTGTGTGATAACTTTAGTACCAGATGATCTTTACCTTTTAATAGAGAAAAAAGGCAAAAAAAAAAATCTGTTCCTTGTGTTTCTTTAGTAATATTACTTATAATGATTTGTGTTATTAATGATTTTTGAGGCATTATGTAAATTCCAGAGCCTTCCTTGGGATATAACCACCTGTAGAAGGGAGGAGAGGACACTTGGACAGACGATCCTGAACTGAGAGGCCTGGCAGAAATAATGTTAAAATTATCTTATTTTACTATCTCATCCACAATCAGAAATAAATAGTATCCATATGTTCTCATCTATGAAGTGTATTATCAGTGTAGTTTTCATTTGTCCTGCTATTTTTACTGATTTTTCTTGCTCTTTTTCTTTAGAGATAAGGATGCTTTTTACTCAAGGCCAATGTCTCCAAATTTATCAACTAATATCTCAGAATATTTGTGTCTCTTCTAATATCTACAAGGCACATGTTGTTGCAGTTACCAAGAGTCATAAGACATGATTAAAGAGTTTTGAATTCTTGCAAGAGAAACACATTTCTAGTTCTGGTAATAAAAAGGAGTGATTATTAATTTCTCCATATAGATGGTTGCCAGTTTATTTAAGTAATGGTATCTTAGACAGCAATCCTAATATATTCCCTGACACTGTGATAGGGTTATTTATTATAACCTTCTTTCAAAGTCTTATCTAACTGAGACTAAATGCTTCTGGTTATAACACGTCTTTAATGAGTTCTTTTATTTTATTCTAATTTTGAGACTCTGCTCTCTCTGACTTAACCTAGGGCTAAAATTGAGTATCAAAATCCCATTGTGGTTTCTGGTTCATCAGAAAACACACTGAGTTCCCCCAAAAGGCTTATTTCTCTACTTTTGTAACAGAGAAGTGAGTGAATCTAGGATAAGTAATGCTTTCTGGTCTCTTTTAATTATTAGAATGCAGAGACTAGTTTGATAATGACATTGTGTGACCAATGCACTACTAGAGGTTGAAGGGTGAGGACTTGCTCCAGAGGGAAAAAGACAACATTTACTATGCTCTTCACATGTTCCATCCCTCTGCTTTTTCACAATCCGGGATGAGACTCTTCTAGTTAATGCACCCTTTCCTGACAGGGAGATGCTCTCTTTGTCATATCACATTACAGTCTTTTTCTCTATAATCATGAGGAGTAGTCCTGGTGATGTGGCTTAGAAGTCACGTGGCACAGTGTCACCCCTCAACACCATGTTCTGAGCTTTTTATCTGGTGTTTTCTGACAAAGGATATGCCGCAAAAAGCCATGAGGTAACAACTAATTTCCTTTCCTTCACTGGGTTCAGATCATTGTGCTGCAAAAATGATCTAGAATTTTTTTCTCCAAATTCAGAATTACTAAAGTCTTGCATCTGGGGAGCTCATTTTGGAATCTGTCAGAGCCTTAGATCTAGAAAAGGAATTGTACTTTAGACCACCTTGCCCTTTTCTTTTCCTTTGTGGACTGTAATTCTAAAAGAATTACAGGAGGTTGTCAATCAAGATGTTTATTCATCTTAATAGGAGAACTATAATTTATTGTTAAATGTTTATTATGGTTGTTAATATAATAACCATTATTATTGTTAATAAGACTCAGGTTCATAATTTCCTTCACTTGCTTTCTCAGATAAATTCTTCTATCGTGTATCACCTAGGAAAAGACTAGAAAGAAATGGTAAATACCTTAATGTGAAATGAAGAAAAGATCTTGCCTTCTTTGAGAGCTACGTTGATTTAAAATGCATCATTGACAGTATCACATCATTCAAAGTGCAGGACTCTATTCAGGTGGTAGGTACTATTGTACTATCTGCAGAGCTCATCAGAGAGGGCTTCTTTATATTTTTTTCCTTCTTTCAGTCCCATAAAAGTCTTCTATTCCATTAAAACAAAGAATTTAAAAAATTATGAAAAACAGCCTGAAGCTGCCTCTTTTGTTCTTTAACATACAATACTTCTACTGAGGGTTTCTAGTATAATTTATTCATATGTCGGATACATGGGACTGGATTGTCCCCATTTGGAGAAGTTACACCTTCTTCATATTCTTCTACCAGTGCTGCAGCTGGCATATTGCTTAGGTTGTGCAGTGTCTTAGGACAGTGTCTGGTCAAAGGTGTTTGAATTCAAACCATTCAGTTTCTTTGTCATAATGGGGCTGACTTCAGGATGACCTGTTATATTTATCCAAGACCATTCTTTTCGACATTAAAAAGTGAATTTCTGCCTTTTCCTTTGTTCTACTTATTTACATAAGCTCAATTAAAACCAAAATAAATATAGAGATGAGTTCCTAGAAATAAAATAGGATGTTAAGGAGATATTAATAAAATACTTCTTTTAATTATTAAAAATTCATTTGTAAAAGCTTAAATATATTCAGAGTTTGAAAATGTAAACAATGTACATCATAATAAAGTGTAAATTAGGTATTATATTTCTAGAGAAATAATAAACTAAATAGTGTACCTTTATTTTGCTTTTTACTGAAAATGAAAAAATGACAATCCATTATTTTATTACATTAAAATGATGTGTCCCATAGGTCTCCTACCCATTTTTGTAAGCTCTGTTCTATTGGAAGACAACCATGCCCATTAATTTACATATTGTCTATGGCTGTGTTCACCTACAATGGCAGGATTGAGTCATTCCAGAAGTGAGCACAGAGTTTACAAAATCTAAAATGTTTTTTTATCTGACCATTTAAATAAAATGTTTTCTGATTCCCCAATTTAACACATATGTTGTTTTTTTCCCCAATTTTAGAGGTTGAATATGGAAGCTATAAAATTTGAGAAGAGCAAAATTTAAGATTTTTTTTCCAAAGGCAGAGAGACAGATAGGTATCTTCCATCTGTTGGTTCCTCCTCAAATGACTGAAACAGCTGGAATCAGCCAGGAACATGCAAATCAATCCAGGTCTTTCATATGGGTGGCAGGTACTCAAGTACGTGGGCCATCACTGCCTTTCTCAGAGAGCACGTTAACAGGAAGCTGGAATCTTGAGTGGAGCCATGACCTAACTCCTGATGTGAGTTTCTCAAGTGGTGTCAAACTGCAGTGCCAAACACCCACCCCATAAATATATTTTATTCTCAGATAACCATGCCTAAAACGCAGCCACTAAAAGCAGTGGGTGCAAAGAAAGGAAAATTATGTCTCAAAATGCTTAACATTGGTAGCATAAAATTCCAGCTCTTGGGCCAAAGTACAGGAACCTTTCTATAGACAGTGAAAGCACTATTCATGATCTTTACAAATGATCTAAATTCATGCAGTAGAGGGCAGGAAGCACCCGTCTTCACACCAAGCCATTTATACCTTATTCTAATGTAAAATGGCAGCCAAGACCTGTGCAAGCTACCAGGACATCTACAAACTGCTCTTTCATAAAAGTGCCTTTCTCTGGAGGTATAAAATGAGGACATTTTCAGTTAGTCTACATTTTGCTTCCAGAACTTACTCTAGTTCAGTACTCATTCCATGATGTTTACTTGTTTAAAATGTTTAATTCAGGGCTGGCACTGTGGCACAGCGGGTTAACACCCTGGCCTGAAGCATCGGCATCCCATATGGGCCCTGGTTCAAGTCCCGACTGCTCCACTTCCGATCCAACTCTCTGTTATGGCCTGGGAAAACAGTGGGAGATGGCTCAAGTCCTTGGGACCCTGCACCCAGGTGGGAGATCTGGAGGAGCCTCCTGGCTCCTGGCTTCGGATAGGCGCAGCTCCGGCTGTTGCAGCCAATTGGGGAGTGAGCCATCGGATGGAGGACCTCTCTCTCTGTCTCTCCTCTCTCTGTGTAACTCTGATTTTCAAATAAAAAATAAATCTTTTAAAAAATAATAAAATGTTTAATTCATCAAGAGTTGTACACAGCACCATTAAAGCATCTTTTTGTATTTAACTTTCCTACAAATAATGACTTCACACCACAAAAAAAAAAAAAGACTCCATTAATTATGATTTTATATTTTCTTTTCTGACACTCATTGTTTGAAATATAGCTAGTCAATATTTTCATCCCTTTTCTTTCAGTGTTTTACACTTGAGTGTTTGGAATTGTTCAGAAGTGTTTTTATCCTAATAGCCACTGATCTTCATATGATCTACTTAATAGCTGTTGACAAACACAGTTGTTCCTTTTAAAAAGAAATCCTCCTTCTGTGAGGCACCTATGTCTCCAATGACAGCATAAAAGTTTCAAAACATATGATATTGATATTTTCAATATGTAACAGTCTGCCTTGGTTAAAGATCTAATCTCTATGTTTCTTTGCCCTCATAACCTTTTACCTTAACGTTCAGTCTGTGTTCCATTTAAAAATGTAAATATTATTAGTGCATATAGGAAAGATCACCTCTGTTTGAAAATTGCATGTAAATAACTCCAGAGGACTGGAAACGGGCCTAAGTTAGAATCACTGCATAAGGATTGGATCTGTATTACATTAACCACAGAAACAGAGAATTTCATATATTAACATGTGAAGAGCTAAGGAGGAGGTTTGAGCTACAATTTATAAACAACACAGATGTAAACCAGTCAGTGAAGTTCATGTTGAAAGGTCTTTTCTCCACTTTTGTCTGTCTGAATTTTAAGTAGCAAACTACTTATTAGCTATCAATATAGTCAAGTGATTAAAGCAAAATGAAGGTTTTGCTTATACTCTGGAATACTGAGAAAAATGATAATTTGAATCCAGGGGTCTAATTTCCATCCTCTTACATATCTCCTGAAATGACCAAAGGAATATAAAAATAGACACTAATCTGCATGAGTTAAAGGACCAGAGAAGAGTTAGCATTTCCGTTGTCAGAAATTGCAAAGTATTTCTGCTAGATTTAGTACGGATGAAATGACAGGGCATCGAAGCCTGGTTCAAAACTCCCCTCTGGAGAAAGCAGTCCAGACTCAGGAAGTAATCAGAAGTGGTGTGGCAATCACGGATACCTTTTTAATTGGAAGCATGAGCCTGGAAGGTAAAGAGAATCTACGGGGCATGCAGAGAGTTTAAATCTGGTGTCACTTCAACTTTTCTAAAGACCATTTCTAACCAAATGTTGAGGGAGACTTCAGCATTTTCTTATATTTCCAGAAGAAATAATAATTGTTAATACTTACATAGTTTATTAGGTGCTGCTTACTTTTTGAAACAATGTGAATTTTCACAATGGATGCTCTCATTGGCACTGGAGTTATGAAACCAATTCCATGAGAAAGTAAACTAAGGCAGAGAAGGGTTAAGGAATTTATCCCAGGTCAGAAGACAAGCGAAAGAACCAAGAGTTACCCTCTGGTGACCTGACTGGAACTGATCTGCTCAGAACTTATTCTATATGGCCCCCTAGAAAGTCAGCGGTGTCACCAGCTATAGTAGCTTTTTGATGATATACAAGGAATTCCACCCAGTGTGGGATGGCTAGATTTACTAGCTGTAGCAAGCAAGGATACAGAATATCCAGTTGCCTTTGAATTTCAAATAAAATATGAAAAACTCTTTTTTTACTGTAATTGCATTGTTTCATGAGATATTTGGTACACATTTAAAATAAAAATGTGCTTATAACTTACCTGAAACTAAGAATTACAGGGCCAACACTGTGTCGCAGTGGGTTAAACAGCCACCTGTATTACTGGCATCCCACATGGGCACCAGTTTGAGCCCCGATTGCTCCCCTTCCAATCCAGCTCCCTCCTAATATGCCCAAGGAAAGCACTTAGGAACCTAAAGCAATATTCTCAGGATGACTCAGCCAAATGAATTCTGTTGGCTCCTTCCTAACGTGATAGAGCTAGTGAGTATACTGACCGGAACAGATATTTATTTTGGATATGCCCACCTTGATTGGCTACCTTGTTAAATACATTTTTGTGTGTGTGATTTATCATCTCTTTTATTTTTTAATTTTTTAAAGTTTTAATTAACTTTAACAGATTTAATATAATTATAGACACAAATCTAAGAACATAATGGTATTCCCTCCTCCCTCCCTCCCTCTCTTCATCCTTTCTTTCTTTTTTTTAGCTTTTAGATAACATATTTTAAATTTACATTGCAATGACAAGAGTAAAGCACATTTTTTACTTACTTTTTAAAATCACACAACTTCTGACTAATCATGAGATTCATCATATAGAAGAAATAAATGACAAAGTAGCCTATCTCCCAAGGGAGTCATTCTTAGCAAGTACTCAGAAACAAAAGATGGGCCTTTTGTAATGTTGAAAATTGTAAGTCAATACCTTGCTAAGTTAGAATATTCTCTTGCAGGATAATACTTGCATAAGCTTTGAGCGAACAAATGTTGTACATTCCATTTTCTCCCTAACTGGAGCATATTGTTTAGGCAATAACACATGAAGTGGCAATACATTCTGCTTTAGTATGTCTAATGATCCACTCACAATATTTTTATTTATGATTCCTGTGGTTTTGTGTCTGCTGGTTTAGAGGTCCCAGTGTTCAAGAGAGGCATGGTTCCTTTGAACCAAAGGAAGCAGTTGGATGATTCTCTGAAGGGAAAGCTGTGATTGACTCCTTTCAATACGCAGCTACTCATGTCACCAGGCCAGTATACAAAAAGAAGGATTGTTGTGTTATAGAGGGAGATTATTCCTGAATAATAAGGGGAAAAAGAGTTGATAACATCAAGTTGATAACATCAGAAAATCTTTTAGAACACATCCTAGCTCCACCGTTTCCAGCTGTGGAACTTAATAAAGTGGCAGGCAAGATCAACAAAAGTTCAGACACCACAGGTATGAAGTTTGGGGCATTCCACCAAATTAAAAAAAAAAATCACTTGACTTTTTTTTTTAGTTTGAAAGATTTTTAAAAGTTTTGCTTAAAAATTTTGATTAATATGCAATACTAGTATTTTATATGGGGTTTGCACAATGCAATATTTCTTTTTTTTATCTTTTATTTAATGAATATAAATTTCCAAAGTACGACTCATGTGTTACAATGGCTTCCCCCCCCATACCGTCCCTCCCACCCACAACCCTCCCCTTTCCCACTCCCTCTCCCCTTTCATTCACATCAAGATTCATTTTCGATTATCTTAATATACAGAAGATCAGCTTAGTATACCTTAAGTAAGGATTTCAACAGTTTGCTCCCACACAGAAACATAAAGTGAAAAATAATAGATGATTTTTTTAAATGATGATGAAATCAGATCAGACCTATTGTCATGTTTAATCCCAGTGAGAGTCAAGTTGGGAATTGATAATTTCTTTTTTTTTTTTTTTTTTTTTTACAGAAGATCAGTTTAGTGTACATTAAGTAAAGATTTCAATCGTTTGCACCCCCATAGAAACACAAAGTGAAATATACTGTTTGAGTACTCGTTATAGCATTAAGCCTCAGTGTACAGCACGTTAAGGACAGAGATCCTACATGAGGAGTAAGTGCACAGTGACTCCTGTTGTTGACTTTACAAATTGACACTCCTGTTTATGGCATCAGTAATCTCCCTATGCACCAGTTATGAGTTTCCAAGGCTATGGAAGCCCCTTGAGTTCTCCGACTCTTATCTTGTTTAGACACGGTCATAGTCAAAGTGGAGGTTCTCTCCTCCCTTCAGAGAAAGGCACCTCCCTCTTTGAAGACCTGTTCTTTCCACTGGGATCTCACTCACAGAGATCTTTTTGCCAGAGTGTCTTGGCTTTCCATGCCTGAAATACTCTCATGGGCTTTTCAGCCAGATCGGAGTGCCTTTAGGGCTGATTCTGAGGCCAGAGTGCTATTTAGGACATCTGCCATTCTATGAGTCTGCTGAGTGTCTCACTTCCCATGTTGGATCACTCTCCCCTTTATTTATTCTATCGGTTGGTGTTAGCAGATACTAGACTTGTTTATGTGCTCCCTTTGACTCTTAGTCCTTTCATTATGATCAATTGTGAACTGAAATTGATCACTTGGAATAGTGAGATGGCATTGGCACATGCCACCTTGATGGGATTGAATTGGAATCCCCTGGTATGTTTCCAACTCTACCAATTGGGGCAAGTCAGCCCGAGCATGCCCCAAATTATACATCTCTTCCCTCTCTTATTCCCACTCTTATGTTTAACAGGGATCACATTTCAGTTAATTTTCAACACTTAAGAATAACTGTGTGATAATTACAGAATTAAACCAGTCATATTAAGTAGAACAGACAAAAAAAAAATACTAAGAGGGATAATGTATTAAGTTGTCCATTAGCAGTCAGGGCTATGCTGATCAAGTCACCATTTCTCATAGTGTCCATTTCACTTCAGGAGGTTTCCTTTTTGGTGTTCAGTCAGTTGTCACCGATCAGGGAGAACATATGGTATTTGTCCCTTTGGGACTGGCTTATTTCACTCAGCATGATGTGTTCCAGATTCCTCCATTTGGTTGCAAATGACTGGATTTCGTTGTTTCTTACTGCGGTATAGTACTCTAAAGAATACATATCCCATAATTTCTTTATCCAGTCTACCGTTGATGGGCATTTAGGTTGGTTCCAGGTCTTGGCTATTGTGAATTGTGCTGCAATAAACATTAGGGTGCAGACCGCTTTTTTGTTTATCAATTTAAACTCCTTTGGGTAAATTCCAAGGAGTGGGATGGCTGGGTCGAACGGTAGGGTTATCTTCAGGTTTCTGAGGAATCTCCAGACTGATTTCCATAGTGGCTTGACCAGTTTGCATTCCCACCAACAGTGGGTTAGTGTCCCTTTTTCCCCACATCCTCGCCAGCATCTGTTGTTGGTAGATTTCTGTATGTGAGCCATTCTAACCGGAGTGAGGTGAAACCTCATTGTGGTTTTGATTTGCATTTCCCTGATTGCTAGTGACCTTGAACATTTTTTCATGTGCCTGTTGGCCATTTGGATTTCCTCTTTTGAAAAATGTCTATTGAAGTCCTTGGCCCATCTCTTAAGTGGGTTGTTGGTTTTGTTTTTGTGGAGTTTCTTGATCTCTTTGTAGATTCTGGTTATTAACCCTTTATCTGTTGCATAGTTTGCAAATATTTTTTCCCATTCTGTCAGTTGTCTCTTCACTCTCCTGACTGTTTTTTTTGCAGTACAGAAACTTCTCAATTTGATGCAATCCCAATAGTTGATTTTGGCTTTGACTGTCTGTGCCTCCCGGGTCTTTTCCAGAAATTCTTTGCCTGTGCCAATATCTTGAAGGGTTTCTCCAATGTTCTCTAATAACTTCATGGTGTCAGGACGTAGATTTAGGTCTTTAATCCACGTTGAGTGGATTTTTGTGTAAGGTGTAAGGTAGGGGTCTTGCTTCATGCTTCTGCACGTGGAAATCCAGTTTTCCCAGCACCATTTATTGAATAGACTGTCCTTGCTCCAGGAATTAGTTTTAGATCCTTGATCAAATATAAGTTGGCTGTAGATGTTTGGATTGATTTCTGGTGTTTCAATTCTGTTCCATTGGTCTATCCATCTGTTTCTGTACCAGTACCATGCTGTTTTGATTACAACTGCCCTGTAGTATGTCCTGAAATCTGGTATTGGGATGCCTCCGGCTTTGTTTTTGTTGTACAAGATTGCTTTAGCTATTCGAGGTCTCTTGTGCCTCCATATGAATTTCAGCATCATTTTTTCTAGATCTGCGAAGAATGTCTTTGGTATCTTGATTGGGATTGCATTGAATCTATAAATTGCTTTTGGGAGAATGGACATTTTGATGATGTTGATTCTTCCAATCCATGAGCATGGAAGATTTTTCCATTTTTTGGTATCCTCTTCTATTTCTTTCTTTAAGGTTTTGTAATTTTCATCGTAGAGATCTTTAACGTCCTTGGTTAAGTTTATTCCAAGGTATTTGATTGTTTTTGTAGCTATTGTGAATGGGATTGATCTTAGCAGTTCTTTCTCAGTCATGGCATTGCTTGTGTATACAAAGGCTGTTGATTTTTGTGCATTGATTTTATATCCTGCCACTTTGCCAAACTCCTCTATGAGTTCCAATAGTCTCTTAGTAGAGTTCTTTGGATCCTCTAAGTACAGAATCATATCGTCTGCAAAGAGGGATAGTTTGACTTCTTCCTTCTTGATTTGTATTCCTTTGATTTCTTTTTCTTGTCTGATGGCTCTGGCTAAAACTTCCAGAACTATGTTAAATAGCAGTGGTGAGAGTGGGCATCCCTGCCTGGTGCCAGATTTCAGTGGAAATGCTTCCAACTTTTCCCCATTCAATAGGATGCTGGCTGTGGGTTTTTTATAAATTGCTTTGATTATATTGAGGAATGTTCCTTCTATACCCAATTTGCTTAGAGTTTTCATCATGAAAGGGTGTTGAATTTTATCAAATGCTTTCTCTGCATCAATTGAGATAATCATATGGTTTTTCTTCTGCAGTCTGTTAATGTGGTGAATCACATTGATTGATTTGCGAATGTTGAACCATCCCTGCATACCAGGGATGAATCCCACTTGGTCTGGGTGGATGATTTTCCTGATGTGTTGTTGTATTCTATTGGCCAGAATTTTATTGAGGATTTTTGCGTCTATGTTCATCAGGGATATTGGTCTGTAATTTTCTTTCAGTGCTGCATCTTTCTCTGGCTTAGGGATTAAGGTGATGCTGGCTTCATAGAAAGAATTTGGGAGGATTCCCTCTTTTTCGATTGTTCTGAATAGTTTGAGAAGAAATGGGATTAGTTCTTCTTTAAATGTCTGGTAGAATTCAGCAGTGAATCCATCTGGTCCTGGGCTTTTCTTTGTTGGGAGGGCCTTTATTACTGTTTCAATTTCTGTTTCAGTTATGGGTCTATTTAGGTTTTCGATGTCTTCATGGTTCAATTTTGGTAGATTGCATGTGTCCAGGAATCTATCCATTTCTGATAGGTTTTCCTGTTTGCTGGCATACAGGTCCTTGTAGTAATTTCTGATGATTCTTTTTATTTCTGTGGTGTCTGTTGTTACGTTTCCTTTTTCATCTCTGATTTTATTGATTTGGGTCTTTTCTCTTCTTTTTTTAGTTAGTTGGGCCAATGGGGTGTCAATTTTGTTTATTTTTTCAAAAAACCAGCTTCTCGCTTGGCTGATTTTTTGTAATGTTTTTTTGGATTCAATCCTGTTAATTTCTTCTCTGGTTTTAATTATTTCTCTTCTCCTACTAGATTTGGGTTTGGTTTGCTGAAGTTTTTCTAGGTCCTTGAGGTGCGCTGAAAGCTCATTTATTTGGTACCTTTCCAATTTCTTGGTATAGGCACCTATTGCTATAAATTTGCCTCTCAATACTGCTTTTGCTGTATCCCATAAGTTTTGATATGTTGTGTTGTTGTCTTCATTTACTTCCAGAAAGTTTTTGATTTCTCTTTTGATTTCTTGAATGACCCAGTGTTCATTCAGGAGCATGTTGTTCAGTCTCCATGTGTTTGCATACTTTCTGGGGTTTCCTGAGTTGCTAATTTCCAGCTTCATCCTGCTGTGGTCTGAGAAGCTGCATGGTATGATTCTAATTCTTTTGAATTTGCTGAGACTTGCTTTATGGCCTAGTATGTGATCATCCTACAGAAGGTTCCATGCGCTGCTGAGAAGAATGTGAAGTCTGTAGATGTAGGGTTGAAAGTTCTGTAGATATCTGTTAGATCCATTTGGGCAATAGTGTCAATTAAATCTGCTGTTTCCTTGTTGATCTTCTGTCCGGATGATCTGTCTATTTCTGAGAGTGGAGTATTGAAGTCCCCCAGTACTATTGTATTGGAATCTAAATCTCCCTTTAAGTCCCTTAACATCTCTTTTAAATAGACCGGTGCCCTGTAATTAGATGCATATACATTTATAATAGTTACATCTTCCTGTTGAATTGAACCCTTAATCATTATATAGTGTCCCTCTTTGTCTCTCTTAACAGTTTTTGTATTAAAGTTTATTTTGTCTGATATTAATATGGCTACACCTGCTTTTTTTTGGTTTCTGTTGGCATGGAATATCTTTTTCCAACCTTTCACTTTTAGTCTGCATGCCTCTTTGTTAGAGAGATGTGTTTCTTGTAGGCAACAAATAGTTGGGTTGTGTTCTGTGAGCCAGTCAGCCAAACGGTGTCTTTTAACTGAAGAATTCAGACCATTAATGTTCAATGTGACTATTGATATGTAGTGACTTTGCCCTGCCATTTTCCCGGAAATATTTTCTAGTATATGCTTTGAGCTTCCCATGCTCTTTTACTGGTAGGTGTTCTTCATTTCCCTTCTTTTTATTGATGGCCGTGTTTCTGTGTTTCTGAGTGTAGCACATCTTTAAGTATCTTTTGCAGGGCCGGACGAGTGGCCACAAAGTCTTTCAATTTCTGTTTGCTATGAAAGGTCTTTATTTCACCTTCATTCACAAATGAGAGCTTGGCAGGATATAATATTCTGGGCTGGCAATTTTTCTCTCTTAGCACCTGTGCTATGTCTCGCCATTCCCTCCTAGCTTGTAGGGTTTCTGATGAGAAGTCAGCTGTGAGTCTGATTGGAGATCCTCTGAGAGTAATCTGACGTTTCTCTCTTGCACATTTTAGGATCTTTTCTTTATGTTTCACTGTGGTAAGTTTAATTACCACGTGTCGTGGTGAGGATCTCTTTTGGTCATGTTTATTAGGGGTTCTATGAGCTTCCTGTACTAGGATATCTCTGTCCTTCTCCAAACCTGGAAAGTTCTCTGCTAGTATCTCACTAAAAAGGCCTTCCAATCCTTTCTCTCTCTCCATGCCTTCAGGAACTCCTAGAACTCGAATGTTGGTTTTTTTAATAGTATCCTGTAGATTCCCAACAATATTTTTTAGGTTTCTAATTTCCTCTTCTTTTCTTTGGTTTGACTGTATGTTTTCCTGTGCTCTATCTTCTAAGTCCGATATTCTCTCTTCTGCTTCACCCATTCTGTTTTTAAGGCTTTCTAATGTGTTTGTCATTTGATCTATTGAGCTCTTCATTTCATTTTGATTTCTCTTCACTATAACACTTTCCTGTTCTACTAGTTTCTGAGTTTCATTTTGACTCTTCCTTAAAATTTCGTTTTCACGAGAGAGATTTTCAATCTTGTCCATTAAGGATTTCTGTAGTTCAAGGATTTGCTTTTGAAAATTTCTATATGTTCTTATCATAATTTTTTTGAAATCCGTATCTTGCATTTCTTCTATCTCATCATCTTCATACTCTTGGCTTGGGGTGTTTTGCTTATTTGGAGGCATCATAGTGTCATCGTTGATCTTGCTCCCTCTATTTCTGTGTTTGTTACTCGGCATAGTTAATTCTTCTTGCGTCACTGTGCGTTTTTTTTTTTTTTTTATACTGTGTCCGTGTTAAGTGGACTGCCTGCTGTTGGAGGAGCCTTGGAGGCTTGAGATGGGTGCAGCCTGAGAGCTCTGCCTGGTTCTTCCTGGTTAAGGGTTTGCAAAGGTGACACCCTCAGGTTATGCGTGGTAAATCTCTCTCTTTTTATTTATTTATCTATTTTATTTATTCAGGGGGTAAGTAACACCGCAGGGCACGGCTGTGCAGAATTGATGGTATTTAGCTTCCAGTCTTTGGCTCCTCTGGACTCCCACTGGGTTGCCTAGGCTACTGAATTGTAGTGACTCAGTTCCTTAGCTCTCCCCCATTGATATGTAAATCCAGAGAGCAGGCCTGCTCTTTGTCTCTTGGGAATTCTTCTAGCCTCACAGCCTTGTAACCTTTGCAAGGTTAGGGGGAAAAGAAACCCCGAAGCTTTTTTTTTCCTTCTTTCCGGTAGTGAGTTTGCTGCACTTTCTGGCCCCCCTCTAGATTCTGACCCCCGTTTCCCCACCAATGTCTCGGGTTATTGAGCTCACCTCCCCTTCCAGTGCCGATGTGTGGACTCGGAGCCCTGAGCGTCCCAAGTCTCCCCGCTGTTGTCTGTGTGGCATGCACTCCCCTTGGAGCACTGGCGCGCAGACCCTGGGGCTTCTGCGGCTCGGTCCCGCGACTTGGCTTCCGCGCGGTAGGCGACCTTGTTCTCCCAGTAGGTCCTCCGATTCACAATTCCCGTGCAATTTTTTTCCTGGTTCTTTTTTCTGCGGCTACCGTAACTCCCCTTTTATTAAACTAAATTTTCCTGGACTATCGGTGCACGCCCTCACTATTCCGCCATCTTGGCTGAATGAATCACAATGCAATATTTCAAGACATAGATGGCATAAACCAAGCAATTCACCTTTTCTCTTTTTTTGAAGATTTTATTTATATATTTGAGACATACAGTTACAAACAGTGAGAGGGAAAGACAGAGAGAAAGGTCTTCTTCAATCCACTGGTTCACTCCCAAAATGGCTGTAATGGCCAGAGCTGTGCCTATCCAAAGCCAGGAGCCAGGTGCTTCTTCCTGGTCTCCCATGTGGTACAGGGGCCCAAGGATTTGCACAAACTTCTACTGCTTTCCTAGGCCACAGCAGAGAGTTGGATTGGAAGAGGAGCAGCTGGGACTAGAACCAGCACCCATAAGGGATGCCAGTGTCGCAGGTGGAGGATTAACCTTTGCCACGGTGCTGACCCCACAACTCACTTTTTCATTTTCTTATTTTTTCCTCTGTGTTTGAAACCCTACCAGTTTCTTTCTTCCAGTTCTTAATACAGTGTATAATATATTAGTATAAAACACAGACATCTGTTGTACCGTGGAAAACTAGAACTTGTTATCTCTATCTGACTGTGTTTTGGTACCTGTTATCCAACCTCCCTCTCTCTTCAGTACTCTACCCTAACCAATCTCTAGTAATCTCCTATTCTAAGTTCAGAGCAAATATTTCTATCAGCTTCTGCATGTGAAGAATATGTCATATTTTTATGTGTCACTTAATATAATGTCTAATTCTGTACAACTTCCTACAAATGTTAGTATTTTATTCTTTTTATAACTGAATAATATTTCTTGAGCATATATACTACATTATTTTCTTTATCCATTTATCCATTGATCATTATCTGGATTGATTCCATATCTTGGCAATTGTGAATTGTGCTGCAATAAACATGAGAGTGCAGACATCTCTTTTATATATTGATTTCATTTGGTGTTAATTTTTCCTTAGAAGTTTGATAAAATTTGGAAAAATACCCAGAAGTGGGACAGCTGGGTCATATGTTAGATCCACTTTATCTATTTTTTGAGGAAATTCTACACACATGCTATACTCCAAAATGGCTGTATTAACCTGCATTCCCAACATCAGGGTATAAGGGTTTTGTTTTCCATATCTTCTCCAACATTTGTTACTTTGTGTCTTTTTAATAGTAACCATTCTTTTTTTTTTTTTTTTTTTTTTTTTTTGACAGGCAGAGTGGATAGTGAGAGAGAGAGAGAGACAGAGAGAAAGATCTTCCTTTTGCCGTTGGTTCACCCTCCAATGGCCGCCGCGGCTGGCGCGCTGCGGCCGGCGCACCGCGCTGATCCGATGGCAGGAGCCAGGAGCCAGGTGCTTTTCCTGGTCTCCCCATGGGGTGCAGGGCCCAAGCACCTGGGCCATCCTCCACTGCACTCCCTGGCCACAGCAGAGGGCTGGCCTGGAAGAGGGGCAACCGGGACAGAATCCGGTGCCCCGACCGGGACTAGAACCCGGTGTGCCGGCGCCGCTAGGCGGAGGATTAGCCTAGTGAGCCGCGGCGCCGGCCAATAGTAACCATTCTAACTGTACTGTGATGATATTACATTGGGGTTTTGATTTTCATTTCTCTGATGGCTAATGTTATTAATTTTTTCATGTATTTATTGGCCATTTGTATTTCTTCAGAGAAATGTGTGTTCAGATCTTTTGCCCATTTCTTAACTGGATTGTTTGATTTTCTGTTGTTCAGCTTTTGGTGTTCTTATATATTCTGAATACTAAGGCTTTATGAAATGCATAGTTTGCAAATATTTTGCCCATTCTGTGGGCTGTCTCTTACCTCTATCGATTATTTCATTTTGCTGTGCAAAATCTCATTAGTTTGATATATGTTCCAGTGTCTACCTTTGCTTTTGATGCTTGTGCAGTTGGGGTCTTACCTAAAAAACCATTGGAAATGTCAATGCCTTTAAGTGTTTCCTTGATGTTTACCTCTAGTAGTTTTATGCATTGCATTTAGATATTTGATCCGTTTTGAGTTGTCAGAGTAGCAGAGAGAGATGGGGAAAGAGAAAGAAAGAGAGAAAGCACTTCCACCCATTGGGTCACTTCCCATATGACTTGGCCTTCCATGTCTTCCTTGTGGATCACAGTGGCCTAATTACTTGGGCCATCATCTGCTGCCTTCCTAGGCACATTAGCTGGTAGCTGTATTGGCAGTAGGCAGCCAGGACAAGAACCTGTGCTCTGAAATGGGATGCCAGCATTGTAGGAGGCAGCTTAACCTACTGCACCAAAAAGCCCTCCCCTAGAGAATTTTTACATCTGTTTGTCAGGAACATTGATTCATAGTTTTCTTTGTGTATGTTCACGTGTGTGTGTGTGTGTGTGTGTGTGTGGTGTCCTTGCCTGGTTTTAGAATCAAGGTGATGTTAGATTCATAGAATAAATTTGAAAGGGTTCATTTCTTTTCAATCTTTTTGAAATAACTTGAGAAGAATTGGTGTTACTTCTTCTTTATAAGTTTGATAAAATTCAGAAGTGAAGCCTTCTGGTCTTGAGCTTTTATTTTGCTAGAAAACTTTTGATTACTGATTCTGTCTCAGTATTTGTTATTGGTATATTCTGGTTCTCTATGACTTCACGGTTGGATTTAGTAAGTTATCTATATCCAGAAATGTATCTGTTTCTTTTAGGTTTTTCAGTTTGTTGGCACATGGTTGTTGCTAACAGTCCCTAATGATAAATTGTATCTTTGTATTATCAGTTTAAATTATCTCCTTTCTCATTTCTGATTTTATTGATTTGAGTCTTCTGAGTTAGTCTAAAGTCTGTTAATGTTGTTTGCCTTTTCAAAAAACCAACCCTTCATTTAATTTGTAGTTTGTACTTAATAGTTTCTAGTTCATTTATTACATATCTGATGTTTTTTATTTCTTTCCTTCTACTAACTTTGGGTTTGGTTTGTCCTTGAAATGCATTGTTAGGTTGCTTATTTGATACCTTTATATATTTTTTAATGTAGGTACTCATTGCTGTGAAATTTCCTGTTAGTGCTGATTTTACTGTATCACATAAATTTGGGTACATTGTGTTTTCATTTTCATTCATTTCAAGGTAATTTTCAATTTTCTTTTTTATTTCTTCAATGACCCATTTGTTCACTCAAGAGTATGTTGTTCAATATCCATGTATTGAATGTCCTTGGTTAAGATTTCCAGTTTTATTCTACTGTGATCAGAAAAAAAGTAAGATGATTTTGATTTTTTTTAATTTGTTTGAGATTTGTTTTGTGGACTAATGTGTGGTCTACCATAGAGAATACACTTTGCATCTGTTGGATGGAATGTTCTATAAATATATTAGATTCATTTGATCTATAATATAATGTAATTCTAATGTATATTTAATTTTTTTGACTGGATGATGAAATGTAGTATTGAAAGTATCACTTTGAGTCCCCTTCTAGTATTGTATTGGAGCTTATTTCTACCTTTATGACTAATAGTGTTCATTCAGTGAAATTGGGTGCACTGGCTTTACATGGATGTAACATTTGCAATCGTCATATCTTTCTGGTGCATTGACCCTGTGATCACCATATAATGACCTTCTCTGTCTCTTTTTACAGTTTTGTCTGAACACCTATTTTGGCTACTCCTACTTCCTTTTGGTTTCCATGTGGGAAATCGCTTTTTTTCCCCTTTCACTTTTAGTCTATATACAATTTTACTGGTGGAGTGAGTTTCTTGTAAGCAGCATATACTTGAGTCTTCTCTTTTATGCTATTCAGCAAATCTATAACTTTTAAAAAAGATTCATTCATGTGTTTGAAAGGCAAAAAGATACAGAGAAAGAAGGAGAGAAAGAGAGAGAGAAAGGAATCTTCTTCCACCCACAGGTTTGCTCCCCAGATGGCCACAATGGTCAGAGCTGGGCAGGTCCTAAGAGAGGAGACAGGAGCTTCAGCCAACTCTCCCACGTGAGTGCAGGGGCCAAGCATTTCCATCATCCTCTGCTTCTTTCCCAGGCAGATTAGCAGGAAGTCAGATCAGAAGTAGAAAAACAGGGACTCAAACCAGCTCCCCTATGGGATGCTGGCACAGCAGGCAGTGGCTTTACCCACTACCCCACAATGCCAGCCCCAGTCTGTATCTTTTAATTTAGAAATTAAGCCCATTTACATTCAAAGTTATTATTGATAGGTAATGACCTAGTCCTGCCAATTTTTAAAGTTACTTCTATTTTATATGTTTGTTCTTTTCTAGTGGGTTTTATACTTTCTCATGTTTTCATGATGATTGTTATTATTCCTTTGCTTCTGTAAGTAACCTTTCAAGGCTGGCCTGATGCTGATGAGTTCCCTCAGCTTTGGCTTGTCTTCAGAGACTTTATCCTTTATTTATTGACTTCACTGGATAACATATTCCTGATTGACAGTGATTTTCTTTCAGAACCTGGAATATGTCACTCCTTTCCCTTCTGGCTTACAAGATTACTTGTTAGCCTACTTGGGAACCCCTTATAAGTGAGTTGGCACTTGTCTCTTGAAAATTTTATGATTTTATCTAATGTGTTTTTTTTTTTTTTTTGACAGGCAGAGTGGATAGTGAGAGAGAGAGACAGAGAGAAAGGTCTTCCTTTTGCCGTTGGTTCACCCTCCAATGGCCATCCCCCACTGCCCGGTGTGCCAGCGCCGCTAGGTGGAGGATTAGCCCAGTGAGCCATGGCGCCGGCCTATCTAGTGTTCTACTTTTGAGAGTTTGACGCTAATGTGTCATGGTGAAGCTCTTTCATAATCGTATCTATTTGATGTTTTATAGGCATCCTGTACTTGAACATCTGCATCCTTCTCAAAACTGCTGAAATTCACAATTATTATGTCATTGAAAAGTTTTTATAAGCCTTGATTCCTCTCTTCAAGTTTGAGAATCCCCATTTGTTCATCTAATAGCATCCCTGGGATCTCAAAGACTATCTTCATTACTTTTTATATTTTTCTTTCTTTGGTGGGGGAATATTATCATTTGGGCATTCCAAAGACCTGTCTTCAGGTTCAGATACCCTTTCTTCTGCTTGATTTAATCTATTATTGAAGTTTTTAATTTTATTTTTTATTTTGCTTATTGAGTTCTTATTTTAAAGAATTCCATTTGGTTCTTTTTCAAGATCTCTATCTCTTTGCTGAATTTCTCATTCAAATCATGATTTCCTGATTTTATTAAAGTATCTATCTGTTTCTCTTTTATCTGTTTGAGCACCCTTATAATATAATTTCTTTGGATTCTTTGTCAGGCATCTTGCAACTCCCTTGTTGTTGAAGTCTGTTATTTGAGTTCCTTCAAGACATCATATTGAATTGCTTTCTCATGCTTTCTGTGTCTGTACATTGGTATCTGTGCATCTGATGTATTAGTTGTTTCTGTCACTTTTAACAGTGACTTTTGGGGTCAAATGTTATTTCCTAAAGATGTGTCTTAAGGTGTTGATCTGGTAGGCTATTTTGGCTTTATTTCTATTTGGATACTGTAGTGTAGTCTCCTGTGTCTTCTTTCACAGTAATTGATGCCACAAGACTGGAGGCATGAGGTGTTCTTCTCAAATTCACAGGCATACAAGGATCTCATTAGCAGCCCCAGCAGCAAGATCTGGGTTCACAGAGGTGTCAGTACTTAGTCTATTATAGCTGGGAAATGTAGAAGTATTGGACTAGAGACTTGGAGGGGTCACTTGGGTAACTGAATTAGAAGGAGTGTGGTGGGGGTCATGGTAGTGCTGGCTGAAAGTCTTCCAAAAGTGTACAAGTCCTCACAGGAACAGCCCCAGGTTTCTGTGCAGTAGTCACAACTTGCTGGCTCTTCCTCACCACTTCCCACCAAAGTGAGCAGTAATTCTCTGCAATATGCTGCCTGACGTTGAAGGAGGAATGAAGTTAGCATTCCTGTAGTCAAACATGCAATAATATCTCTTTTACAAGATTGATTTATTTATTCAAGAGACAGAATTACAGACAGAGAGAGGGTGAGATAGAGAAAGAGGTCCTCCATCTGTTGGTTTACTCCCCAAATGGCTGCAATAGCCAGAGCTGGACCAATCTGAAGCCAGGAGCCTGGAGCTTCTTCCAAGTCTCCCACATGGGTGGCAAGGGTCCAAGAACTTGGACCATCTTTGACTGCTTTCCCAGGCCCTAAGTAGAGAGCTGGATCAGAAGAGGAACAGCGGGGACATGATCTGAGGCCCATATGGATGATGGATGTCGGCGCCATAGTTGGAAGCTTAACTTACTGTGCCACAGCACAGCTGCATGCAACAATTACTAGCTTATACACAGAGCCCACATCCTGCCAAATTCAGTGAAGTATATATTAAGACCAAGGCCCACTTTACGATATACTGCCTGTCGCTGAAGTGCACTTGAAGTCTGAGGCTGCTGCAACCCACCACAGGTGATGCTAGCTGGAATATAAGTCTAATAGACTGGGACTACAGTTCTCCATTTGAGACCAACGTAGACCCAGGGACTCTATTTACTGACACTGATCTTGGGGCAGTGACAATTAGTACATGTCCACTAATGGTTGTCTCATATCCAAGATACAATCTTGTGCTTAATTTTGTGCCCTGCTCTTCAGTGGCTTTCTCCCCATTGTCTGCCAATTCTCGGGCAAAAAGTTGGTGAAGGGAGTCCTTTTGCTGCTCCAACTGACGTGAACTTGTATTGTGTCTGAGTTTTGTAGCTACATGGCCCTGGGTTGTCTTGCAGATGCATACCAGCTTTGCAAGAGGCTGAGAGTGATGTGGACTGGAACATGTTTTCCCTACACTAGAGCACAAGTCTCTGCCTTTTGCTGAGGCAGACCTAGGGCCTGTAACTGTGATCATCAGCCTGGCAGTAGAGGACTTTGGACTTCATCTGGTGCTGGGTCTCACTGTAGCAGGCCCAGCTCTCAACTTCAAAGCAAAATCCTAATCCTACTTTCCTGTCTTACTCTCCAGTATCTGGACTCTTGCTCCGTTGTCACTTGGAGGTTTGGTTAGGAACAGTGAAGGCAGTTCCTTGGCTTCCTAGGCTGACATTAATCTAGGTCACTCCTGAGTTTCACAACCACTGGGCCCTACACAATGTCAGGGTATATACCAGGCAGTTGTATTGCTGGCAGTGATACAGGTTGAAATAAGTTCATCCCACTGGTGTTCAAGTCTCTGCCTGATGACGGTAATGAGTTTCAAGGCCAATCGCTAAATTCACTTTCCTATTCTACTCAACCAGCTCCTGGAATGTCTCCTTTTGTCTGCCAATGGTTGAAGGAGGGGTGATAAAGGCAGAACCCTTGACCAAAGTCTTAGTCCACAGGTACTGGTCTGCAGGCAGAGGTTGTGGGGCCCTGTTTGATTCTAGATTTCATGAAAATTTGTGTGGTAGTGGGTTTCTTTCTCTCTCTCTCTTTTTTTTATTTGACTGGTAGAGTTATAGATGGAGAGAGAGAGACAGAGAGAAAGGTCTTCCTTCCATTGGTTTAGTCCCCAAATGGCCACTACGGACAGCACTGTGCCGATCCAAAGCCAGGAGCCAGGTGCTCCCTCCTGGTCTCCCATGCGGGTGCAGGGGCCCAAGCACTTGGGCCATCCTCCACTGCCTTCCCGGGCCACAGCAGAGAGCTGGACTGGAAGAGGAGCAACCGGGACTAGAACCCGGTGCCCATATGGGATGCTGGTGCAGCAGGCGGAGGATTAACCAAGTGAGCCACGGTGTCAGCCCTCTGGGTTTCAAGCCTAATGTCAGGTCTTTAGTCCCTCTCCTCCCAAGCAAGAGGTGTCCCTCCATACTACTACTTAAAGATGGAATAGAATTGATGCATTCCCTTCTTGCCTTCTTCAGTGAATCTGAATCTTTTCTTATTATTATACTAAAACCAGGCCCTGTTGTTTCTCACCAGGCTTTTGTGATGGTGACTTGATGCATGAACAGCTGTTCAAATTAATGACTCTGTGGGGAAATCACTGGAGCAACTTACTCAACCACCAACTTTCTCCATCATTTAATGTTTCTTGAGGGAATAGAGATCTAGGGAAGGGTTTTGGAAAGAAGGAAATTATAAATAACAATTATAAACTCCTGACCAAGTGTAGAAATAATTATCAACCAAAAATAGTTGCTCATGTTGTCTTTCTTGTGCACTTATATTTATTATTTTTGTTAAATAATTTGCTTTTCCTCATCATGTTATCTTGCAATTTTCCATGCGGTGTGTGGTGTTTGTGTACTTTGCAGTTTCATCCACAAGTTAAAGAGTACCAAGATGAGACTGCAATTGCACATAAAGAAATGTGCATATCTCCTCCTTGTGGATCTGCTGACTATTAAGATTTTAGGCCTCCCATTTTAGAAAGGAGAGGAAAGAATACCTTTCTATTTGTACATTGAAAGCTGAATTATTACAAGATGTGTTTTGCCATTCTATTGCTGATATCTGGAAAACTATAGATCTGGGTATAGAAACACAAAGTCTTATCTAAAGGTTCAGGTAAAATTTCCTGATGATGAGTGCTTGAATTTCAAAATAAATAAAAATTATGCAAACATCCAGGCCCAAATGAAAACAATCTCCTATACATGAGTTTATGTGAGAGGGCAAAAACTAAACTTCTTTAACTCTATAACATCCTGTGCCAGAGCATGATGAATAAATGCATACAAAAGTTTAAGGAAACAATTTTTTGTGAGCTAGGAACTATAAACCTAGGCAAATTGTGTGAAGGCGATGAAGAACACTGTGATACATAAGATTTTGGAATGAGGCTGCCTGAGGACCCTTCCTGAGAGAATTATACAATAACAAAGCAACCAAGATGAACCACAGCCAATAATGTAGACTATGATAGGTATAATATAAAGGAGTAAAGAGGATTGGACATTTGGGCAGGAAGATGCCAATTGGGATGCCCTGATCCCTTCTGAAAGTGCCTGGGTTTCAGTTATAGTTCTGTTCCCAATTCCAGCTTCTTGCTAATGCAGACCCTGGGTGGCAGTAGGTGATAGGCTATATGGTTGGGTCAATGTCACCCATGTGAGAGAACTGGACTGAGTTGCCAGTTCCAACTTTGGCCTGGCAGCCTCAGCTTATGCGGGCATTTGAAGAGTGAATCAGCAGATAGGAACTCCTATCTTTCTGTCTGCCTCTCAAGTAAACAAACTTTTTTGAAAGATGGAGAAATGCTGGTTACAAAATAGAAATTAAAGTCATAAATACTTACTGATAACAAAAGATAAAAAAGGAAAAATAACACTATTATTTAAATAAATTTGGCTTTTGGGTATCCGCTGAGTATTTGTTAAGTGGGTCATATATTAAGACATAATGTTTGGTTCAAAAATATGTCCCCAAGAAATGCTTTATTAGACCACAGTGCAATAAATTACAAACAGACTACTTTAACATAAAGAGGGAGAAAACCACTCCTGAATAACTTCTTTTATAGAGAGAAAATTACAACTTCAATTACACAATATTCATTGAAAATACAAGTCAAAGCATATGTGGTTAATAATGTAAATAGAAGTAAATCCATCCCTTTGGAAACTTTAGCTATTTACTAAGAAAAATAAAATACTTAAACCAAGCATCTTTCTGGAGCTTATATTAAATAAAATCAAAGCTAAGCAAAACACTGTTAGTTAAAAAGTATTAGAGCAAAAATTACAAACAGTGGAATTAATATCTATAAATTGGGTCTAGAAGCAACACACAAATAAAATAAGTTTATTTTAATAAAATAAGTTCATACAATGGAAGATTAGGAATATGTAAACCACAAACCTAGAAATTAGAAAAAAAATTCTACATTAATACAAAGTCTAATTTCATTCTAAGAAATGTGAAAATTTCTAAATGGATATTTTCTAAGAAAAGAAGCCTCAGAAAACTAACATGAAAATTTGAACAAGATTAACTATGAAAAAATATTACAAAATGAAACCTCTAGAAATGTTGATATAAAAATGTATGAATGACAACAAATCTTAAAGGTGCGTTAATTATTACAAAAAACATGCCAATCAATTCTACCAACCTAGTGTAGTCTTAATATCAAACACTAAGAAAGCAAATATAACAAAAAATAAGACCTAATACATTTCCTGAATAGAAATAAATGAATTCTAATAGAATTAAGCAATGTGAGATCAAGTATTTGTAATCAACTTCATCAGGTATTTATATAACAGTATTTATTGGTAAATGTTTATAAATTGCTATCTTTCTATATATGTGTGTGTGTGTGTGTATATATAAATATATTCTTTTGTGACCTAAGAATGTTCTATGATCAACATTTAAAAAACATCAAATAAAAGTAAAAAATTTTATTTAAAAATATTACCGTACTCAGCATTAAGAAATAAAGTTAACACAAATATGAAAGTGAAGCAGAAAACATAAGTTTAGTGAATTCTATCTTAAAACATCACAATAAATGAAAAGGTAAAACATTCCTGATAAAAATTGGAAAACTTATATCTCCCTTAAATTAATTAGATTAACTGAAGACTAATAAAGGGCATAAGGGATATTATAAACTCAATATATGTGAACATAAAATAATATACACCTTATCAATAAATTATAAGTGCTTTGTAAAATCAAATGCATGAGTACCATCTGGCAAAGATATTCTTTTGAAGTTTGGATATCTTATTTAACTCAGTAGTTAGAAATTTTTTCAATGGATATACTTGTGTAATTATACCAATATATTGTACAAAAGTTGATAATTACTCTGTTATTTGTAATGGTGAAATTACAAGGGAATGAGTAATATAAAGTGAAGTAATTTACAAAGACAATAGGCAATGAAAATACATTCATAGAGGGCTGCTTAAATAAATTTAATGTATTCATACAAAGGAATATAATACAGCCATTTTTAAAATAAGATTGAAGTGTTTCTTCTCATAAAACAAAATTGTTGGTATATATATATTGAAGTTGATGAAAGCAAAATTCAATATTTTAGCATGATCCCATATGTATGTTTAAGAATGATATATATCAGTTACATCACTGCAATCATTCATAGGCATGGAAGTTTATTAGAAAGAGAGGTAAGTCATTCTCTCTTCTGCCTCTTGTGAATAAGAAATGACAAAAGCCACTGTCTGATGTTTCCAACCTGTGAATGTACTAAATATGAAAAGTTCTAAATAAAATTTTAAAATTAATATTTATTATGATTGTTAACATGGTGTTTCTCTATGAGTAAACAGAGATTAACACACAGATTAGAATACCCAGACCCAGATGATTTCTATAGTAATCAGATGAGATGTTCTCAAACACTGTTCATAAACAGTATAAGGCTTTATCAAGTGTACTTTTGCAGAATTAAACAAAAGTCTAAAAAATATGATTATGCTTCATTTCATTCCTCTCAAAGTGTTTTCTAAGTTCTCTTATGATTTATTCTTTCACCCACTGGAGACTTAAGAGCATATTGTTTGCTTTCCACATTTGTGAAATTTCCAATTTTTCTTGTGTTATTTATTTCTAACTCAATTCCATTGTGCTCCGAGAACACACTTTTATGATGTTAATACTTTTCCATTTATTTAGGCTTGTGTGGTGGCCCAACATGTAGCCAGTTCTGGAGAAAATCCCATGTGTGCAGCCAGCGCCTTGGCTCACTAGGCTAATCCTACACCTGTGGCGCTGGCACCCCGGGTTCTAGTCCCCGTTGGGGCGCTGGTTCTGTCCTGTTGCTCCTCTTCTAGTCCAGCTCTCTGCTGTGGCCCAGGAGTGCTGTGGAGGATGGCCCAGGTGCTTGGGACCTGCACCCACATGGGAGACCAGGAGGAAGCACCTGGCTCCTGGCTTTAGATCGGTGCAACGCGCCGGCCATAGCAGCCACTTGGGGAGTCAACCAATGGAAAAAGGAAGACCTTTCTCTCCGTCTCTCTCTCTCTCTCTCTCACTGTCTAACTCTGTCTGTCAAAAACAAAACAAAATAAAACAAAATATTCCATGTGTTTGTAAAAAAAGTATATTTTGATGTTGATTTATACTGTTGTTCAAGTATTCTACCAATTTTTCTACCTGATATTGAAAGTGGAATATTGATGTCTTCAAATGTTATTACTGAATTATATATTTTTATCCTCATTTCTTTAGTCTTTGTTTCCTATTATTGGGGAAAGTTGAATATATGTATATAATTGTTTTATCTTTCTGATACATTAACTTTTTTGATCATAAAGTGTCCTTCATTATCTCTAAAAACTATTTTTGCTTTAAAGTCTATTTTGTTTGATGTTACTATATATACTTCAGTTCTCTTATGGTTTCTGTTTGCATGCTATGTTTAATTTATCATTTTATATTCAACTTATTTGTGTGTTGAATCTAAAGAATGTCTCCTATAGATAGCAGGGAGTCAAATCCTGGTTTGGTTTTGTTTCTATCAAGTCTGAAAATGTGTGTCATTTGATTGAGGTGCTTAAGCCATTCATAATCAATGCTTATGTTGACCTAATTTCGATTTTTTTAAAGATTTATTTTATTATTTATTTGAAAGAGTTATAGAGAGACAGAGGCAGAAAGAGAAAAAGTGAGAGAGATCTTCCATCCACTGGTTCATTCCTCTAAATGGCCACAACGGCTGGAGCTGGGCATATCTGAAGCCAGGAGTCAGGAGCTTCCTCTGGGTCTCCCACATGGGTGTAGGGACACAAGGTCTTGGACCATCTGCCACTGCTTTCCCAGGTACATTAGCAGGGAGCTGGATAGGAAGTGGAGCAGCCAGGACTTGAACTGGCACCCATATGGGATGCCAGCACTGCAGGCAGCAGCTTTACCCACTATGCCACAGGGCCAGCCCCTATATTGACATGATTGGAATTTTTGGACATTTTACTAGCTGTTTACTTTGTGTCTTTTCTTATTCCTCTGCCCTTCCTGTAGTATCTTCTTTAGCATCAATTCAGTGTTTTTTTCATGTAATATTTTCATCCTCAGTAATTTATTAACTAAAAAATTCAGATATTATCTTAGTGATTCCTCTAGGTTTTCCAATATACAGTTGGCTTTTAGAGTTTTCCTCATTTTTATACAAACTTAATTCTACTGTGATATATAAATTTTACTTCTAAATGACTTTATTACCGCCTTTTTTGTTGCTATTATTGAACATTTTACAATAATGTAGATTGTAGACACAATAAGCATTAGTACACTTACTGCTTTATGTACTTTTTGTCTGTTTAAAAATTAGAGAGGATAGGCCGGCACTGCAGCTCACTAGGCTAATCCTCCGCCTTGCAGCGCCGGCACACCAGGTTCTAGTCCCGGTCGGGGCACCAGATTCTGTCCCGGTTGCCCCTCTTCCAGGCCAGCCCTCTGCTGTGGCCAGGGAGTGCAGTGGAGGATGGCCCAAGTGCTTGGGCCCTGCACCCCATGGGAGACCAGGAGAAGTACCTGGCTCCTGCCATCGGATCAGCACGGTGTGCCAGCCGCAGCGCGCGGGCCGTGGCGGCCACTGGAGGGTGAACCAGCGGCAAAGGAAGACCTTTCTCTCTGTCTCTCTCTCTCACTGTCCACTCTGCCTGTCAAAAAAAATAATAATAATAATAATAAAATTAGAGAGGATAAAAGAAAGAAAGTAAGAAGATGCTTACGGAGTTTTTTTCTAATACCTTTCTTGTTCTCTTTGCACGTTCCTGGGCATTCAAGTTACAGTCCGCTAGCATTTTCTTTCTTCTTCTTTTTTTTTTTTTTTTAGTTTCTTTTTTTTTAACTTTTATTTAATGAATATAAATTTCCAAAATACAGAATATGGATTACAATGGCTTCCCCCCCATAACGTGCCTCCCACCCGCAACCCTCCCCTTTCCCACTCCCTCTCCCCTTCCATTCACATCAAGATTCATTTTCAATTAGCTTTATATACAGAAGATCAATTTAGTATATACTAAGTAAAGATTTCAACAGTTTGCTCCCACACAGAAACATAAAGTGAAAAATACTGTTTGAGTACTAGTTATAGCATTAAATCTCAATGTACAGCACACTAAGGACAGAGCTCCTACATGAGGAGTAAGTGCACAGTGACTCTTGTTGTTGACTTAACAAATTGACACCCTTGTTTATGTCATCAGTACTCACCCTAGGCTCTTGTCATGAGCTGCCAAGGCTATGGAAGCCCCCGAGTTCAGCATTTTCTTTTTTCAATACATATTTCCATTCCCTTTTTGGTGATGTTATTTTCAAATATATTCTATTTCTACAAGTTGTAGGTTTACTGATTAAATTAATACATACTGCTTTATGTATGTTTTCAAATAAGTTTAAAGAAAACTATGCATACTATCCATGTAAGTATTTACTTTTATTGGTGCTCTTTCTCTGTTTATGGACCTAATATATTATTATACTATGGAGGAGACATGTGATGCAGCAGTTAAGTTGCCTCTTTGGATGACCACAATCCATATCTAAGTGCTTGAGTTAACGTCTGGTTAGTCCGCTTCCGAGCTGCGTTCAGCAAATGCACACACTGGGAGGCAGAAGATGATGGCTCCAGTACCTGGGTCTCTGATACCAATGTGGAAAGCCAGACTGAGTTTCATGCCCCCTGGCTTCAGTCTGGCCCAGATTTGACTGTTGAAGGTATTTGGAGCGCAAACCAGGGGATGGAAAATCTCCATCTGACTCTCTCTCTTTCTATCCATCAATCTACTAAATAAAATGAAAGTAAATGATTTTTTAAAATGTGAAGTATAGAATTAAATGAGAAATCAATACAGCATATAGAATATACACCATTGTGTATTTTAAGATAAGATAATTTAAATAAAATGTTCCAAGATGTCAATCACTGTTATTTTTTATGTCTCAAAGCACATGGCTCCTGGCTTTGCAACCACGCAACTCTGGCCATTGAGGCCAATTGGTGAGTGAACCAGCATAAGAAAGACCTCTTTCTCTTTCTGCCTCTCCTTCTCTGTGTGTAACTCTGACTTTCAAATAAATGAATAAATCTTTAAGACACCACTTGGCACACACACATTCCATAACAGAATGCCTGGGTTCAGGCCGCATTCTAGTCCCTATTCTACTCTATTCCATATTCCAGCTTCCTGCCAAAGTGCATCCTGGGAGGCAGCAGAAGCTCCAACGGTTGGGTCCCTGCCACCTATATGGCAGACCCTGACTGAGTTCCTGACTGCTCGAGTCGACCTGGTTGTTGTAGGCATTTAGGGAGTGAACCAGGGATTGGAAGATCAATCTCTCTCTGCCTCTTTCTTTCTCTTTCTCTCTAGGTCCCTGTGTGTGTGTGTGTCTGTATGTGTGCATGTGTGTGCATGGGGGTTACATGTGTGTCCTCTCTGTCTCTCTGACTTGCAAATAAATTAAATAAATAAATCTTTAAAATATTAACTAAGTATTAGGTAATAACTTCACTGCTCTCTGGTTATCAGTAGTGAAGATGTGCTTGTCTTCCTTTTGAATACTGAATTAATGAAATTGAAGGTTGTGTCCCTCACACTATGTATGTTCTGCAACATTTTGAGAGATTAGCTGGGGCTCCCCGTGGTGCTGACTGAAGGAATAAAGGAAGCACCGTCTTCTCCAGTTTTTAAAAACCAGAAACATTTTTTAGAAGTCATGTATGAAATAAACTGCTTATGAGGGAATGACTGTAATTCTGCCTCAGTTTTCAGTGATAGAGGGATCTGTTTAAAATACTCTGACATAAAAAATAAATCAGCTTTAACTTCAATTATTAAGAGCTAAAGTAGCATTCTTTGATAGAAAGGGGTGGGTTTCTGGCATTTCAATGATAAATATGTATAAAAAAAATAGTTGTGTCACCATGGAAACCAAGACCTCGCCTTTTTTTTTTTTTTTTTTTAAGACCAGGCAAATGGTATAATAGAAACTTGGAATTTCTAAAAATAAATTGATGAACCCAGCCACCATTGGAGTATTTTCTTTGTATTCTTAAATTTTAGTATTCTTTGGTTTTTAGCACTCATTTAAAGATCTGAAGAATGTTTTGTGATTCTCATCAAGTCGTTTTTGCCATTTCAAGCATTTTAATGAATGTTTCTAGATAAGCATTGATGCAACCCTCTATATGGTTGTGTGATTAACTAGTGTATTTTAGAAACTTTGAACAGCCTCTCGCTAAAGAAATCAAATAAGAATCTTCTCAGAGCTACATAGTCTCCTTGTATAGGCATTTCAGCTGATGCTTTTAATTTTTTCTTTATTGTTTGTTTCCTATGAGTGAATTCTGGATTGGAGGTAAGGAAGATTGTATCTGCAGTGATGTTTTCCCTGTGACAAGTTTCACAAATACTTTGAGGAGTTTCTGATGGAATAAGTCCCCTGGCCCTCTTAGTTAAGACCCCCTCCTGCTAGGAGTCAATGCATTTCTTATTCCCCATTTCCCTAAAAGTGCAGAGTTTAATTATGTTTAGTGACTTAATTTTAAACATATGTATATTTAAATGAAGTCAATGATGGGCAATTCAAATATACCTTCCTACATAAGAGGCAACAGAATCGAGCTCTCAAGATATCTAAACCTAGTTTTAGTTATTCATATCTCTGAACCCTGATTTCCACATTTATAAAATCGGATTCATCATACATATGAAGGTACTTCAAAAAGTTTGTAGAAAATGCAATCAAAAGATATTAATTTTGATGATATTAAAAATCATAGTTCATTTGAAAAATATTTAAAATATCATCAGTTATTTTCTATGTATAAGGTGAAATAAGATTGTTGCTATGAAAAACACGAAGTTTACAAACTGTATAGTACTAGTTTGTGATGAACTAAATTAAGTTTTGTTTTGTTTTAAGATTTATTTGTTTATTTGAAAGGCAGGGGGGCCGGCGCCATGGCTCACTTGGTTAATCCTCTGCCTGCGGTGTCGGCATCCCATATGGGCACCGGGTTCTAGACCCGGTTGCTCCTCTTCCAGTCCAGCTCTCTGCTGTGGCCTGGGAAAGCAGTGGAGGATGGCCCAAGTGCTTGGACCTCTGCACCCACATGGGAGACCAGGAGGAAGCATCTGGCCCCTGACTTCAGATTGGCGCAGCACCGGCAGTGGTGGCCATTTGGGGAGTGAACCAACAGAAGGAAGACCTTTCTCTCTCTCTCTCTCACTGTCTGTAACTCTACCTGTCAAATAAAAGGAAGGAAGGAAGGAAGGAAGGAAGGAAGGAAGGAAGGAAGGAAGGAAGGAAAGAAGGAAGGAAGGAAAAGAAAGAAAGAAAGAAAGAAAGAAAGAAAGAAAGAAAGAAAGAAAGAAAGAAAGAAAGAAAGAAAGATAAGGTTACAGAGAGAGAGAGAGGTCTTCCATCAGCTGGTACATTCCCAAATGGCTGCAACGACCAGAAGCTTCTTCCAGGTCTCCCACGTGGGTGCAGGGGTGCAAACACTTGGGCCATCTTCTACTGCTTTCCCACACCAGAGAAGAGAGCTGGATTAAAGTTGAGCAGCCAGGACTCGAACTGGCACACATTTGGGATACCAGCACTGCAGGCAGCGGCTTTACCTATTACTCCACAGCATGGGCCTCTAAATTAACTTTTCAGCTCACAAAATATATCTAGGCTTTGCTTGTGCAACAACAAAATATTTGGTTTAATATTAAAAATTCATTTAAAGCGCATTTTTAAGTGAAATCTCACATGCCTACTGGCTTTCTGTATTTAGAATTTTTAGTGATCATGGCATTTTTTAAAAAGATTTACTTATTTGAAAGTCAGAGTCATGGAGAAAGGGAAAGACAGAAAGAGAGACAGGAGAGAGATGTCTTCCATCCTCTGGTTCACTTCCCAAATGCTAGGGCTGGACCATGCTGAAGCCAAGAACTCCCATTTGGGTCTTCCACATAGGTGGCAGAGACCCAAGTACTTGGGCCATCCTCTGCTGCCTTCCTAGGTGCATTAACAGGAATGGATGGTAAGCAGTGCAGCCAGGACTTGAACCAGCAATCTGATGTTGGATGAAGGCATCACAAGCAACAGCTTAACCTGCTGTGCCACAGTGCCAGCCCCTCAACCTTAAAATCACTGTGTAACCTATCTAGATACTATCAGTTTTAATAGCTTAATTGATTGCCAAGAATGTTATTTCAATGAGCAATGAGAAATATTTTATATAAGTGCATATTGGATCTTTTTAAACACAAAAGTGAAATACATATCAATGGTAATGGCTCAGCTTTATCCAACATCATTCAGCCAATGGGTTCTTCTAAAGAGGTTCCTTCTTGCACAGCATTTGCCTCATTCTCTAACGTTTCATGTTCCAAGGCTGCAGCACACAGGGCAACAAGCCATGGCCTCTGTAACCAATGCTCCCTCCTTAGTGGCGTGGCCAGTGTTGCTTTTTCTGCTTCCCACCTGCTCATGTGAAGTTGAAGATCCTCTAGGAAAACTCTTACAATCAGGAAGCACAACCCACAGAGCACAGGGATGTTCTAACTCCTACACACTGCACACAAACTATACCTTGCTTAATCTCATATAAATTGTTTTCCTACATAGGAATCTCCTCATCAGCAGGGTAAAAGAGTTTTTATAAATCAAATAAAATTATCGAAGGCATAGGCCGGCGCCGCGGCTCACTAGGCTAATCCTCCACCTAGCGGCGCCGGCACACCGGGTTCTAGTCCCGGTCGGGGCGCCGGATTCTGTCCCGGTTGCCCCTCTTCCAGGCCAGCCCTCTGCTGTGGCCAGGGAGTGCAGTGGAGGATGGCCCAAGTGCTTGGGCCCTGCACCCCATGGGAGACCAGGAGAAGCACCTGGCTCCTGTCTTTGGATCAGCGCGGTGCGCCAGCCGCAGCGCGCTGGCCGCGGCGGCCATTGGAGGGTGAACCAACGGCAAAGGAAGACCTTTCTCTCTGTCTTTCTCTCTCACTGTCCACTCTGCCTGTCAAAAAAAAAAAAAAAATTATCGAAGGCAAACTTGCATATCTTTCTCTTACAAAGATGATAAGGAACAATAACATACCTAAATATTTTAAAAATTTATTTTTCCCACATAGCACTCAAAATAATTCTCTTGGTTTTCTGATACTAAGTCTGACTAAGTCCTTGAAAAACCTTCAGTTTGAACCGTCTTAGTGACCATTTTTAAATGACTGTGGAATAGACTGACAAAAAATATGCCTCTCTCCAAAGGAGTAATACTATATTACTCATTTTCATTTGCTTCTATTTGTTTCAGTGAGAGTATAGTTAGTTAGTAATTTAATTTTACTGGATACATCTATATGCTTTGAAGTTTGGTTCATTTTTAAAATATGTCACATAATTTCTAGTTTCATAGACATTCGCACATGCTTTCCAGAAAATGAACATATTTATTTCAAAATAAATTTTCTTTATGTTTTCTAGAATGAGTGCATATTGTAAGCAAGGCTGTAGATTACTGAGAATATTTGATAATAAGAGCTCATCGAACAGCTTTCCTATTAAACAAACATTCAGTTATAAAAGCTATATCTCTGAGAATAACCATATAGTTATACCTTCAAGTAGTACCCTTAGCTATTAGAAAAATTTAAACCACAGTCACTTTTAATGGCAATATTGTAGAACTGGCTGGGTGCAGTTTTTTATTTTTTCTATAATAGACTAGATTATTATGGTCAATGTACATATGAAAGTAAAAATTTAGATAAAATAAAGACAAATCAAAATCATCTCCAAATCCAGATTATGTCTTTGAAGCACAATGACTAACAAATTGAACTTTATAATTACACAGATTGTTGTTCATGAATACCATTCAATGTCATCCAGACATAGCATCTCTAGACGGTAATTTCCTACCAAGAGCAACACTATCCAATATTGCCGTCCTCACCTCAATAAGTTAATTTCCTACTGGGCAGGAAAGAAATCTAGTTCTGTTCTCCCCTGTCAAATACTTACCTTAACACTTTCTTGAAAAGCAGTGCACAAATCTTTGGATTCTTGTGAAAAGAAAAGCACTCGCATTTCTTATCAAACTTGATCAATGCCAAGTGTTCAAGCTAAGTTCTAATGATAATTTCTTACAGTGTATTTTGCAGCGTTAGTTTGTTTAAAATGGCATATTAGTTTTTAAAAAATTAAGATATCAGTATGTAAGAAAGGGCTGACAGCCAAAGTAAGTTTAAAAAGATCACATAAACTCATTTATTAACTTTTAAAATACGATACCAATTAAATCATGTGGGATCATAAAATAACAAATACTTTTCAAAAGAACCACTGGAATATACTATTTAAAAAACTCCACGTGCATATAGCAAAAATACAATCATTTCTTTTACCAGAAAATACTCTTAATTTATCAAAGATAAGAGCTGATGAGTGACAGTGAAAACTCTAAGAAACTCTATACTATAATGATTTAGTGCATAAGTCTCTCAGCTACATTTAGACATCAATAGAAACAAGTTACTCAAACTCTAACTATGAAGATATTACTTACTTAACAGTAACTTATTTCAAAGTTCATTTTTTTAAAGATTTATTTATTTATTTATTTATGGCAGATTTATAGAGAGGCAGAAGCAGAGGCAGAGATTTCCTATCCCTTGGTTCACTCCCCAAGCGGCCACAATGGCCAGGGCTGAGCCAAGTCAAAGCTAGGATCCTGGAGTTTCCTCTGAAACGCCCATGGCGGTGCAGTGACCCAAGTCCTTTGGCCGACTCCCTATTGCTTTTCCTGGCACATTCATAGAGAGCTGGATCTGAAATGGAGCAGCTGAGACTTGAACTGGTGCCCATATGGGATTCTGGTGTCACACACAGTAGCTTTACCCGCTTACATCACTGCGCCAGGCCCTCAAAGTTCATTTTTAAATATCATATTATTTATAATTACTATTAATTATTTAAGAAACAGAGAAATAGTTATTTAAATAGAGATCTAGGATTTTAAAAATTATTTATTTATCTCTTTATTCTGTAAAGCAGAAAGAAAGAAAAAGAGGCCTCCTATCTACTGGTTCTCTCCACATGTGCCTATGATAACGGACACTGGGTCAAGCTGAAAACTGGAGATGGAAGCCCAGTCTGGGTCTCCCAAGTGGGTGACAGGGACCCAACTACTTGAGCCATTACCTGCTGCTTTCCAAGGTGCCCATTAACAAGAAGATGGAATCAGAGGTCTGGGATCCAAACCCCAACACTCGAGTAAGCTTAGTTAGGTTCACGTAGTAGGAGATAATCCAAGGCATAAACTGTAAGAGTGTGAGATAAGGGGCCGGCCCCGTGGCTCACTAGGCTAATCCTCCACCTTGCGGCACCGGCACACCGGGTTCTAGTCCTGGTGGGGGCTCTGGATTCTGTCCCGGTTGCCCCTCTTCCAGGCCAGCTCTCTGCTGTGGCCAGGGAGTGCCAGGCCAGCTCTCTGCTGTGGCCAGGGAGTGCAGTGGAGGATGGCTCAAGTACTTGGGCACTGCACCCCATGGCAGACCAGGATAAGTACCTGGCTCCTGCCATTGGATCAGCGCGGTGTGCTGGCTGCAGCACGCCGTCCGCGGTGGCCATTGGAGGGTGAACCAACGTCAAAGGAAGAACTTTCTCTCTGTCTCTCTCTCTCACTGTCCACTCTGCCTGTCAAAAAAATTAAAAAAAAATTTAAAAAATTTTAAAAAAGAGTGTGAGATAAGGAAAAATTTTTACATACATATTTGCTCCAATTTATTTAAGAGTTTAGTGGCTAGTAAAATCCTCCAAGGACAGGGTGGAAATACTGAGTGAAGTAGGAAGAGAAAAAAGCACAAGAATCCTGAGACCCTGAATTTGAAGGCTATCTGAAGATAAATCTCAGAGCCTTGAAAAATCAAGGATCTTCCAAGTTCTTCCTAGGCTTGTCCACTACTTGCCTTTCAAGGATGTACCTGAGGCATAGGAGAGAGTCCACTGTGGCTTAGCAGGTAAAGCCACTGCTTGTGTAACTGGCATCACACATAGGTAGCAGTTTGAATCCCGGCTGCTCAACTTCCCATCCAGCTTCTTGCTAATGACCTGGGAAATCACGAGAGGATGGCCCAAGTGCTTGGACCCTGCACCCCCATGGGAGATTCAAAAGAAGCTCCTGGCCTGGCTTTGGATCCACTCGCTCCAGCTGTTTTGGCCTTTTGAGGAGTGAAATCAGCAGATGAAAGATCTCTCTGTCTCCCACTCTCTCTCCCTATAACTCTGTCTTTCAAATAAATCTTAAAAAAATAAGAAGAATGTATCTGGGGCCTATGCTGTGGTATAGTGGGTTAAACCACCACTTACAACACCAGCCCAGCATCCCATATGGGCATCCGTTTGAACCTGGCTTCTGCACTTTCCATCCATCTCCCTGCTAATGATTCTAGCAAAGTAGCAGGAGATGGCCCAAGTGCTTGGGCCCCTGCACCCACAAACCAGATGAAGCTTCAGCTCCTGGCTCTGCCTGGCCTAGCCCTGGCCATTGTGGCCATTTGGGTTACTGAACCGATGGATGGAAGCTATCTCTCTCTCTCTTTCCGTCTCTCCCTCTCTGTAATTTTGCCTTTTAAGAAATAAATAAATCTTTTTTTTAAAAAAAAAGAATGTATCCATGACTTCCTTTTTTTAAAAAAAATATTTTTTTATTTGAAAGGCAGAGTTGCAGAGGAGAGAGTGAGACACACATCTTCCATCTATTGGTTAAGTCCCCAAATGGCCACAACAGTCAAGGCTGGGCTATACTGAAATCAGGAGCCAGGAACTCCATATGGGTCTCCCATGTGGGTGACAGAGACACAACTTCTTGGGCCAGCTTCTGCTGCTTTCCCAGATGCATTAGTAGAAAGCTGGATTGGAAGTGGAACAGCCAGCACTTGAATTGGGGCTCAGATATAGAAGGAAGTCATTGTAAGAGGTGACTCAACCTGTTATGCCAGACACACCGCCTCCCATCCATGCCCTTCTCGATAATAGAGTGACATTGCACATGTCAGTTTACCTTCTGTATATACCTATATTATTTCAACACATACGGAATACACAAGCACAGGCACTCTCTTGGACATTGGCTTTCAACCAACCACTCTTTTGCCACGTTTGAGCTAAGAATTGGAAAGCAGAAATGATTCAAAAAACATCTTCTGACTCCAGGACCACAAGGAATCAGGAGTAGAAGCTAAGTATAAACAATAATACCAGCAACTTTAATGAAAGTCTTTATCAGAAATAATCTATAAAACTCTGTGTGATAACATTTATTGAACACAATGCTCATGATTTTTTAATTTAATTTTCATTTTTAATCCATTTGAGGGCAAGATAGAAGTTACTTTCCATCTCTCTCTCTCTCTCCGCAGATTCTTTTTCTTCATTTGTGAAACTTTCCAGGACACAAAATGCAACTTGTAAATAATTTTGACTTGGCAAGACCTCATATGCACTAACAGATTTCATACTGTTCTGATTAGACACGCCAAATACGCTACTCAATATGTAGTGTTTCACTTCACAATGACAACTGATGTATGATTTACTATACTGACTGCTCAAGGCACTTGTACTGGTTCAATATTCACATTTATTTATGCCAAAATTTTGTTGTGAACAAAACAGTTTAAATGATGTATCAGATGGCTACTGACAGAGAAGTATTCAAATCTGTTCCTGCAATCTTTATAGAAAGAAAATTATACAAATATGTCAAAGTCCTATGAAAATAAAGTAGGGATTTTAAAAGTAAACCAAAATCAATGATATTTTACTACAGTGGTATATGTTCTGTGCCATTTTAGTTTTCCACCCAATTGAAACAACAGGGTTCAAACATTGGCTTCAGAAAAAAAATCGTTGTCCATTAAGAAAAAGCCCATAAAAAAAAAAAAGGAAATTTCTTCTTTCAGATTCACTCAGTTTGGAGCTGTAATCCAGGTGTCTGTTGCGTCTACATATACCAACTTCCCTGTGTAGCTAGGTAGGATAGCAAGTGACGTTTTACCTTGACAGCCATTTGTACTTGACCCCATCAAGGGAAACACTTGTTAAGGGTTTAATGGTCAGAGAAAAAACATGCAAAATTGCAAAAAGAACAAAAGAACTCATTTCTGGGTTCGTCTCATAAATTGCACTAACATCTAGAATGTCCACATAGGAAGAGCTTCAGCTTATTACCCAGGCAACAAACCAAATCTTTTCACTGGAGGGAGAACACATTGTTTATCCACATCTTCTTGGCATTTTTATCTCTGATCAGGGATTTCTACAATCTACAATTTGATTCTGGGAGGAGATACCTGAATAGTTCTATTCCCAAAGAGAAAAAAAGAAGAAGAAGAAGAAAAATTGTTCTGTATATGAATTAAGAAGTGCATGCTTTCAAGACCACTAAAATATATTTACATTGTCTTCCAAATGATTTTCATTGACCTCAGGAAACATCCAGGGTTTAAAATGGAAGATGTGCACAAAAGTTAAGCAAATGATTTTCTAAAATGTCACAGGAGAATGAAGGAGAAAGGAATAAAAAGAAGGATTAAAAGATGGAGGGAGAAAGAATTGAAAAGGAAGAAGAAATGAGAAGAGCCTTTTATTGGATTGCAGGTTGTTTTTCCCTCAATCCAAAATGAAACAAAAATAAACTCTTCTAATTATTAAGATTACTCTGAAACCTAATCTGACTCAATGCAATCACTTGCCTTTATTATTCCCTGGTAATTAATAGAATAAATAGCTATTTTTTAATTTAATGAGTTATTGAGGCAAAAATGTAATATGGCTTGTTAAAGTCTGCAAATTGCTTATAATCCTTTTTTTTTCCTACAGTGTGTTCAGCTTAAGAATGCCCATAATTTGTCTGAATGAAGTGACTTGATAATAACACAGAAGTGTACTCATCAACTTCCTGGTTTACGTAAATATATTGTTAGTTCTCAAAGATGCAATATCACGATGTGTTGAAGTAAAATGATAGCTTTTTACTTTCACTTTGAATTTATCTCCAAGACATTTTCAGTTTCAATATTATAACAACAAATCATTTTACTTCATCTTTTTGCAAAATTACAGTTTGAGGTGCATAGTGTTGACTCTAGAGTACCTTCAAACAGTAAATTGCCTTGGCAAGATTTTTTAAAAAGGAAAAGGAAAACTCTCCCTTACATGGAATTGCTTTTCATTGATCTAATTTGGATGTTTTTTGGTTGTTGTTGTTGTTCTTGTTGAGTGTTACTACTTGAATTAACCTATCTTCATATTAATTAAAATATTATAAATAAAATAAAAATAATAATAACTGCTTGGAGCCACAAATATTAGTTTGTAAGTCAGGAACAGAAAGAAGTGTGAAGGAAACAACCTTTAGGTACATAGTGTCTACTAATAGATTAAAAAAAAACCGCATGGAATGTCTGTTCTGAAAACCCATCTTTCTTAAAGATAGCACTTATTTTACATTTCATTAAAATGAGCCAATTGGTATTCTGAAAAAATAAGTTTTTCCGAAGGAAAATTCCATTAGCATGTCGTTTTCCCTGAAAGCACTCAGAATCTATGTATTTCTTTGGTACATATGCCTCGAAGATCCTACTGAACTTCTATTTGTTTGTTTTTAAACCAATTGTACCTTTCTCTCAACTACCAGAATAAACCAGTCATTTAGGAATGTTACAGCAGTCACTTCACTTGTGGAACCATCTCTTCAACTGTGAAATGTAAAAATTGGTCTCTTGGACTCCTTCCAGAACAAAAACCACAAGTCTGTGATGCCTGTGCTATTATTTCAGCCATCTGAACAGCTAAAACAACTTACCTGCGTATGCTTTTATTGGATATCTGTCACTAACACAGAGAGATCAAAACTTTGCAACGATATCTGTTCAATTTAGTCACACAAGTTTGAAAATATTCCCGTTAATCGATTTCACCGATGATTCTTTCCATTAATTGACCAGTAATTCGGTTAAAATCATTGCAGTGGTTGCATGTGTAGATTTAGCTACCATCACCAAATGTATTGTTATGTCTGAACCGGTGTGGAAAGAAAATACATACTTAACTGTTTAATAAATTACAGTTGGAAGAGGAGATACTGGATACACTCGTTGGGTCACAGAAAAAAATTTCAAGGATGTAAATACTGCGTTATTCATTTTCTGCTTCCACTAGAGTTCAGTTTCTAATTCTCAGAACTGTTGTCTGACAGGTCTGTGTTCTCCTGACCAGGTTGTGGTACATTTCGCAGCTTGTCAGATTTCCTCGCTTGCTCGCGCCCTTTTTCATTATACAGTATTGCTCTGTGCTTAGCCACTGGATCCGTTCATGCACACAGACTCTACCTTCAGTCTAACACTAAAATTGATTTGCTAGGCGCTCCTTTGCTTCTTCACATTTCACATCTTCCCATTGAATTTCTTGTGTCAAGAACACAGCTCTGACTTTCTACTTTCAGCCTCAGAAATCTGAACATTCTCGGGGTTCTCTGAATATTTAAATAGCTTTGTGACTGATGTCAGTGTGTTTCATTCGATAGTACTTTGTTCAATGCAATTCTGCATTATGTTTTGAGACTATTCTGTGCTGATTTTCATTTTAGATCCTTTCTGTTTCAAAAAATTGAAACTTACTGGTATTCTCACACAAGTTGATGACAGGAGGACTTTTTGGTAAAAAGCAAAGTTCTTAATTAGCATTTTCTTTTAAAAAAAGTTAAAAAGAAAGAACAACTCTCCAAAGTAATATGGATTTCCCTGAATAGCTTATTTTCCACACAAGGAATAGAACAAGAAACAAACAAATTAAAAAAAAAAAAAAAAAAAAACTAAATACCTCTAAACAAGTGAAAAAATGTGCTTTTTTCCGCTCTGCAAAAATGAAAGAAATGAAGGTAAGACAGCTCAGGTTTGCAATTCTGTGATCTAAGTTGACACCAGATCTTGGATGTTCTTAGGAGAAAGCACAGCCTCACCATTTACTACTACTTGTTAAGACACCTTTGTTAATGTAGCATGTTGATTTAACTGGGCAAATTTTGAGACTTTTGGAAGTGTAGGTGAAGGTTCAAACTTCTTTCCAAAAAGTGTAGCCATTGTGTAATGAAATACCCAAGAAGATGCAATTCAGTCAACCTAATATCTACTCATCAAGGAAGAGAGCAAGCTAAGAAGGTATTACATCTTTCTCTAGCATAACATGTTAAGTGCAGCATTCCAATCTAAAAGGTAGAATTGTTCCTTTGAGTAAAATAATTAATGAGCCCAACAAAAGGAAAGCTGTTACGAGAGAGACCTCTAGTGGGAAAAGATGCAAGTACCTTAGAAAGGAGTTTTTATTGTTTTGGCTGCTTCTGAAAAAGAGAATTTGCGAGTGCTATTTTAGGCAGTTTTCACAACACTGTAAACATATTCCTCTTACTACTTAGTACATGCTGCTTGTGCACTCAAATAACACTTTTCAGAACAAAGTTCTTGAAGGATATTTAACTTTTCACATATCAGCTTTTGAAAAACAATTTTCAGATACCTAAGAAGAAAGATGAGAAGATGTGTAAGAGAGAGCATTCATAATTGGAAACATGATATGTCCTAGCTTTTAATTTTTGTGAAACAATGCATTAATTGTAGGTAATTTCTTACATGGAAAAATATCAAAGCACTTTTCCATATGTAGGCACAGAGGGGAGGCAGGGAATAGAAACATTTTACTAGTTTCTCTCAAATCACAAATTTAATAATACAGCATTTTAAATTTTAGTTCAAAGTTACTCTTAAGGAACATGCAAAGGTCTGGGATACACATAGTAGAGAGAAAACCAAGTATAGTTTATTTAACGAAACCCATTGCTTCTGGATTATGGAGTTTCACATTTTACTGATGTTCTTTAGAAGATTATTCTTCCTTTGTTCTCCATACAATTGTATTTAATTCATCTTCTGATGTATAATCTAATTTTAGCTGCTTATTAACATTTTTCTACTTAAAACAACATTGCTGGTAAATATGAAAATTAGGATATGTTTTCTGGCTACAGATCTAGCCCTAAATCTGAAAGAAATCTGGGTCTAATCCCTGTGTTGATCAATTAATCAATTAGGTAGCAATGTAACTTCTAATTAAAATTTTTTAGAACACCCACTTAGTTCAGAGAGACACTGCAACTCAGAGCTGGGCAGTGTAGAAAAGGGATCCCAGCATAAGGAAGGAAGTGAAAAAAGTTCATAGTTCAAAACACTAGGTTGATTCAGAGCACTGAACTATAGCTAAGATTCTTAAGAAAATTATGATAACTGTGAGAACTCGTTCTTACAACAACAGTTCCTGGAACTCTGTCTAGAATAATTGCCCATATACCTTCTCAAGAAATGAGCCTGAGTACTTGGTATTGTTCATCTGGGTTATCAAAATTTAGGCAAAGAGGGTTTTGTAAAGTTTTTTTTTTTTATTTTCAGGATCAACCCCTCATTTTATTATCCATTTTTAATTTGCCTATTGTCTTCAATAACATTCTCATTTCTCCTCAGGGTGATGAAGTTTTAGAGCCTATTTGCAAGGCAGGTTATTCACAGTCCTTCCATTTCTCAAACTAATAGATCTCAGTTACCACTGAAGAAGTTCTGTCTCCCCTCTTTCCAAAACCTGAGCATCCCATAAAACAGGACATCATTATTCCAAGGAATGTGGTTCATGAATCTCTTCACATTTGGGCTGGCAGTTGGCAGCCACTTAAATAAGAATTGGTGTTGGGATGGGTTTTAGGAGGAGAAGGGAGTTAGAGTCACACAGATTTTATTGTTCTGACGTTGCAATTTAGAATGGAGCTTTTTCAGAGAAAGAAAAATAGATTCAAATTTGGGAAGTTTGGATGAGTTTTTTTTTCTTGTTTTACATTTTAGAACAATTACTAAAAGAAATTTTGCAAAGAGAAGCAAGCATAAAAAATTTTATCTGGCTTCCTTTCAGATTATTTCTTCTTTAAAGGATGATGAATCACTTTCCTCCATTGCCATATGCCCTTTCAGGAAAGCAGCACATTTCAATTTATAAGTATTTCCCCTAACTGTGTTGAACACAGACTCGATTGACATATATGCTTCCTGCATGGTTTAATAGCTCTCACCCTTCTTGCTCCACAAAAAGTTAATTTCCACGAGCACCTTGGGATGTGTGAGAGTGAAGGTAGAAACAACCATCTTCAGAGTTTGCCAGAATTCTCAGTGGTAAAGGAAAAGTTACAATTTTGTCTTCTGAAGAGCAGAAATGCCAGCAGCTCCATACTCACCATTGTAATGCCACACACACACACACACACACACACACACACACAAGCACACACACACACGCTTGCATGAAACAGAAACTCTACAAAAGCAATTTCATTCTTATTTTAGGTATGTTGCAGATCCCTATTGTAACTATTCACATTTACATACCTATTATTGAACTTTCTGTTTCTCTTTTGGAACAAATGGTGGGAGCAGAAAAAAAGATCAGAAGAAAGAATTAGAGCCTTTATGCTCCAAACATTTGCATTATTTTTTATTTTGCTTTTGAGTTTGTGCTGTGATTTTACCTATTTCACTAATGGGTTGCAACAAGATAATTTATGATTTCTCCACCATTCAGTGCCATTTTCATGCCTCTTCTCATTTCAACAACCATAAACCATGAAGTAGACACAATATATGTAGCATATATCCTAGCAAAAAAACAAACCAATGATCAGCACCACTACACCCAATGGACCCAAGTTTCCATCTCCATAGAACTGGATAGCTGGTTGCGCTTTGCCAATAGTTAGACACCTTAGCATGTCCTCAATTCCTTTGTGCTGTGGTTTCTCTATCTGCAACATGAAGATAACAGCATTTCTTCTATCCTAACACTGATAAAAATACTATGAAGAGATAAAAAAAAAAACAAAATAATATACATCTGGGAATGAAGACAGCAGCTATAGATTCAACGTCTATACTTGAAATCCTCTTAGTTTGCACTCCTGTGTCCATTGTTTAGGGACCTAACTATTGTCACAAAATTGACTAATCTTGACTTGTGAACGAGACTGAACAGAACTTTCAAGGGATCTGTATGTGTTTATCTTCCTTCACCAATAAAACATCTGCAGCCAGTTAGTGTCTAAACATCCACTTCCAGCTCAAAAGTGATCTCAAACTCTAGAGGCAGTTGCACCAAGGAGGGTTGGAGTTCTAACTTCCAACTGTTCTAGGCTTTTCATCAGCAAGAATTTCAGAGAGAAGACATAGAAGTCATCTGTTCCATTCATACAAAGTGACTCTAAAAAACAAAGAACTAAGCAGAACTTTCTCTGGTTTGTCAACAAGAACATTTCAGAGAGGAGAACATTTACTGACCATCTTAATCAATGTAAGATTTTTTTTCACTATCATTAAACATCACTCTCCTTTGGGGCTGGTGCTGTGGTGTAGCTGGCAAAGCTGCTGTCGACAGTGCCAGCATCCCATATGGGCACCGGTTTCTATCCTGGCTGCTCCACTTCCCATCCAGTTCCTTGCTAATGCAACTGGAAAAGCAGCAGAAGATGGCCCAAGTGCTTGGGCCCCTGCATCCATGTGGTGGACCCAGAAGAAGCTCCTGGATTCTGGCTTTGGGTCAGCCCAGCTCTGGCCCTTGTGGCCATTTGGGGAGTGAACCAGTAGATGGAAGATCTGTGTGTGTGTGTGTGTGTGTGTATGAGTGTGTGTGTCTGTGTAACCATGCCTTTCAAAAAAATTACTTGCCCTTTTTTTGGTGAGAAATCACAAACACCAGTCACTATGAGTTTTATGGAAGGTCATTACTTCTAGCTAAAATCCAGGCAGGAAAGAACCAGGTGTTGTTCCCTGACCTTCCTTAAAAGAACATTTACATAGTATGGGTTTATCTTCCTTACTAGAAATATTATCTAAAAATTCTCTCCTAACTCCAAAAAAACCTGGTTTCATTGTTCTTTGTTCATATGATAAAATTCATAGAAACTTAATAAAATAAATAACATACATTAGTGGGATTTGGATTTGTGTGTGCGTAGTTATACATAACTTTACACACAGGAAAGAAAGGAAACTTTTTCTCCATCTCTGACTCCCTTTCTCTGTCACTCTGACTTTCAAATAAATAAATGAATAAATCTTTAAAAAGTAAAAAAAAATAAAAAAGAAGGAACAGAGTAGCTAGAAGGTTGGTGGTAATACTGCTGAGGTTGTGCAGGTAAAATTTCAAATTGTGTATATTGCACGTATATCCTGCTGCTCTACTAGAGTAAAGAGATTCCAGAGAGCAAGGATTATATTAACTTTTGTTGCTCTAGCGTCCCAAATTTATTTATCCATGTGTTCCCTCAACATTTATTGAGCACTTGCCAGGTGCCAAGCATGGTGTTAAGTGTGGACATTTTAATGAAGATGAATATAACCCGATCCTCGTCCTAAATGATCTCACCATCTAATGGAAATAAAACATTATATAATTTTAGCAGCTTCAAAATGTGAAAAGCACATTTGCTGCCTTGTTATCCTTTGAGCATTAAGAACCACGTGAGGTTTGTATAATTATTCCCATTTTTACAGATGAGGAAAGTGAGTTTCTCAGAGATTAGTTGTACTGCTTCAGGTCACTCAATGGCTCTAGCCCTCTTACTCCAAATCATGCAGTCATGTAATAAACTATTGCTACTAATCCAACAATAAGAGATGTTGTTGGATTATTGCTGAATTAGTACTGTTGGATTCTTAGTTGCCCTTCTTCTTTTTCTTCTGATCAAATGAAAATGCCTATAAAACTGCTTCCTAAACATCTGTCTTAAATCCATTCCATAAGTAAATTACACGGAATCAAAACTGGAACCCCTGATCTGACCAGATGAATTGTGAACACAAGAGTCTTTCAAAGTAAATCAAAATATTCACATATGCTCAAAAGTTTACTACCACAAATCTGATTCAGTCCATTTCAATAGTCAGAAAATCTGCTTTTGTGCATAAGGTATTGCAGGCAACAGAACGATACGTTAGTACTTGCCCTCATGGTTCCAGTTCAAAGAATTACTGTGCCAGAAGTTGTTTCCTCTATATGGGTCCAAGAAAATCTGATTCTCGTTACTATCACTTCCTATACACACGGAAGGTAAGGGAATTCTGCTTTGATTCAATCCAGTCTACACATTGCACTGTGCCTGCCAGGCTGGATCTGTGTTAAAAAAGTGAGAAAAAAAAAGAAGAAAAATATGTTATTCAAAAGGCTTCTGTGTTGCAACAGGGGGAGGAAAGGTTCATCATGCAGAGGGGTAGGGACACAGTGTCATCCTGTGTGTACTGGAAAATACAAGGAATCATTTAAGACAATCAGACTGTGTGATATGCATACTAATTAAACAGCAGATCAAACCAGATAAAAATTTCATGAGGAATTATCAGCTGAGAAATAATTCAAACAAAATGTTTACTTTTAAAAAGTCAACATGACAGATCTTGTTTGGTGACACACGCAGAAAGTTCTTTGGATCTTATATTTTAAAAGTTTTTGTAATTAACTTTATACATTTATTTAGAAGGGAGGGAGGGAGAAAGAGCAAGAGAGTGAGAGCGAGAGAGAGGAGAGAAACAGACAGACAACACAGGTGGAGATCTCCCATCCACTGGTTTACTCCCCAAATGCTCACAACTGCCAGGGAACTCAATCCAGGTCTCCAACGTGGGTGGCAGGGATACAACCACTTGGGCCATTGTCTGCTGTCTCTCAGGCTGTCCATTGCAGGAAGCTGGAATTGTAAACGGAGTGAGGGCTCAGACAGTTCAGTGTGGTGAGCACGTGTTCTGATTCCTGTCTTAACCACTGTGCCAAGCACTCATTCTGTGTGGATTTCATCATGATTTGGGGGTCTATTTTATTCTCAGGCATAGCTTTGCTATAATCAAGGACATGCGTGGCCCATGTTTGAATCATAAACTTCCCCTCTGCCTTTTTTTTTTTTTTTTTTAGTTCCCCAAAGACAAGTTTTGGGATAGAACGGCAGTTAAGATGATTGAAAATCCTTTGCTGTGAGGATATTTGAGCCTTCCAGGTTGAAGTCCAGCAAGCTGGAGTTCACAAATCAGTAACTTCCATCTGCTCATTAGTTAATTCATTCATTCCACAAAGTTTTATTCAACAATTGCCCTGGGGTTATAAAATGATGAAGCTTAGTTGTTTCCCCATAGAAATCCAAAGCTTGGTGAGTTAAGAAGGACAAATATAATTATCTCTTTCACCAAAGTCCTATCAATTAACATTGAAGGTAGGATTTCAAAATGAAGAGGAGGGGATCAAGTCATCCAATGAGTATTAATGGTAAGATGGTTACTTGGTCCTTAAAGAGGGGGGCACTCTATGGTCCATCTTTATCACCTGCAGTGTCCAGAAATTGTTGGTACATAGAAAGCAATAAATGTTGGAGAAATGAATGAATAAATATTGCAGATATTTATCTTAAAGTCTCAAAGACTCTAAGAAAGGTCAATTTTCCTTTCTTAGAATGAATGAATGAAATAACTCCTGTAGGCTTGATGCTCAAAATATCTATAAAAGACCAGTTTCCTTGGCTCAGTAGCCTGCACATTGCAACCCCTCTCCTGACTACCTAATTATTTCACAAGAATGACTGACAGAAAAGCAAATACATCGACCACCTGACAGGGAAGGCATACCTTGGTTTTCACGAGGTCTAGCCTACCTGCCTCAGTGTACCTTGTCTCAATAAAATATTTTGGTATTAACAAAGCCCTTGGTGTGCTCTTTTTTTTTATGCTCACATACTGAAAACATAATCTGTTTCAGTGTTTTGTGGATGACATCACTCTGACATACAGTAAACATGATAGCACATTTTACGGCATAGGAAAAATGAGCAAAAAAAATAGAAAAGGAAATATCTTTTCTCCATGATTTGGTCAAATATATATATATATATAGAGAGAGAGAGAGAGAGAGAGACAGGCAGAGTGGACAGTGAGAGAGACAGAGAGAAAGGTCTTCCTTTGCCATTGGTTCACCCTCTAATGGCCACCGCGGCCATCGCACTGTGGCCAGCACACCACACTGATCCGAATCCAGGAGCCAGGTGCTTCCCCCCACCACCCCGTCTCCCATGGGGTGCAGGGCCCAAGCACTTGGGCCATCCTCCCCACTGCACTCCTGGGCCACAGCAGAAAGCTGGCCTGGAAGAGGGGCAACCGGGACAGAATCCGGCGCCCTGATCGGGTCTAGAACCCGGTGTGCCAGCGTCGCAGGGGGAGGATTAGCCTATCGCCGGCCGGTCAAATATATTTTAAAGTTAACTAAACTTAACACAGAAATGTGTACCAAGGAAATTTCTACTTTGAGTAAATTAGATCTAACAAATTCAATTATTCACAGAAAACCTAAGTACGGCTTGAAAGTATATTATTTCTTGTTTCAAAGGTGTATTATACCCTCTACAAAAGTCTTCAATTCTAATTCTAGGTCACTAATATGGATAAACATGTGGGCTCACTTGCAAGATCTCAGAATGCAAATAAAGTATTTAAATCTGAATGTTTCTATTGATTTTAAGGCTTTTTTTTATTTTTTTAGTTGCCCAAACCTAGTAGCCACAGCCATCTGCTCATTTGCACTGGACAACAGCATCTAGAAACAGAAACAATGCCAATAAAATGGGAGGAATAAAAGGCAAGTAGAAGACATGTGAGTATAGGGCAAAGAGGGAAGAGCAGCCATCAGACTCATGACAGGGAAATTGAGTCAATACTAAACTTTCTCTTCAGGAGAAAATCAAGATGCATTGTCAAGTTCCTAGGGCTCTTTTAGTGATTTCAGAATCAGATATCCAGTGCTTGAAGCCCCCAGGAGTGGGGAACAAGTGTTTCACGTAGTGGTTGAGATACCTGCATCTCACATTGGAGTACTTGGGTTTGGGTCTCAGCTCCTGACTCCAGATTCCTCGTGGTACAGACTCTGGGAGGCAGTGGTCATGGCTCAGGTAGCTAGGTTTCTGCTCCCCACATGAGAGACCTCACTGAGTTCCCAGATCCTAGCATTAGCTTAGCCCAACCCCAGCTGTTGTAGTCATTTGGGGAGTGAACCAGCAGGTGAAAGATCTATCTATAACTCTTACCATCTCTGTCTCTCAAATTAAAAAAAGGAAAAGGAAAAGAAGAAAGCATCACAGGGTATCTGTCTTGATTATTCAAAATCACTTCCACAGAAGTATTACTTAGTCCTTTATCAAGTATTACTCTAAAGCTAGGTTTGCAGCATTTTACTTTTGCCTCAAGTTATTTCCTGATTTTCAGTTCTCTGAAAACATCCTTTCAGAAAGATTGCCTAAACAAATAGCTCCAAATCTTCCTATAGAAATAAGTCAGTTCTGTGGTATATTTTAAGTATGGAAATTATCTTTCATTAAGTTTTAAGGTGTGATTCACCTTAGATATGTTAGTATAATAAGGCATTTGGTCCATTTGTTTTTTAAAGTTAAAGAAAAAGAATATATAATTAAGTTCGGTTAGTCCAGTACTCCCTAACAATTTATAAAATGAAGTTCATATGTTTGCATATCAAAACTGATACAGGAGAAAAAACATTCGATTTCCTGGAAAAGAAATTCTGACTGGTCTGCTCTTTTTATCTGCAGACCCAAAAAGAGAAATTTACTATCTTCATGAAGTTCTTTGCTGCCTGTGCTATTGTAAACACGTTTCCCTTTATTATTTCATCTTTGTCTCCCTCCTCCTCCTCCTCCTCCTCCTCCTCCTCCTCCTCCTCCTCCTCCTCCTCTTCTTCTTCTTCTTCTTCTTCTTCTTCTTCTTGACTGTTTAAGATAATCTTGAGTTACTTTGGTAGCTATTTGTCAATGTACTTGATGCCTTTTCTTAGCTATCATTTCTGTCACTTCAGTACACGGAGTCCTTATCTTCAAATCTGTCAGTCCCATTTTGCATTACAAATCATTTGTAGTTTTATAACTGTCATTCCCAAGGACATCTGGAAAAGATGGATTTATGAAAGGTTACCATGCATTCTAAGGAGGCTGAGAATTAGCATGGCTTTGTAAAGGGTCTTATAAATGGAGCGGCAGCTACCACTGGCAATAAGATGTTTTCTCCTCTTGTCAAGTATCTTTATTTAAATATTAAGGGGCAGCTATGACCCTTGGCCTTGGAGATCCGTGTGACAAGGCAATGGCCCAGTCTATTAGCTGTCAATGAAGTGCGATGGCCTGACTCTTTCAAGGCCCCTATTTGTGGACAGTGTTATAATAACCCTTCCATTAGGCATCCCCAAGGCAAATGACCTCAGCTTTAACAGAGTCAGTTTAAAACTCCTTAGAGTAACATTAGGGGACTATCTGGTTTGTGTCAGTTTAAGATCAACCACTCTCTCTGCATAGGTTCAAGTCTGTAAATTTTAAGTAGCCACAGTTATTTAAGAATTGTTTCATATATGCCTGCAGGTAAATAGTAGACACACAGAATATAGAAATAACCCCCATCCACTTCCTTGGCTTCTTAACCAGACTCCTTAGAGATTAACTGAATCCAAATGGACCTGAGAATCTACTTTTTTAACATGACCTTTTCATCTATAAATGTATCTGTTGTTGATAAAAATTTCATGGAGTTGCTGCAGTGATGTGATATGTGGAACTAGAGATGTCAGATCATCTCACAGTACACATAAATTATCACAAATGGAAGAGACATGATAATATTCATTAGGAAATGGGTATACTAACAGGAATGGTTACAACACAAGAAATGTTTGGTTTTTCTCTGCTTTTTCACCCTGATTTGTCTTTCTTTTATGCTATTTTATACCAGGTAAGTGATCTGGTTGTGCTCAGATGAAATGTTTGCATTTGAATCACAAATCATTGCTCTTATCTGTAACTACTTAGATCATTAGTGGGCTTAGAGTTTAAAGGGAAATTTGAGGTCAAAAGATATTTTTATTGCATGAAAAATCAAGGTCAATCCTAAAATGCTTTGAAAAAAACCACAGTGGTCATCCTCAGTTTAAAATATATCACTAAAAGATGACATTAATACTTCAAATATTTTGTTATGAGATAAACTTCTCTTCTGAATATAACTTTTGTGTTGAGTGTCTGTGACTTTTCCTATTAAAACATAAGCATATAATCTAAATTAAAAATAAGCAAATACAGTGGTGACTAAAGACAGCTTCTCAAGGGCAACTTTCATTGTTTTGCTCTCTTCAACACTAATACATAAATTAATTGAATTTGGAAACTATATATTTTTTTTTGAAACTAACGAAAACTGAGCAATACCTACATGTGTATCTGGCATTGAAACAAACATACAAAACAAAAGAAATAAACATAAATATCTTTAAATACTATTTCCATTCGCACAGGGAAATCCCATGGATTTTTATAATAAAAGATTAATTTTTAGGAAAATAAATACATGTTTAATACCTGACTATTTATCAGTGCCAAAGATGTGAAAGTGTAAATAATTGTTAATTGCATTAAGCTTTGGCCCACATCAGGTTAACTGCTTTAATGGGGGAGAGAAAGTGAAATGATATCATGTGCTAAAATCCCTGGGCTCATAAACAACACTTAGCTTTTGATTTACAGTGAAATCGCAATTTTCCATTTCTTGTTCCCTCTGTCTCTGACATTGCAAGTGAGACCATAGGGCAATACATGCCCTACAACATAATATAGGATGTAATTTAAAGGTTTCTATTGGTGCTATAAATCACAAATCGTTCTGCTGAAGCAGTTTATGAAGGCAGTAAAACACCAAGACTGGATTATATCATTAGAATTATGTACCACATGCAGGTATTGTTATTTATAATTGGGGATAAAGTATTACACAACATGTATATGAAGATGTCATTTCTCTTGGTATTTACAAGCTTCTTTAATTCTTTCACAAGAAGATGTGTTTATGGATAAAATTAAAAAAAAAAAAAAAAACCATGGTGGTAGAATATCTGCCATTCTAGAGAAAGGATTTGTGTGCCCTGGAAGTTGAGCATACTATTGGAACACATTCTGTCAGGTCATATGTAACTGTTAGAACTATAAAAGGCCATCTATTTATGAGCTACCAGAAACTTGATAAAGTTTAGTAGTATACAATTAAGGAAAAATAATTGCCATGACTATTCCAGTATGATGCATTAAAAATGAATTGAGGGGTATACAAATTCCATCAACCTGGTAAAGTTCGCTACAAAAAAATTAAAACTACAATGAACTTATTTTTTCACTTATCTGAGTTTTATAAACACATAACCATTCTAAAGTTCTGAAATAATCTGGAATTAAAATTTTCTTTTCTTGGAGGCTAAAGTGAAAATAGCAAATTCTTCCATTTTTCTGGGCATATCTTTGATGATGGAGAGAATTGCAGTCTGCCATCTCTCTCACTGCATCCTTCTGTTTCTGTGAGTAAATTGTTCTAGTGAATGTAGCTTTGTAGCTAAACCAGACGGCCTGGTATGATGCTGACAGTTCTTCCATCTGCTATTTTCATTTTTTTCCCTCAAAGAAATGAAAATGACATAACATATAGGGGAAATCACAAATGGTTTCACAATATTTTGGGAGAGTCTTTGGATTTTTCAGATCAATTTCCCCAAATAAGGTCAATTCTGATTTAATTCTAAAATACATTAAGACATACCTCTTTCCTTTCTCTCCCAGGCAGTGACCAGCAAATGCCAGCAACCACCAAGCTTACCCCAGTTATCCAAGAATAACATAGAACATTCCAGAATCATTTATCTGGATGAGCATCTGTCAGATCCAGTTTAGTCTTGTTGGTGCCATATTTCCCTTTCCACAAAAACAAATTTATTTTCATCTCACTCCTTATAAATAAGGATAATAATGAGCTAATAAACTAGCTGCATTTTGCAAAGGCAGTGATTACAACACTACATAGATTAGTTTAAAGGGAATGGCTGTAGCATTGATTAATCCAAATATTTAAAATGATTCTGTGCTATGGTAGTTTAGGGACAATGAAGATGACTTAAAGCTAAGACTCCATGGAAAGGTCCCTGAAGGAAGCATATAATTTGAACAGAACCTCAAAGATTCATCAGTATATAGAGATAAAAAAATGACCAATCAGGAATAACTGTATACATAATTGTATAAATATTTGATGATATACATTTCAGTATACATGTATATACATATCAATAATACACCTTTATGATGACATATTCTTCATTTAAAAATAATGAGATAGGGGTTGGTGTTTGTCCCAGTGGTTAAGATGATGGTTAAGAAGCTAGTCCTCGGGTGGGCATTGTGGCGCAGCATGGTAAGCCACTGCTCCAGACAACTGCATCACATATTGAAAGGCCTGGGATCTAGTGTTGCTTCTGCTTCTGATCCAGCTTCCTACTAATGCACACATTAGTGCACACCTGGCTCCTGATTTTGTCCTGGCCAAGCCCCACCTGGGGTGTGTATTTGAAGAGTAAACTATGGATGGGAGCTCTCTCTGACTCTGTATCTGTTTCTCTCTGCCTCTCAGATAAATAGAAATTTATAAAATAATAAAAACAATGATTAAATAAGTATTTTATGAAAGCATACTTTTTATAAGAATGATTAAGTACCTCTCTACCCTATCCTTCCACATGTATCCTATCATCTTTACCCCATCCTATCGTATCATATCATAGTCTATCCTTACTATCAAAAACTGTATAGAAAATGTATGTTATTCCTCACACTTTGCTATTGTTATTAGCATTTGAATAAACACTCTTACATAGAAATCTTTGCCTGTGCATGGATTGTTTTCTTAATACATATTCCTGGAAATGAAATCAATGTCAAATACTTTAAAATTTTAAAGGCTTTTGAAGTATATATACAATTTACATTTATACAACATTTTCCAAGTAGTGACAGAGAGCGAGAGCTTTTAAAACTTTTAATTGGGCCGGCGCTGTGGCTCACTTGGCTAATCCTCCACCTGTGGTGCCGGCACCCAGGGTTCTAGTCCCAGTGGGGCACCTGGTACTAGTCCCGGTTGCTCCTCTTCCAGTCCAGCTCTCTGCGTTGTCCCGGGAAGGCAGTGGAGGATGGCCCAAGTGCTTGGGCCCCTGCACCTGCATGGGAGACCGGGAGGAAGTACCCGGCTCCTGGCATCAGATCGGCACAACGCTGGCCGTAGTGGCCATTTGGGGGGTGAACCAATGGAAAGAAGACCTTTCTCTCTGCCTCTCTCTCACTGTCTATAACTCTCTCTCTGTCTCTCTCTCTCTCACTGTCTAACTCTGCGTGGCAAAAAATAAATAAATAAAACTTTTAATTGACATAACAGTTGTACACATTTATGGTTTATAATATGTGATAGTTTTTTTAAAAGAGTTATTTAATTTTTGAAAGACAGAGTTAGAGAGAGAGGTAGAGCCAGAGAGAGAGAGTCTTCCATCTGCTGGTTGACTCCCCAAAAGGCCACAATGGTCAGAGTTGAGCTGATCCGAAGCCAGGAGCCAGGTCTTCCATACAGGTGCAGAGGCCCAAGAACTTGGGCCATTTTCTACTGCTTTCCCAGGCCATAGCAGTGAGTTGGATAGGAAATCGAGCAGCCAGGACTCAAACCAGCTCCAATATGGGATGCCAGTGCTGCAGGCCAGGGCTTTAAGCTGCTGTGCTATAGCGTCGGCTCCAGTGTGATTGCCTCATGCATGTGTTCAATGTATAATGGTCAAATTAGGGTAATTTTCATATCTATCACCTTAAATACTTATAATTTCTTTGTATTTGGAACACTTGAAACTCTTGTAGCTATTTGGAAATATACAATAAATTATTAACTGTAGTCACCCTATTGTGGTATAGGACACTAGAACTCATTACTTCTATCTAACTGTATTTTTGTACCTGATAACCAATATCTCTTTATTGTCCTCACCCCTTCTATCTTCTGGAAGCTAGAATTCTACTTTCTACTTTCATGTGGTCAATTTCTTTAACTTCCACATATGAGTGAATACATGAAGTATTTGTCTTTCCATACCTTGACATAATGGCCTCAGTCTCCCCATTCTTTGCATAGCTGAATAATATTCTAGTTTGTGTACATACAGTATTTTCTTTATCCATTCTCTATCAATGGACACTTAGTTTGCATCTCCCTTGGCTATGGACAGTCGTGCTGTGATAAACATTGGAATGGAGATACTGTTTCAACATGTTGATTTTCTTTCCTTTGGATACACACATAGTAATGAGATAACTGAATCATAGGGTAGTTCAATTTGTAGCTTTTTAAAGAAATTCCTTATTATTTTTCCACAATGACAATGCTAATTTACACTCAACCAACAGTGTAAAACAGTTCCCCTTTCTCTGAATCCTCACCGAGCTTTTGATTTTAATTTCTCTGTTGATCAGTGATGCTGAACATTTTCTCATGCATTTGTTGGACATCTGTAACTTTTGTTTTGGGAAATTCCTAGGCAGATCATTTGCACATTTTAAAATCAGATTGTTTTGGACTGTTTTGTTTTTTCCTGTTGAGTTGTTTGAATTCCTTATATATTCTGAATATTCATTTTCTCACATTCTACAGTCTTTTCACTTTGCTGATTTATGTCCTTTTCTTAACTGAAAATCTAAGATATTTCCGAAGCACACTTCACTTAAGCTGGGCCTAAATATCAATCGCTCTATAGCACTCTCTGCTATCTGAAACTTATGCCCAGTTCCCAGCCTCCCAACAAGTTTTTTTTGTTTGTTTGTTTTTTGTTTTTTTGTTTTTCGGTTTTTGTTTTTTGGTTTTGTTTTTTTTTGTTTTTGTTTTTTTTGTTTTTGTTTTTTTTTGTTTTTTGTTTTTTTTTGCTGTACTTCCTAAAGCCTTGCCTGTGTGTGGGGAGAATAGGCGTTGGTTAAGATCTGGAAGCATACCAGGGGATTCCAATTCAATCCCATCGAGGTGGCATGTACCAATGCCATCTCACTGTTCCAGGTGATCAGTTTCAGTTCAAAGTTGGTCATGGTGAAGGGACTGGGAGTCAAAGGGAGCACATAGACAAGTCTAGTACCTGCTAACGCTAACTGATGGAGTAAATAAAGGGGAGAGTGATCCAACATGGGAAGTGAGATACTCAGCAGACTCATAGAATGGCAGATGTCCTAAATAGCACTCTGGCCTCAGAATCAGCCCTAAAGGCATTCGGAGCTGGCTGAAAAGCTCATGAGAGTATTTCAGGCATGGAAAGCCAAGACACTCTGGCAAAAGATCTCTGTGAGTGAGATCCCAGTGAAATGAACAGGTCATCAAAGAAGGAGGTACCTTTCTCTGAAGGGAGGAGAGAACCTCCACTTTGACTATGACCTTGTCTAAACAAGATAAGAGTCGGAGAACTCAGAGGGCTTCCATAGCCTTGGAAACTCATGACTGGAGCATAGGGAGATTACTGATGCCATAGACAGGAGTGTCAATTGGTAAAGTCAACAACAGGAGTCACTGTGCACTTACTCCTCATGTAGGATCTCTATCCTTAATGTGCTGTACATTGAGATTTGATGCTATAATGAGTACTCAAACAATATATTTCACTTTGTGTTTCTATGGGGGTGCAAACTGTTGAAATCCTTACTTAATGCGTACTAAACTGATCCTCTGTAAAAAAAAAAAAAAAAAAAAAAAGAAATTATCAATTCCCAACTTGACTCTCACTGGGATTAAACATGACAATAGGTCTGCTCTGATTTCATCATCATTTAAAAAAATCATCTATTATTTTTCACTTTATGTTTCTGTGTGGGAGCAAAGTGTTGAAATCCCTACTTAATGTATACTAAGCTGATCTTCTGTATATTAAGATAATCGAAAATGAATCTTGATGTGAATGGAAGGGGAGAGGGAGTGGGAAAGGGGAGGGTTGTGGGTGGGAGGGATGGTATGGGGGGGAAGCCATTGTAATCCATAAGTCGTACTTTGGAAATTTATATGCATTAAATAAAAGTTTAAAAAAAAAAAAAGATCTGAGAGAGATTGTATTCAGATTTTGCAAGTAACCTTATTTGCAGTTCCTTCTTCTCTAGTACCCTACCCTCCAACTCCTACCTTCCAGGAAGCTCCAAATTCCTATCTCTGTTTCCCTAATAGAGGAATCCATTAATTTCTTCTTAGGGTCTATTTCCTTATTTATTGAATATGAGTCTCATCTTTTGGGCTTCCTTCATTTCAAAATTTATATCTATACTTTTCAGGTATTCAATGCTGTAAAGTTGCTTCACTTATTTTCTCTAAGGTTTGTTACTATGTAATAAAAGGATGAATTTCTTTTCCTTTTTTTTAAACTTTTATTTAATAAATATAAATTTCCAAAGTACAGCATTTGGATTACAGTGGCTCCCCCCCCATAACCTCACTCCCACCCGCAACCCTCCTAACTCCCGCTCCCTCTCCCATCCCAATCACATAAAGATTCATTTTCAACTAGCTTTATATACAGAAGATCAATTTACTATATCCTAAGTAAAGATTTCAACAGTTTGCACCTACACAGAAACACGAAGTGTAAAGTATTGTTTGAGTACTAATTATACCATTAATTCACATAGTACACACATTAAGGACAGAGATCTGACATGGGGAGTAAGTAAAAGTATGAATTTGACACCAGCTCTCCTATCATGTCAAGGACCAGGTCTCATGAAATAAAATGTGAGCAAATGCAGCGTTTAAACTAAAAAGAACAGTAATTTTTTTTTTTAAAAGTCTGATAGATTGTTTATTGACAGATGTAGCTGGCTTACTATCTAACAAGTGAGGGCTTGGGGGAAACAAGCATTTTTAGAAAATGAAAAAGAATTTTTTCTCTGTACACATAAAAATATAAATTATTTTTCATCAAACTATACCTTTTCTTGAATTATTTGTAAGACTTACTATATCTCATATTTATGTTCTTTCTTCGGTATCCTTTTAAAAAGCATTCACATGCTTCTGGCTGAGAAGTACAGGAAAATGATTTATGTTCACACTTGAAATCATAATAGTATTCTAAAGATACAGATAGAATATGTGAAAAAACATTTGAAAGATATTAGACATCAGAAATTAAAAATGTGACCCCCCTGGATAATACAAATGTGGTAAGCCTCTTGTCTGCCCCAGATCATGGCCTTGAGAGAATTTCAAGGAGGAATGCCCATGTGAAATCAGAGACTCCCTGAGATGAGGGTACAATTCTAATAATCAGGACAAAGGCAGATGGAGTTTACAAACAGAGCGCTAGGAAGGGAAGAACTGCGGTGAGTGAGAGAGAGAGAAAGGCAGTGGGGAAAGATATCTCATGGGGCATTCGTTGAGATTTTAGCAGAGTACTGAGAACCACATGCATTTGAAGAAACTATCCAAGCTAGGGCAAGAACTCCTGAAAGGATTAAAGTGAAAAAAACCATAAGAAAAAACAGCAAAAGATCAAACTGTTTTCAAGTGACTTCATTGCAATACAGAACAATAGATCCATGTGAGTGAACTAGGAATTGGATCTCTCCCAGTGGAACTTTGAGACGACTGCTGGCTTACACAGACTCAGAGTCAAAAGATACAGCCAGGTCATGTCTGGATTTCTGACCCATAGAAACTGTAGGATAATAAATGCTGTTGTTTTAAGCTATGAAATTTTGGTGTTATATTTACTTAAGAGTAGGTACTAATCCTGAAAGGAATGTCCTTAACCTGATAAAACACCTATATGAAACACCTTACAGAATACCTATTTAATGGTGAAAGACGGCTTTCTCCTCAAAACCAGGATCTCACTACTTTTGTTCAATTACTTAGATTCTATTCAATGAACCAGCTACACCAGAAAAAGAAGTAAAAGGATTCCACATTGGAAAGAAATAAGTAAAGCTGTCCTTTTTCATGGACTACATGATCATGTATATAGCTACCATGACCAAGAGGGATTAGCAAGATTGCACAACAAGATCAATTTATAAAAGTCAATTATATTCATAGAATCTGGAATTAGAAAAAAATCACACCTGAATTTTTAAAATGCTATTTATAATGTATCAAAAATATTAAATAGGGGTTGGCATTGTGGCACAGCATTTAAGCAGCTGCTTTTGATGCCAGTTTATGGTATTGGAACTCTGACTCCAGTCCTGGCTGCTTTGCTTCTAATTCAGCTCCATGCTAATTCACCTGGGAAAGCAGCAGAAGATAGAACAAGTATTTGGGCCCTGGTCACCCATGTGGGAAACCCAGATGAATTCCCTGTCTTCTAGTTTCGGTCTGACCCAACCCTGGGTTACTGAGGCCATTTGAGAAGTGAATCAGCAGATGGAAGATGTCTCTCTCTCTGTCTCTCCCTCTCTCTGTGTCATTCAGCTTTCCAAATAAATTAAATAAATATTTTAAAATATTAAATACTCTGATTAATAATATGAAAAACTACAAAGCTAAGAGAAATTAAAGAAGTCCAAAATAAACGGAAAGGTGTACTACTTTCATGGTTGGAAGTCTCAGTACTGTTAAAATGCCATTTCATCCAAAATTGATTTAAAATTGCAGTTATTTGTTTATAAAAACTGACAGGCTGATTTGAAAATTCATATAGAAATCTTAAAAAATAAGAAAACATTCTATGACTTACACTATGTGTTCTCAAGGATTTTTATAAAGGTGCAGCAATCAAGAGAGTGTGGTATTGACATAAACTAGTGAAAGAAATCGATAGAACAGAATACAGAGTACATAAATATACTCATAAAAATATGGACAATTGATTTTCAACAAAGATGTAAAGGTAACTCAGTGGAAGAACGATAATCTTTTCAATAAGTGGTACTGGACAATTGGATATCTATATGCATAGAATGAAGCAAGAAAAACTCCATCAAAGACACATTCATAGAACCCTGCCTGCACACACACACCCATACACCACAAATATGAATACACTAAACTTCTTTAGCCTAATAAAAACAATCTACCAATCACTCACAACAAACTTTGTATTTATTGGTAAGAGATATGCATATTTCCATAACATAAAGCAGTTTTAAAGTTATAACTGTCATACAGACATATAATTAATTTGCATTAAAATCAATTGTAGGACTCAGACAAAATCTGTTTCATTAGTAATGTCAAGGATCAATTGCTTTGACCTAATACAAGAAAAATTTACATTGCAGTCAATTTTCTACAAGTTTGCATCTGTCCCTTAAGAGTTGTAAACTGATTTAGTCAATAAAAAGTCAGTCAAAGTCACAAGCACAGTTCATGGTGGAAATATAATTTTTTTAATCTGAACTTTATTTTGCTTATTTTTGACTACCATTTTAGAAGTTTGGACTATCCTATATACTTGTATAATTTGCTATATATTTATAGTATTGTTTATAATATTTTGTATATTTAGTCTAATTTTATAAACTGCTTTTTGAAGTAATCATTAATTTACCTTAAAATAAAGTAAATGCTTTAAAACTTAAGAAACTTGCTTATAACAACACTAACCACAAAGAACTATTTTCCTACTGGAAAGAACTATTTTCCTGCTATAACTAGTATTCAAACAGTATTGTACACTTTATGTTCTGTGTGGGTGCAAACTGTTGAAATCTTTACTTAGGATGTAGTAAATTGATCTTCTGTATATAAAGATAATAGAAAATGAATCTTGATGTGAATGGAATGGGAGAGGAAGCGGGAGTTGGGAGGGTTGCGGGTGGGAGGGAAGTTATGCGGTGGGGGGGGGGAGCCATTGTAATCCATAAGCTATACTTTGGAAATTTATATTTACTAAATAAAAGTTTAAAAAAATGTAAAAAAAAAAAAGAACTATTTTCCTAATGGAATCTTCTCCTGAAGCCCATGAGTATAGGTTACTCTTTTTTCTATTTATTTATTTACTTATTTGAAAGAAACTGACAGAGTTATCTGCTGGTTCACTCCCCAAATACCCTCAATAACTGGGGTTGTGCCAGGCTGAAACCAGGAGCCCTGACCTCAGTCTGTGTCTCACATGTAAGTGCAGGGACCCAACCATTTGAGCCACCGCTTTTGCCTGCCAGTGTGTACATTAACAGAAAGCTGCAATTGGAGTGGAACCAAGACTCAAACCCAGACACTCAGATATGACACATGGGATGCCCTAAGCAGTGTCTTAACTGCTGTACCAACTACTCACCACACATGATCTTGTGATTAGCCATGGGTATACTAGTACATCCTCCACCAACAAATTCCTGAAGGAAGGGCTCAAAGGAAATCTTAGCTTTGTCAACTCATTGATAGAATATAAGACATCAGATAGCTAAGCACAGACTACAAGCACCACTGCTGTACAAATAACTTACAGTTAGAAGCTGATATCTGGGTTAAGTGATCTAAGGCTGGTCTTTCATTACTTCCATGCTGATATTTTAGATACTTACAATGTTAAATGAGCTATTATATATGCAACAATATTAAAATTTCTAAATCCTGCACATTTTAAATTCTTCCTGTAATAAGCAAGTTGGTGGAGAATTAGATAGATGAATGGTTGGATGTATGTATCTATAGACAGATGGATATATAGAAAGAAGTGTTAAGATGTGTCAAAGAGATTATGGTAACAAGATATCAATGAGTAGCTCCCCTAAAAATTTGTTAGGAAGTAGCAATAGAGAGAAGTACCTGGTCTTGGGTTACATTTTACTTTTTTGGGCCAGAGTTTATATGAATTTATTTGAAAGACAAAACCTCCTCAATAGCAAATGCTTGCTTTATAAATAATTTCTGATCCAAGTGCTTACATGGCACACACAGTTTTCTTGGTATGCTTCATTTTTTTACTGTGTGCACACGATGTTTTCATTGTAGTGTAGAATCCTGAAATGTTCAGGAAAGTCACAAAGTGATTCCTCCCAGGTGTATAGGTCAGGTGGCAGGCGGGCAGGGACCTGCGTTTCCTTGTTGTAGGTGAGGAATCAGGCCCCAGGAAGTCAGTTGGGATGCTCAAGTTCTTAGGCAGAATCAGCCCTGTGTCCTTCCATTCTGTAGCTTGGATGCAGATCTAGAGTTCTTTGTCTCATCCCATGAAGCTTGCTTTTTTAAATTTTTTTTTAAGGTATGCAGCTTTCATGTATTTCATATATACAGACTTAGGAACATAGTGATACTTCCCACCCTGTCCTCCTACCCGCCCGTACTCCCTCCCTTTCTCCTCCTTCCTCTCCTATGTTTTAACAGCTACTACTTACTAAGCATGAAATTGTTTTTACAGGATTACGCAAAATTCTTTATATTCCTACTTTCACTTAATCTCCACATTAAGTTAGTACATTTGTTCCCAGCTTGTACATAAGGAGACTGATTCTCAGAGAGATTGAGCAAATCCTTAAGGTCACAGAGCCCTTTAATTGCAGAGATGGAACTTGAACAAGTTTGTCTAAAATGACAAGGTGCTTTCCAATATTACATAAGGGTTCCAAATCACATCTGAAGGTCTCCCAGGGACTCATCACCGGAGGTCCTTTGTATTCCCTAACCTGCTGAATTAATGCAGAGGGTCTGGGAAATATCTCAAGTGGCCAGGATTACTCATAATGAAAATCAACACTATCTGGAGTGAAGTGATGTGATTTGTAAAGGCAAAGGTCATTCACAGTCTTAAAGAAATCAGATAATCAATTTTCACTTGATGGATTCCTTGTTGTCTCTTCATCTTCATCCTCCTCCTCCTCCCTTCGCCATCCATTCCCCCTTTCCTTCTTTCTTCCTCTTCTTAAGCCTTCCCTTTTTTCTCTCTCTTCCTCTCTCTTTTCTTCTTTCCTTTCTTTTTGCCTTTTCCAAGACCTTAATTATTCCCATGACTTTGAATACCAAATCTGCTACGAGCAGTCTTCATCTGCTATACATTGCGCCCTGGCATGTATATACTGAAGCCTAATTTCAAAGTGATACTATTAGAAAGATGGACCGGTGGGAGATACATTGTGAAAGCAGAACTCTTCTGAATGGAATCAGTGTCCTCATTAAAGAGACCACAGAGAGTGTGGCTGCCACCTCTACTATGTGTAGACACAGTGACAAGAGAGCTGACTACAGCAGCAAATGGGCCCTTCCCAGACACCGAATCTGCCAGGGCATCAATCTTGGACTTGCCAGCCTTCAAAACAGTGAGAAAAAAATTCTGTTATTGATAAGCCACCTAACCTGTGGTATTCTTTCCCTTAAATTAGAAAACATATTTTTAAAAATAGTTTTTTTTCTTTTTTTTAAACTGATGTGAAAATTGTACACATTTATGAGATACCATAAGATGTTTCAAACCTTGTACACATTGTGTGATATGCAATCACAGCTAAAGGTATACGTCTCCTTAAGCATGTCACATTTCTTAAACCTTTATCCTCATTTTTCTAGCAGAAATATACAGTTGATATAGCAGCCCAAATGGGCAAAGACACATCTCAGTAATCTACAAAAAATGTCACGATGCATGCTACCCACATCACTCAAGATTGGATGCTTTTAAGGACTCGGTGTATATGAGCATTATGGCTGCTCATCTTTAAGGTGTAGTTTTGAGCTAATTCTTTACATCCACTGACAAATTCCAAAACCTGTTCACCCAATAAGGCTTTACTGAGAAAACATTGCACTGCAAGCACCACATTAGGTGTTTTAGTAGGTCATAGTGATCCCACATTGTGCATGATGGCATATTTGGCTAAATCCAGGTGACCTGGGATTCTGGACATAGGTCTGGTTCTGTGGTGGGGACAAGAAGCACAATGACTCCTCTTGTAGTGGAGTGCTGAATATAAACAAAATGATAAAGCCACATCTCCTGATCACAGCTGAGACAAGTTTTTTTTGCTTTTGAGGCCCCGTGTAACGAGATTGGGCCCACCTGGAAATTCAAGAAAATCTCCACTTTAATTAAAACACATCTGTGAAGTCGCTTTTGCCATGGAAGGCAACATAGGATGTCTCAAGTGTTGTCCTCTCCCCGTTCTCAGGACCATAGGATGTGCACATCTTAGGAGATTATTATTCTGCTTACCTTGGGGCTCTTAAAGCTTGTATTCATGTCAGGAAGGAGATCTAGTCACTTGTGAGGACGCCTCACAAAAACAAGTGCAGATATTCCATCTCGATTTTGTTTCCTCTGCCTTTCTTGCTTTAAACAACAACAACAACAAATATGCAACCTTCCATGGCCAAGGGACTTGCAAAGCAACATTGCATAAATTACTTTGGGCAAATGAAGAGAATGGAAATGGAGACAACTAGAGCTAAACCATCAATGTAAAAACATAAGGAATCTTAATTTTTTTAAAAAATAAGTAATACATTTATATGTTTCAAAAAATTTTAAACAGTAAAAGTGTATATAGTACTAATGTTCCCAGATCTGACCCCTCATAATAATTATTAGGTTCTTATTTATTTATTTATTTATTTTTTGACAGAGTGGACAGTCAGAGAGAGAGAGACAGAGAGAAAGGTCTTCCTTTGCCATTGGTTCACCCTCCAATGGCCACTATGGCCGGCGCGCTGCGGCCGGTGCACCACGCTGATCCGAAGGCAGCAGTTAGGTGCTTCTCCTGGTCTCCCACGGGGTGCAGGGCCCAAGCACCTGGGTCATCCTGCACTGCACTCCCTGGCCACAGCAGAGAGCTGTCCTGGAAGAGGGGCAACCGGGACGGAATCCGGCGCCCTGACCGGGACTAGAACCTGGGGTGCCGGCGCCACAGGCGGAGGATTAGCGTATTGAGCTCCGACGCTGGCCATTAGGTTTTTATATAGTCTTTCATGGTTTACTTCTGCATATACAGCAAGTATGAATGCATATGCCTATTTTTCTTTATTCACCAAAGTGATGTGCAATTTCTCCCAATTAAAAAACTGTTCATTGGGAGTTTTCTGCATTGTTTTCTTCATTCTTCATTGCAGAGACATAGTCTTCCATTTTATGGATGTTCCATAAGTGTCTTATTGATGTACATTTGGTGTAATTCCAATATCATTAAAAACAGCATCCTCTCTATTGTTCGCAACACTTCCATGTTTAATCATAATATATATTTTTGCTTATTTCTGTCTTTTGGACTGCCTGTTTATTCATGTCCCATACCACAGAGTTTTACATAGTGAGAATTTAAGGTATATTTTAATATTAGTTAGTTTTATCCTCCCTTATTGCTCTACTTCAGATGTTTCCTTTTCTTCCTTATTTGTGTACTATTCCTTCCAAAGTTAATATTTAATATTAACTTGTCTGTTTTTAAAAATCTATGAATACTTTTCTTGGCATCCACAGCATTTATAAAATAATACAGGAAGATGATACTTTATTGCATTCAATCTTTCCATCCAAGGATGTAGTACACCTTTGTACTTAAACAGTTTCCTTACACACGAGGATTCTTAAATGATCTATGTAGACTATTCATGAAAAGAGAAAGGGTGTTGGTTACGATTGGGTAGTGTTAAGGCTTTATCACCCCAAATCAATCTAAATCTTCTAAAACCTCAAACAGTTATTCCCCAGTGTATTAAAAACATTAATGTGCCTTTTGAATGAGTAAGAATCCAGTTGTCTGTGCTTAAAAGATTACCTCCTACCCCTTTCTTCTCACCTCCCTTCTGCACCAGGCAGCTCCCATTTTGCACTTAGGTTTCACATGCCTTGGTTGAGACTGCGTCAATTGTCTTGCTGTGTGCTTCCATAATACCTGTAATTCTGCCAGCATAGCACTAAGTGCTCCTTCTTGAAAGATTTCAATGACTTTCATCTTTCTTGTTCTCAACAATAGCCATTGTTCTTTGGGGGAGGCTTATTAAAGAAACAAAGAATTAATTGAATAAATGTGTGATTCTAGAATAAAAGTTTTCTCTATATCCAAAACTTTCATATTATTTTCATTTCTGATATTTCACATAAGCAAAAAAAAGATTCAAATAAGTATCCTAGTGAATAGAAAGAATTGCAAAGAAAGATTAAAAGACAAACATTTCAATGAACAGTCAACAGCCTTGAGTGAGCACCATTTCATCACTTGTAGAATTCAACACATGCGTACTTTCCTTACCTACAACCATCTATCACTTAATTATTTATTAAAAAAGTAGCTAAACACTTTGTATAGTTATGTAGAATATAGAGAAAGCTGAGTCATTTATAAATGTGTGTGTATGTATGTGTGTGTTTATATAAATATTTCATTCCATGCTCATCCATGTAGAGAGAAAAAACAATCTATACATCAGACAGTAATATGATGATAAACAGCTGGCTGGTGCAACCTTAAAGAACTAAGGTGCTAGAATTGTTGACTAAGATTGTGAAGGAAAACCTTAAAGTAGGAATCTTGATTTGCCTTTTGAGATTAAAGAACAGAAGGCCAGACTAGTAGTAAAAGAGCAAGAACTAACTTTACTGATTTGGGAAACTTGGTCAAAAAGGTAATCTATTTACATCTCAAATATACTTTTTTATATTTACCAATGAATAAGTAGAAATTTAGTGTCAGAGTCCAGAGTGCTAACCATTACACTAATAGAATTAAAAAGGAGAGAACAATCCAATATGGGAAGTGGAATACACAGCAGACTCATAGAATGGCAGATGTCCTAAACAGCACTCTGGCCTCAGAATCAGCACTTAAGGCATTTAGATCTGGCTAAAAAGCCCATGAGAGTATTTCAGGCATGGAAAGCCAAGACACTCTGTCAAAAAAAAAAAAAAATGACCTAAATGAAAGATCTCTGTGAGTGAGATCCCAGCAGAAAAACAGGCCATCAAAGAAGGAGGTACATTTCTCTGAAGGGAGGAGAGAGCTTCCACTTTGACGATGGCCTTGTCTAAATAAGATTGGAGCTGGCAAACTCAAGAGGCTTCCATAGCCTTGGCAGCTCATGACAAGAACCTTGGGTGATTACTGACGTCATAAATAAGAGTGTCAACTGTTAAATCAACAGGAGACACTATGCATTTACTCCCCATGTAAAATCTCTGTCCTTAATGTGTTGTACTATATGAATTAATGGTATAACAGTACTTTATACTTTGTGTGTCTGTGTGGGTGCAAACTGTTGAAATCTTTACTTAGGATATACTAAATTGATCTTCTGTATATAAAGCTAATTGAAAATGAATCTTGATGAAGAATGGGATGGGAGAGGGAGTGGGAGATGGGATGGTTGAGGGTGGGAGGGTGGTTATGGAAGAAAAAGCAACTATAATCCAAAAGTTGTACTTTTGAAATTTATATTTATTAAATAAAAGTTTAAAAAGAAATTTAGTGTCAGAATGAATGTCTCAAGTGTTGTATTCTCCCTGTTCTTAGGACCATCAGAATGGGTTTGTATGACTACATGCAATTTCTAACACTCTTACAATGATTGCAAAGTCTTGAAGGTCTTAGACACCTACTTGGTGTGTATAATTGCATGAAATAAGTACTTTTGAAGAGATAATCATGATTCAAATGCATTTTCTCTACACATACATACCACATCACATTGCACTTGTGTAAGCAAATAAATTATAATCTTGACTATTGTATTGTTTGCAACCATTTAATTCTTTCTGAACTTGGCTCATTTTATTATAATGCTTGAGTGATTCACATGCTATGTTTCCAACCCACTTTTCCTGGTTTGTGAAACTTTTTAACGAAATGTTAGCATTTTCAGGCTCCAGATGTTTTGACATAAGGAGAAATAATATGTAAATTTTAATCCATGCTAGGAACAATAGCCTTGAGGCACCTTTTTCTTATTACCTGAATCATGTGCTTAACCACAATGTGATCTACCTATCAAAATCATCACCACCTAGAATTTTGCATTCTTGTCATAGTTGTCAACTAATGAATCTGATAATTATTTAACATGATGGATTTCCATTAATTAGCCAGTAAATTTTAGTGTATGCTACTATATACCATCACATAGCTATAGCTCTGCAGGTAATAATAATAATAATAATAACAACAATAATAATAGCAACAACTTTTAAATGAGCTTTAATCTTCTTTTTATTGGTAAAATCACTATTTATATTAAACTTTAGTGTTTTATAGTTGCAAAATCACTGTTTGGAGCTGGCCTTGTGGTATACCAGGTAAAGCAGCTACCAGTGACATCAGCATTCCATATGGGCATCAGTTCAAGTCTTTGCTGCTCCACTTCTGATCCAGCTCCCTGCTAATGCCTCCTAGGAAAGCAGGAGAGGATGGACTGTGTCCCTGGGCCTCTGTACCCACGTGGGATAACCAGAAGACGACCCTGGCTCCTGGCTTCAAATCAGCCCAGATCTGGCCATTGCAGCCATTTAGGGAGTGAACCAGTGGATGGAAGATCTCTCGATGTTTTTCCCTCTCTCTCTGTAACTCTGCATTTTGAATAAATAATAAATCTTTATTTAAAAAAATCACTTGTTTTAATGAAAAAATTAAAATCTATTATGGATTTCTTTATCTTTTCCATGCTTTTCACATAACTTGGAGTAAGGGATGTGTGGTTGTGGATATAGGTTTCCAAAAGAAGAGATTTGAGGATGGTTTCAATCAGAATAATATGTTCTGTGCATTGCCTTTTCTCATATGCAGAGATCAGAAAACTTTTTATGAACTCCTGCATGGGAATAGGTGTACAACACAGCACACTTGCAATAAACATGCAATAAATAATCAAGTGGGGCTGGCAATGTGGCGTGTCAGGCACTGGTTTGAGTCCTGGCTGCTCCACTTTGATCCAACTCTCTGCTATGGCCTGGGAAAGCAGTAGAAGATGGCTCAAGTCTTTGAGCCCCTGCATCTGCATGGGAGACCCAGAAAAATCTCCTGGCTTCTGGCTTCAGATCTGCACAGCTCTGGCAGTGTGGTCATCTGGGGAGTGGACCAGTGCATGGAAGACCCCTCTCTCTCTCTGCCTCTGCCTCTCAGTAACTTTCTGCCTTTCAAATAAGTAAATATATCTTTTCAAAAAATAATACATGTATATATGAACCATGTAGTTCTTTTAAAAAATCAAGTATAAAATCCATTTAGCCATTCATCTTTTTAGTCAATATCATGCTAAAAAATCATCCTTATTTTTATCTGTATCACACTGGTTATTTTGTCCACATGGAAAGTATCATATTCATTAGTACTTTTTGCACTGATATTTCTTTTTTTTTAAGATTTTATTTATTTATTTGACAGGTAGAGTTACAGACAATGAGAGGGAGAGAAAGAGAGAAAGGGCTTCCTTCCGTTGGTTCACTCCCCAAATGGCCGCCACGGCTGGTTCTGCACTGATCCGAAGCCAGGAGCCAGGTGCTTCTTCCTGGTCTCCCATGCAGGTGCAGGGACCTAAGCACTTGGGCCATCCTCCACTTCCCTCCCGGGCTACAGCAGAGAACTGGACTGGAAGAGGAGCAACCGGACTAGAACCGGTGCCTATATGGGATTCCGGCGCTGCAGGCAGAGGATTAACCTGCTGAGCCACAGCAACTGCCCCAGCATTGATATTTCTTTAAGATGAAATATTCGTGTGATCTTATTCTTGTAAAAAACATGAAACCTATATTTGAACATAGAACACTACCCTTCACTGCAAACTCAGGATGGTTTCTTTTTGCCTTTTTGAAGCCACTATAATAAAACCCATAAACATGGTATCAAATATTAGAAAGTCTTAACACAAGTGAAATGCTTATTAATTTCATCATCAAGGGATAGCTTTAGTCAATATCAGTTAGCAGCTTTAAACCATTTTACATATTAAATACAGTATTCTATTTATCCTAGATCATCTAGGGACCATCCAGTTATTAAAAGGTTTAGCTGAGTTTTTTTTTCTTTAAGAGATTTTATTGGTGCTTGTTAGAAACTTTGTAACATTCTGAAAATATTTTCCAAGAAACAAAACCATAATGCTGTGGAGAAGCAAATGGCAGGGGACCATATAAGAAATGAGACAATTAGTTGCAATAACAAGGAAATACTGGACCCTTGTTTTCAGTATGGACTATCTAGTGAGTAGTGATCAGTTATGAAGTCTTGCAACTGTTAAGTACTCTTTCAGATGATCAGTTCACCTTCTACATTTTGCAATGCAATATATAGACAAAGGAAGAACAAAAGGCATAGTAAAACACTTAATAATTATAATCTTTCATTTAATATATGCAAAGAAAATATTGGCACATTTTAAAAGATCTGTACAAAGATTCATGTGTATTTTCTACTTTTTACTTGTTGAACACTATATTTAGTGGAGTACTAAGCCTGTTATTATAAAGTAAATTGGAATTTTCAGGGTCTCTTTACAGAAATACAGTGTTTATTATAGCAAAGTCAAGTTTTGTAGATACAGTGTAAATGTTTCCATTGTATGGCAATGTTGTACATACTTTAAGATAAATAAAGCATTCTTAATGCAAAATAAAATAAAATAAATTGAAAATATGTTATTGCAAAAATTAAAAGAAAAAAGGAAAAAAGGAGGAGTGAGGAAGTATCCTTTAGTCTTTAGTTCTTTGAATTTATCTTTGAAATACAGGAAACTGTTCTCTTAATGGTAATATAAAAATTTAAAAAATAAAGTACACCAATGAATGTTTTTCATTTTCTAAGAAAATAAAGATACATTACCTTTTATTAAAAATGAAAAATAGCAATAATTACAAATTCTACAGTCTTATTACGGTAATAATGTTTTTTTAATCTAACAAGTGTTAGATTAAAATTACTGGAATGTTACTTCAGCTACTTATATATATATAATGCTATTAAAGTCAAAGGTTTTTAACTGCAATGTTATTCTTAAGATTAAATAGCTAGGCCAGTGCCGCGGCTCAATAGGCTAATCCTCCACCTTGCGGTGCCGGCACACGGGGTTCTAGTCCCAGTCAGGGCACCAGATTCTGTCCCGGTTGCCTCTCTTCCAGGACAGCTCTCTGCTGTGGCCCGGGAGTGCAGTGGAGGATGGCCCAAGTGCTCGGGCCCTGCACTCCATAGGAGACCAGGAGAAGCACCTGGCTCCTGCCATTGGATTAGCGTGGTGCACTGGCCGCAGCACGCCAGCTGTGGCGGCCATTGGAGGGTGAACCAACGGCAAAAGGAAGACCTTTCTCTCTGTCTCTCTCTCTCACTATCCACTCTGCCTGTCAAAAAAAAAAAAAAAAAAGATTAAATAGCTGAATTAATTTTTGCTTTGTATGCCATAAGCAACTGCTGTACTGATAGATAACATCCTTCAGTTTAGTTTGCTTTTAAACTTCACTAGTTACACCTTAAATGATGTAACAATGATTGTATGTAATTCTTTCACTAACATGTCTCCCTTTTCTTTTGTCTATTTTATTTACTACATGTAACAACCAGCTTTAATTAATACGCAAACAAAACATTTCTGAGGAGAAAATCAGCTAGAAAAGGCAGAATCTTTGAAATTGAAAGGTACATAGTGCTGTGGGAAAATTAACGTTGCAAACAGAGAAGTCAATAATTTTATTTTTAAGCCTATTGGGTCATGTAGATACTAATTTTACAGAAGATCATTTGATTATGTAGAAACACATATAAAAATACCCTTACAAGAAGGTAATAAGTTCCCTTTTACATATAAAGCAGTAGACAGCAGCACTTCATCATCAAATTGATTGAATCATGAGGGAGATTTTTTTTTCAAGGATCAAAATAAGCAGCCTGAGAATCTCAAAAATCAAATTGTCTATGAAACCCACAGAGAAACTTTCCGCACATTTTTAAGAAAGCCTCTTTTTTCTCAATTTTTGAATTGTTTAACTGTTTTCAAATTTAAAATAATACAAATAGTAAAATACTAGTGTGTCAATGAATAACTGATTACAGGGGGGTTCTATTGCACATTAGATCAGCAACACTCCATATGTATTTAGCACTTATTGAGTAAATGTCTTGAAATCTCTGTATATGCAACATACATTAACTCAAAATAGCTTTTACTTATCAACATCTGGGACACTGGAGGAGTAAATGGTGTAATTCCAGGTAGCACATTCAGACTATGCCATATGAATACTGAAGCAAGATTCAATCCTTCATGTATTTTCCAGTAACCCAGGATGTTGATCTAATGCTGATGACACAGCAGAATGATTCCAGCTAATAAACTGATTCCAGATTTTGTCCATATCTTAGATATCAAAGCTGGTAAATATCAGCCAAGAGACGTTTTGAAGACCTCCAGAATACTTGGTTCCACCATAAATTTATTTAAATATTTATATTCCACATTATCAGAACAGAACATGATACCCTGAAGTATTAAAAAATTCCAATATGACTCAGACCAACAAAACAAAATAAAAATATGTATTTTTTTAAGTTGTGAGGTCTAACTCCTCCCCTAACACTATTGAAAATGAGCACACAAAATCAAGAAATTGTTTCTACTTTTTTTAAATGAAAGAGTTATTAAATATTGTATTTACAGTCATATGAGCATCAGAAAATAAGCTGAAGTTTCAATAAGGAGAAGGAAGAAGTGGGTGGTGAAAATTTGAAAGTGTATTACTTTATAAGTTAACAAATTTCTTAGTGAATAATGTAACACTGGTATACTTTTATCTCATAGCTATTAGAATTTGGACAGTGATACTCAGACAAGTAGGTTTCCCTCCATATCATTATAGATGACATTAGCTGCATACTTATCTCTTGATAGAAACATAGCTACATAGCTGTATAAAGTAACAGATCTGACACAGGAATTTTTCATATTGGATCCCACAAGACATTTTGGATGTCCCTAAAACTCTTGATACATGCAAATTATTTTCCTTAGATAGAGTTCCAACTTTTTTCTAGAAAGGTCTATACATTTCATTAAAGTTTCAAGGGAACCATGCCTTATAAAGTTAAGAACCACTGTCTGATTTTCAATATATTTTAATTTATTAGGACACAGTCCTAGTTTTTATTCTACTTTTTCATATCCATTACACATTTTACAATTTCCTGCCATCTCATGATCTGAATGCAACAGCAAGTATTAGTCCTCACTCATTACATCTTGTGTGTCCAGGATCTACCATCACCTACCAAGTCTTTACGTCAACTATGAGGAATAGGTTTCAGGTCCAAGTAGTAACATTAACAAAATGGAAAATGATGACAGAGCAGTGATGTCATTAGTACAAGTTTTCTCAAAATAGGAGGAATGAGAATAGTAAATAAAAGGAGAATGGAAATTGGCTGGCAATGTGGTTCAGCGTTTTGTCTGAAATGTTGGCATCTCATATGAGAGCCGGTTCAAGTCCTGGCTGCTCCACTTCAGATCCAGCTCCCTGTTAATGTGCCTGGTAAAAGCAGTAAAGGATGGCCCAAGTGCTTGGGCCCCTACCACTGATGTAGGAAACCTAGATAAAGCTCCTGTCTTCTGGCTTCGGCCTGGCCCAGCCCTGGCTGTTGCAGCCATTTGGGGAGTGAAGCAGTGGATGGAAGATTCTCTTTCTCTCTCAATTTCTCTGTCTCTCCCTCTCTCTATGTAATTCTGCATTTCAAATAAGTAACATAAATCTTTACACTGGCCACAGCACGCTGGCTGCAGTGGCCATTGTGGGGTGAACCAACGGAAAAGGGAAGACCTTTCTCTCTGTCTCTCTCTCTCACTGTCCACTCTGCCTGTCAAAAAAAAAAAAAAAAAAAAAAAGGAAGTAAAAGAAAGAAATCAGCCTCTTCCCTGAATGGTGTTTTTTCTGTTACCCTAAAACATAATCTTTCTTAAATAAGATCCTTTCCAATATTAAATGAAATTGTCAACTCAGATAATAAAGTGAAATTTTATATAAAGTTAAAGGTATATAACCTCTTGAAAATTTTTGACAAAGTATATTGAGCTGTTCTCTTTCACATGGAGTATGTTATATGAACTCATCTATATGGCTTTAATAATCATTATTAGAAATTAGTAATTATTTTTCCATGTCAAACAATGAAAATTATTTTTGATTTTCCAAAATCTGAGCTAATTGTGTAAGCAAAACCTGGAATAATCATTACAGCATCAGTATTTAATGTTTCCCTATATTAGATTTTATGATGTATTTTCCATGTAAGAAATACCTGAAAGATCTTTCAAAGATTTATTCTTAAGTTTAATGTCCATGCAAGATTACTTATCTAAGTTAGTGATATGTATTCTAATCTCTAGCCTTCTCCCTCCCAGTAAAAATTTCCTTTATACTCAGTCATTTCACTTTACTTTTTAAAGACCCTCCCACCCCGATCTGTTGCCACTATTATTTTCTAGAACTTCCCAACAGTCATATTCCAGGCTGCTCAGCTATTTCTAATGAGTGTTCAATCAGAATACCCTCAACTTATTCTTGTATCATTTAGTTGACATTCCCTTATATGGACACACTTTCACCCAACTTATGCCCTTAAAAGAGAGGTGAAGTTCTATTATTCCCACAGATCTTGTCACTAATTTTCTTTGTTGGATCTGTGTTTGCAGACTTTAATTCTACATTTCTTCTCTCCATTTTTGATGCTTATTCTGTAATCTTATTGGCTTTGTGAGGAGTAAGACTGTATCTTTCTCATCTGTTCTACATTTTCACAGGAATGACTACAATTCTGTGTATCCTCCTTAAATTCTTGTTGTCTGGATGAAACTCATGGAGATTCTGCAGGGAGCAACATGCTTTCAGTAACTCAATTACCAAAACTAAAACAAGATCTAGAGATAAAACTGGGTGAGGCATCATAATATAAATATTTACAATAAAAGCTGACAATGCAACCAAACATTACAGGAAATTCTAGGTACCTATGGGAATACAACTTCATTGAGAACTGAAAAAGAAATAGCTTTGTTTTACTAATCATTTTGGCAGTTGACATTCCAATTATCAATATTTTGTCAATTTGGAGCAAAACTGTATCAACAGCTAATTAACTTATGTCCAGAATTGAACATGATGATAAGTTATAAACATCTGACATATTGTCCCCGTAGAGGGAACTTTTATATTTTGTTTACTGAAATTGATTATCCAACATCTCTTTTGGTGCTATTTGAATAATCAGAAGAATAAAAACGGAAGAAAGAACACATGCTACCTACATCGTATACGTGTGTGTGTATCTTTCTGTGAAGGGATAAATTCTAGTCCATATTCTTGAGGAAAATATTCAAAATGTTCCCCTTTCTCCACAGAGCATGGAGACTGTAATTGAACTGAATAAGGAAATTAGGATCTGGCTTTAGTAACTGATGTTTTTAATCATTTTCTGTATTTTATTGTGGACATTTTTCATGTTTATTTTAGACTAACTTTTCACTTACAAATCACAGATAATCTGTTTTATAAGTATTTTCCCCAAAAGGCTTGAACTTTAGATTATATGTACATTGAACAATAGAAAGAAGCTGTGACCGCTATAATTGTTGATCTTGATTCATTAAAACTAACATTGTAAGAGTTGAATAGGAAAAGATGGAAGTGAAATATTAAGCAAATGATTGCATTAATATTTTCAGTCTGTTAGTTTCAATAGTGTATCACCAAGTTGCTGCCCGTAAAACACCAGTAGAGAGTGTGCAGTACCTCTTGATAAGCACACCATGACTTTTCCTCCTGTGAATTCTTCTGTTGCCTCTCATCAGTCCAGTTTTTATGAACAACGTATTCCTTTCAGAAAAATGAAGGCAATCCAACAAACACAGAATGAAATTGCATAGCACCAGCATAGGTTTCCTCCCAGTTGATGAATTGGTCCTGTTTATTTCTTATAATTCATCACCATCATCTGAGCTAAAGCTACTTCTTCTACTGCTCTCTTTGGAAATTGCAGGAGAAGTGACAGATAGCAGAGGATCTGCTCCAAATGGAGATAATTTGCCATCCAGTAGCATATCATCTAATCTTTGTTCCTCTTTCAAAGCAGCACTAAATGATAAGTCTGTGAAGTGTGACAAAGGATCCGAGAAGGCCATAGCTTGATCAGAAAGCTCAGGACTTGGCTCTTGAGATAGAGTCAGTTGTTGGCAATAGTCTGCTGAATGCTGCTCAAGATGAGTCTGCTGTTTGATGACCGGAGCACCCAAGTCAACCACACCGAGTGAAGCCAGGGTTGGCAGACCGTGAGCACGCGCCTGGATTTCTAGTTCCTGCAATGTCAAACAACAATTGTTAAATAATGCCTTTGAGAATGGACTAAATTTTAGAGAATAAACCAGAAATGGAACCAAAATATTAAGCATTCAATTGAAGAGTAATACAGATTTTAAATGTTCTTTGTGAATGATGGAATCTACTGCATTTCTAGTGCCTGAAAAAAATCCCTGAAAAAATTACTCAGAGTTTTTTTTTCATTCTCTTCTCATTGTTCTGTAAAGGAATTCAGTAATTCATATGATGACCCCACAGTGACTGACACGACAATACAGTCATTTGGAGATAGTGGAACATCTTCCATTCATTCTCCCTGATTAATTTCTCACCATGATTCAGGTCCATTTCATTGAAATAGAATAAGTATTATACCTAACTTATAAACATGCTCACATAAAAAACTGAGTTACAGAAGCCCATATTTTTGGTGTTTGTGTCACATGAATAGTTGAAGAGAGACAATATAAACTGATATAGTATGACTGTAGACAATGAAATCCATAACAGTGTTATTAATAAAGTTACTAAATAAGAGGCAGGGGAAGGAATTTAGCATTTGATATTACTTAGAGTACCAAATGTTCCATTTAGTATTATTTTTCCCTGGGATAATATCGTTTGTGCTTGTGAAATGAGTTTTATTTCCTGAAATTGTTGATTAGTTCTTATGCATTGTGTGTGTGTATTTTTGTAAAGGCATCTTGATCCTGTATTTCTAATCGAAACCTAATTGAAACTACCTAATTCATGAACTTCTAAAAGGCAATGAAATTATCCTGCAGGAGGAAAAATAATTGTTAACAAAAAAAATTAATGAGACCAATGAATAAAACCGATGACACGTAAGTCATGTGTAAGCTGCATGGTTCATGGCAACGCTATTATGAAAACCTGAATCCGGAGTAGAAGTCGCCGGTTTGCCTGTTCTAACTTCTTCTGTCTGCGCTCTAACTCTCGGGCTCTCTGCTGTTCTTTTTGTAGCCACTTGATGTACTCCACTGATGCTTTCAGAATGGTGCCTTTGTTCCAGCGCATATCACTGCAGAATGGAGAGATAACCTTTTCACAATTGTGCATGTCAGCAGAATTCCTAAGAACTTACAAAATCTTTTACATTAATATGAAATAATGATTTACATGACTATTATTCACTCTTAGATATTATTGCTTCTGAATAGAAATTTTAATAGAATAGTTAAGAAGCCCTTATATAGTAAAATTAATCCCAGAATGAAAATAAGTGTCAAAAGAAAGTAATAAAGTGACTTTTTGTGGGAGAGCTAAATGCAATATCATGATTCTACCATTACAGTTTTTATATTTTTAGTGAAAATTGCTTTTATTATTAACTTCAAGATTAAAATCTATGTGCAGTATTTCTGCATTAATGAACTAGGAAATGTACATTACTGAGGACTTAAGACTAAATTTTTTAAGATCATTTCAAATGTATCAATCTTTTAACCTACTTTCTAATAAGGTTGCTTTTATGTTTCTAAGGAAAAAAAATAAAGTCTTTCCTGGATGGTGATCCTGAATGATTGTGAAACAAATCACCGTTTGACAACATAACTTTAAGCAATAGAGCAAACTTTATAAAACCATCCAGCTATTTTTTTTTCCTGCACAGACATTTTTAATACTTTTTTTAAAAGCTGGATATAGGTATTTATTTTTAAATAAGTTCAAGATAAGATACAAGTAAATATTACTGGATAGCCTTTTAGGCTATAGCATAGAAAAATGATTTTAGTGCAACGTTTTCAAGACAGGAGAAATTATAAATATGGAATTCTGGCACAGGTTTCTCGTTTTAATAGCTAAAAACATACATTGAGCAATGGAATATTCTGTTAGAATTAAAATATGTATGAGAATGAGGCCAAATCAGTTGTGAAACATTAATCAGAATTGTTGGAAAACCCTGATGTCTTTTAAATTTAGGATCATGAGATGTTTTCAATACCACATAAAGGAAGCTGGTTTTTGTGTGAAGTATATCGCGTACACTTTTGCCTTATATGATCTATTTGAAATACATTGAACTTTGTGTGTATTTCTTAAGGGTCAAAAATGGGCAAATATGTCTTATGAGCTAGCTAATTTGAATGTATCTCACTGAAAGTTTGCCTTAGGTGATAATGCCATTGGCAGTAATAACTTTCTTTAAAAATCCATTTTTCGGGGCCAGCACTGTGGCACAGCAGGTTAATGCCCTGGCCTGAAGTGCCGGCATCCCATATAGGCGCCAGTTCGAGATCCGGCTGCTCCTCTTCTGATCCAGCTCTCTGCTATGGCCTGGGAAAGCAGCAGAAGATGGCCCTACTCCTTGGGCCCCTACACCCGCATGGGAGACCCCGAAGAAACTCCTGGCTACTGGCTTCAAATCGGCACAGCTCCAGCCATTGTGACCATCTGGGGGTTGAACCATCAAATGGAAGACCTCTCTCTCTCTCTCTCTGGGCCTCTTCTCTCTCTGTGTAACTCTGACTTTCAAATAAATAAATAAATCTTTAAAATATCCATTTTTCTACCAGTAGATGAAAATGCATGGTAGAGTATAATAATTCTTGCACTGAAATGCACCAAACCACTGTCAGCATCTATCTTAAGCTTGAAAATCCTTTATCAAGGCTAACGGCCTAGTGGTTAAGTTGCTGATTGTGATAACTGTGTCCTATATCACAGTGCCTGGGCTTGAGTCCTGGTTCTGGCTCCCATCTCCAGCTTCCTGCTAACGGAGATCATGGGAGGCAGCAGTGATGACTGGAGGAGTTAGAATCCTGCCACTCACACAGAAAACTTGGGCTGAGTTCCTGTCTCCTGCTGTTGTATTGCAAGCATTTAGAGAGTGAAGCAGCAGATGGCAGCATGCTCGTTGTCTCTGTCTCTCACTCTCTGTCTCTCCTCTTCTCAAATAAAATTTCAAAAAAGGAGAGGATTAAAAGAAAATCTTCTACTAGTTTTCTAGGGCCATAACGCTCTTGGCATCATTTATCTGATGATTTATCTGGTGTTGGAAAGGGTTTGAAAAAACATTAATTTGGTCCTCAAACCAAGGAAGTATTTCTAACAGAAATGCCATTATTTCCTAAACTCCAAGTGGTAGCAAGAGTCTTATGGACTTTTAATTTGGTTTCATTCCTTCTCATGGGAAGAAAAATTTGCAGTATAAGTAAGAAGATAAAAAGGAAAATACCAGATAACTTGGAAGTTTAAAGTACTGCATATGTATATCTAAAATAAACCTTCACAATGTTGATAAAAAATGTACAATGAGTCTTCCTTCAATTTGTACCTGAAATTATTTATGCTACATTTTTTAAGTTCACTGTTTTTGTTATTTTAAAGACAAAAATTGTTAAAATATTTCTTTTTTAAATATTTTATTTATTTATTTGAGTGTCAGAGTTACAGACTAAGAGGGAGAGAAAGAGAGAGAGAAAGGTCTTCCATCAGCTGATTCACTCTCCAGTTGGCCACAATGGACAGAGCTAAGCTGATCCAAAGCCAGGAGCCGGCAACCTAACCTGGGTCTCCCACATGGTTGCAGGGGCCCAAGTGCTTGGGTCATCTTCCATTGCTTTCCCAGGCCATAGCAGAGAGATGCATTGGAAATGGAGCAACTGGGACTAGCACTGGTGCCCATATGGGATGCAGGCACCGCAGGCAGAGGATTAACCTACTGCGCCACAGCACCTGCCCCATTAAAATATTTCAAGATTTCCTTATTTATTAAAGGAATTTGGCCTCTCTCCCAAGATAATTTTAAATACCTAAGCACTAAAAATACTGTATTTTATGGTACCCTATAAACATTCAACATCAATAAAGGCAAGGATAAAAAATGAATGTTGATACTGGCTTTTTATTTTCTGTAAAATAATTTTCTTGTAGAGCTTAAAACATTTGGGGAAATTAAAAGTTGGAATGAATATGGGACCAAAGCAGGTAATACAAATGTGTAAATTGAGAAAAGAGTGCTGCCAGGCAAAACTGGGGATTTGATGCAATCTGGTGTCAGGAGTGAACACCGACTGAAATTCTGCAAAATTTTTCAATAAGAAAAAAGAAAATCAGAAAACACCATGACATGTCTAAATTTTGTAGCTTGGCTCAAAATGTCGTAACTCAAAATGTTGTAATGATTTAGGAAGTTTTGTTAGGTCTCATTTACTACCTCAATTACCATTCTTACTCAAAAGCAGAGGAAGTTCTCACTGAAGAAGGGAATAAAGAAAGATCAATTTAGTAAAGATAAAAATTGGTGTGATATATAAAAAATTCATGGAATTAAAAGATAAATTTATTTTGGTGCAATTTTTGAAATCTGTGCATGCATTTTTCATAATACACATCTGCCATGAACTTTTTGAAGACCTCTTAAATGTATAAATTTAAAAAGTGGAAAAGTAAGAGTAATTTAATAGTACCAATAGAATGATTCATGCTGTGATTTTTTTTATTTCTACCAATGTGATTTTTGTAAATTCAGATCACAAAATCACATATGGAGAAGAAGGCTTCCAAACACACTAAAGAGCTGTGACACAAACATAGAAACTCTTCACTTACGATATTTGCTGGTTAGCTCTGTTTATTATTATTATTATTATTATTACGAATCAATGGTCAAAGGAATGCCACTCCTAATTGTTTTCTTCAAGTAATTTTTCAAGCTATCACTCTCACCTACAGCTATTCCCTGTATCATTTTTCCACTAACTCCATTCACCATTTTGGACTACAAAATAATATGAAATTCTGAATGGATTTTTGATACACAAAAATGGAAACTTTATAGAGTCCAATGTCTTCAGGTATTAGCTTTGATTTCCTAAGTCAGTCCCAAATTTCACTTCGAACAGGAGCTGGGGAAGTCCTAGGAGACTGATCATTCCTTACTTCCTTCTATTTATTTGCCAAGATGCATGTGGTGTTGAGGAGACAAGTCCCTGATCTCCTCATCCAATCCAGTGCTTTTGTGAAAATCTGTAGCTTCTGTGCCTTTTCAAATGCATCTGCCCAAAGAAATATGTTTTGTGTTGTGACACAGTGCACTCAGCCCATAAAATGCCAACAAAGATTTCCTCCATGCTTCCACAAGACTCTCATACTGTGGGTGCTAGTCTTCCTTCTTTGTTTTAAAATGTTGCATATGTCCCATTTGATTGATTTCATAATCCATTAATAGTTATGGCACAGGGCCAGCTCTGCAGAGTGGTGGGCTGAACCTGCGCTTATGGTGCCAGCATCCCACATAGGCGCTTGTTCCGGTCCAGGCTGCTCTGCTTCCAATTCAGCTCTCTGCCTGTGGCCTAGGAAAGCAGTGGAAGATGGCCCAAGTTCTCCGGGCCCCTACACTCACGTGAGAGATCTGGAGGAAGCTCCTGGCTCCTGGCTTTGGATTAGACCAGCTCTAGACATTGCGGCCATTTGGGGAGTGAACAAGCAGATGAAAGACCTTTCTCTGTCTCTGTCTCTGTCTCTGTCTCTGTCTCTGTCTCTCTCTCTCTCTCTCTCTCTCTCTCTTTGCAGCTCTACTTCTCAAATAAATAATTAAATAGCTATGGTACATAATTTGAAGAATCCCATATTAGCTAATGTGTGTTTTTGTATTTTTTAATTTTATATTAAATTTAATAATTTTTAACATTTTGCCATATTCACTTCATATATAGATATTATATATACATAATATTTTTCTTGAAAAAATTGATATTAATATCACAAACTGAGGGAATCATGAAAATGATCAAAACATAGAAAAATAAGGGTAATATTGTCATGTACATGGTATCATTCAGTGAGAACAATATTTATAACTGTATACCAAATGATATGACATGCACACAGTTTTATACTCTATATTAACTTCCACAAATAAGATAAAGCATGATATTTGTCTTTCTGACAAACCTATTCTAAATCATTTGAATATTTGTAGGGACCTACTAAAAATTAGAGATTTGTTCATCTTTTTGTTTGTTTTCAGATCTATGTTTTGTTAATTGCAGCATTGCTATAGCATGGCCATGCCATTTTTGTACTCATTCTCTCATCTTCAACATGGAATATGACTCTTCTCTGTTGTCCTCACACTCTTTCCTTGGTATCCTGCAGCTTTCCAGTTATCTATAGTAATATCTGAAATTTGGCAAATGAATCAAAATAAATCATAGATTAATTAATACTTCAGGATCCAGACTACTTCACAGGTGAAGTCCATGTTAAGCAGCTATACCATGGATATAGTCAAGGGACTCTCACTGCTAAACCCTGAAGAGGGACACTAGAGAAAGAGATGTGACCCCAGCAAGCCAAGGGGTAAACCATGAGATATTAGTGTTGAGATATTTGGAACATGACACTTAAGTCACATGTCTTTTCTGCCTGTGCTGTGCAAACAAATCCACAGATAGATATATGCGATATATGACTAATTACTCTCTGTTTAATTAGATCTCAGCTAAACATTATTTGCCTACATAGAGCATACTAGGAATAAATCAAATAATAATTCTCCTTTCTAAGATTCACAAGGAAAACAGTCACTTAATGCTTACAATGACCGTTTTTCACAATCTCTTTCAGATATGATCCTGCCATAAGTTGATTTTCTATATTTTAGATGAGGGGTAGGGAACCTTCAGCCCATTGCCTGTTTTTGAAATAAAGTTTCATTGGGTGCAATCATGCTTATTCATTTACACATTGTCCACATCTGTTTTCCTACCACAATGGTAGAGCTAAATGACTTATGGAAAAGACAGTAAGGCCAAGAAAGATTGAAATATTGACAATCTGGCCTTTGCAGAAACAGTTTATCACACCCACATCTGAATTAAACCAGAAAGGAGTCTTTAAATTAACCAAAGCTTCTGTAAAAATAGAGGGGGACATCCACAATATAATCTTTATCATTTGCAAAGTATTCTCATGATGCTTATTTGACTTCATTTTTATGAAAGCCTAAGCACATAAGGAGGAGGCTTTCCTCTTCAGCTAGCACAACCAAATACTGAAGGCCTTCAAAGATTCGGAGAGTAACTAATAAGCATAGGCTGGGATTGCACTCCTTTGGTTCTCCACTATGCCTCTTTCTGCTCTTCTAGCCTAGGTACCTTCACTAGTTGGATACTGCATTCCTTTCTACCATAAATATTTTAACTGTCAAGTGAATTAGAAAACTCAGATTAGGGAAAGGGTGTTTTTCAACTCTCATACACATCTTTGTTTCTGAATTATGGATAATTGCCAGGATTTGGAGAGAGCAGCTCTTAGTTTAGTGAAATATTTTCAAATCAGTATTCATGCTACAGATCATGCTTTTATGTTTTTGTACAACAAACATCCAATATTCTAAATTGAATCTTAGATTAATTAACTATTTTTGAGACTTACAATCTCAAACAATGTGTGTGATTCTGTGTGTACATTACACACAAAAAACTGATTAGCATCAATCGACAGGTCTTTATAGTTCCATTTTTTACTTGTGTGTAAAAAACTTGCATAGAATTTTGGGACCTCTGAAATTCTATTTCAAATACACACAAATATTCAACTGGAAGAGTTGCTATAGCTATAAATCGAGTGCATCCATCAGTACCATAAAAAGCCTTTGTCACTATCACTAAATCTGACAATGTTGTTTCATTCTGAAAGGCCACTATGAACTTAAGTCAAATAATTCATGTTTTTCCTATAGCTCAAATGGACAACTCTCAGTAACAGCCTGAATGTTAAATAATAATTAGCCTGGAATAGGTATTTTAAAACAACACCAGCAATAGCTTTACCTTTGCCATGGCTTCTCAGTTTCCCGGTCATTGGTTCTCTTCTCTGTCTTCCCTCCCACCCATTTTTGGGGATATTGAAACCATAACATTATTATAGAAATGGTTGTTGAACTCACGGATCATTAGACTTTGGAATAAGAGTGCCAAGCTCCTTGATTCGGTAATTAATATTATACCTTCTTCTTCTTTCAACTAGTAAAGAAGAGATATTATTGATTAATCTCATTAAAATACAGTTCACTTTTGGTCAGCTGTACACTTTCTTATTAATCTTTTGAAAACAGTGGGTGAGAAAAATTTCCATTTAGACAAAAGATGGTGCTTCCTAACCATAAATAAAAATTCAGAAGTATTTTTTCTAAAAGTAAAAATTATATTAGAATTGTAAATATGATTTATAATATTTTGTAAACATTTTATCAAAACATTTTTCATTCAGTGAAATGCTATAATTTTGTTCATGCTGAAATATGTATGTATATATATTGTGTGTGTTTTGTGTGTATTTGTTTATGCTGTTTGACTTTCACACATGTACAGTTTATTAGTCCATCAGGGTTGTAATCCTTTGAGGTCATGCACTATCTTTCACTTTTCTTATATATTCTCCTCAAAGCCTAACACATTGTTTAGCACATAGTACATGGACATAGTACATAGCACAAAGACTCTGAGCTCCTTGAGGACATGGACAATCTTACTCATTTATATATCACCAGAGAGCTTGTCATACTGTAGGCACTAAATAAAATACATTAATTAGATTAAAAATATATTTTTGTAATTTGACATTTTCAATAATACAGAGATTAGTTGTTTTCAAACTTAGGCATGTGTCAAATACACCTGGAATGATTGTTAAAATAGATTCATATACTCAGCAGACTCATAGAATGGCAGATGTCCTAAACAGCACTCTGGCCTCAGAATCAGCCCTAAAGGCATTCGGATCTGGCTGAAAAGCCCATGAGAGTATTTCAGGCATGGAAAGCCAAGACACTCTGGCAAAAGATCTCTGTGAGTGAGATCCCAGTGAAATGAACAGGTCATCAAAGAAGGAGGTACCTTTCTCTGAAGGGAGGAGAGAACCTCCACTTTGACTATGGCCTTGTCTAAACAAGATAAGAGTCGGAGAACTCAGAGGGCTTCCATAGCCTTGGAAACTCATGACTGGAGCATAGGGAGATTACTGATGCCCTAGACAGGAATGTCAATTGGTAAAGTCAACAACAGGAGTCACTGTGCACTTACTCCTCATGTAGGACCTCTGTCCTTAATGTGCTGTGCATTGAGATTTAATGCTATAACGAGTACTCAAACAATATATTTCACTTTGTGTTTCTATGGGGGTGCAAACTGTTGAAATCTTTACTTAATGCATACTAAACTGATCTTCTGTAAAAAAAAAAGAAATTATCAATTCTCAACTTGACTCTCACTGGGATTAAACATGACAATAGGTCTGATCTGATTTCATCATCATTTAGAAAAAAAAATCATCTATTATTTTTCACTTTATGTTTCTGTGTGGGAGCAAAGTGTTGAAATCCTTACATAATGTATACTAAGCTGATCTTCTGTATATTAAGATAATTGAAAATGAATCTTGATGTGAATGGAAGGGGAGAGGGAGTGGGAAAGGGGAGGGTTGTGGGTGGGAGGGACGGTATGGGGGGGGAGCCATTGTAATCCATAAGTCGTACTTTGGAAATTTATATTCATTAAATAAAAGTTAAAAAAAATTTGAAAAAAAAATAGATTCATACTCCAGACCTAGACATTCAAATATTAATAGATATGTGGTGGGATCTAAGAATTTTCATTTCTGACAGGTTCTAAGGTGATGCTGATACTGTATGTGTAGAGTTTACTCTTTGAGAATTAGTATTATAGGTTCTTATCAGAGATAATTTTCTGTTTCCACTTGTATGCATTCCTCACTTATAGCAATTTTGTGCATGTAAGAAATGTTCAATAAATGTTGAATTTCCTGTTTGGTTCTTCTCTAAGTTCAGTTGTTTATTCTCTATTCCTAATCAAGAACCACAACATATACTTGTATACAATATTTTTAATAGATAATACATTTAAATATTTCAAGGGAAATGAAGGGGAAAAAAAAAAACCATGAAGAAAAAATTGGGAAATACTTAAAGAGTGCATAGCTGAGAATTAAGATCTGCTACTGAAAATAAGGAACATTATCAAAGAATATTATTGGCCTCTACAAAGCAAGTTTTTACAAATGGATTAGACCTTCTGGAATAGTACTTTGGGATGCTCTCTAAAATTGGAATACTACTGATTCTTGAAAGAGTTTGCTTTTCCTCTTCAACAATGCTATTTTCCCTATTCACATGATTTAAAAACATCTAAACCACATCACACAAATCACTGAAAAGAAAGGAAACAAAGGCAAAGCTGACAGAAATATATGTTTTACAGTGAGAATTTATTAATGATTATGTATTCACAAAAATTAGCTCCTATATAATATATCAGACTTAAATATTACATGATGGGTTCTGACATTGTGGTTTAGGAGGTAAAGCCACCACCTATGACACCGCATCCTATTTGGGCACTGGTTCGGGTCCAGACTGCTCCACTTCCAACCCAGCTCCTTGCTAATGACCTAAGAAAATCAATGGAAGGTGGCCCAAGTGCTTGGGCCCCTGCCACCCATGTGAGAGACCTGAAAGAAGCTACTGGCTCCTGATTTTAGTTGGTTTAGTTCAGCCGTGGCTGTTGTGGCCATCTGGGGAATGAAACTATGGACTGAAGATCTCTGTGTTGCTTCCTCTCTCTCTGTAACTCTTTAAAATAAATAAATAAATCTTAAGATAAATAAATATCAAGTGATGAACAGCCGTAAAGAGTGTTTGTGGGGAGCAACCCGGACTAGACTAAGTTACTCAAATTAAGACTTATTCTATGCACCTGCTCTCCCACAATATGGTGCTGGGAGAGGAGAAAACAGCTTCTACCCAGCTGCCTCCAGTTCAACCAATAAACAGTAGGACTTGCTCCTGATTGGAGGAGAGCAGCGTACTCGGCGTGTGGGCAGCCGAGTTGGGATTGGCGGAGGAGGACTATAAAGGAGGAGAGAGACGGCATGCACCAGGAACATCTAAGGGGAACACCTGTGCAGCCCCCAGAGAGCCGGCCGGCGGTGTGCCGCTCCCCTGCGGAAGTGGGGAATGTGGCCAGGGGGAACTGCCCTTCCACGGAGGTGGAAGGGATAGTAGCCAACCCGGGAAGAACCAGCAGCAAACCCGGGGAGGGCCGAGCAGACGAAAGAACAGCGCAGGGTCCTGTGTCGTTCCTCCACGAAGAGGGGGAGCGACAAGTGTTCACCATTTTTACATCAAAAGAGGACCATTTTAGTCCTATAATACTTCCTCACAGTTTATTATTTAATGCACTTTATAGAGAATGTTATTTTACTTAACATAGTGTCTTTCACTATTATACATGTTGCTGCAAATAATAGGATCTCATTCTTTTTTTTATGGCTAAATAATACATTGTGTGCTACCTTTCCTGTATCCATTCATCTGTTGATGGGCATCTAGTTTGATTCCATATCTTACCAATTACTGTATGAGGATTCTTAAATTCATATCTGGACTTCTAATCTTTAGGAAGAATGGAATATACTTAACCAGCCCTTTATATCTTGATTTAAAATTTTTACATATTTAGATATCTGGTAAGTGGGTCTTCTTCCTTTTTTTGACATGATCCTTATAAGTTTTAAGGCATGTCGTGGAGTTAATATTTAATATTTACTATATTAATTCTCTGAGTGTTGATTTTTCTTATAAGATGATTTGGCAAATGAATCTAGATTAAAAACATTTGGACATAACAGGACACTTAAACTCTACATTGAATGACATGCTGTTTAAGATGCAGCCATTAAGAGGGGGTAGTTGCAAGGACCGTGACTGTTAACAAGTTTAGAAGAGAGGAGATCATAACTCCTTGATATACAAATTCCTTCTGTTAACTATCAGGTCTTCCCACTCATATTCTACTTCTCTCAGATTGTGGATCCAAGTTACTCTCTCTGACATTAAGGACTGTGGGAATCGCATCATTTGCCTAAGGACAGTTACAACCACAGGTGACTTATTCTCTCATCACTCTCTGAATGCATGCAGGTGTACTAGGGACAAAGATAGCTTTCACAGGAACTTGTACAATCAGTATCAGTTCATTGTGTGTAGGAAAAATACTGATTAGTTTATAGTTTCGAAACTTCCTTAAAATTCGATTTTATTCTCTCTTGTTTTTTATTTTCCTCCCAGAAAAAAAAAAAAAGTCTCACCTACTCACTTAAGCTTATTTGAGATAGTTTAGTGCTTTAGTCACAACCAAACTCTAAAACTCAGCCCTGCTGCTAATCTACTTCTCTTGTCTGCATTTCTCCATCTCATGTGACCCATTATCAGAGGCACACTGCCCCTTTGGAAGGCATGAGGGCCCTTTTCTTTGCAGAGCTGGAATTCAGCAGTATGGCATGAGCAATGAGTTTCAGATAACATATCCTTCGGAAGGGAAATGCAGGTAGACACAGAGAAGTAAGACCCTGGGATTGTTTTCTTATACTTAAATAGCATGTGCTATCTCTTTAAACCTTCAAGTCAATGATTCGCCACACAGACCAACTGGAACCTAATGTATTCTCCTCGGTCTTATTCAGACGCCCTGAAAGTGAATGATTGGGGGAGAATTTGAAGCATTGCCCTTTGTGAAAATACATAGCTTTTCTGAGAGTCTACATTGTCTACATTTCCCAAAATAGCTTAAGTTGTGAGCACTCACAATTGGTCATTTGACCTCAAAATATTTGTGGCTGGATAATAAAAGACCAAACACTTAAAACTCTATGCATTTCCTTCTACACTGATCAATTTTGTTTGAAAAAGAGCAAAATATACTCACTGAGGTTGTGATTATCCTTTTTTTGTCTCTCTTTTGCCAATGTTTTAGTGTCAGTTTCTGATCAAAAGAAAAATAATTGAAACAGTGTTTAGTCTTACCTTAAAACCCCTCCAGGCAACATGATTCAGAAATACTAGATGAAAATGCAGTATTACTTACTCCAAAATTATGCAATAATCAAAATATTTGGGAAATTGGAACAGAGTACTCTTTAGTAAAAAGCAATGGCAGGAAGTCTCTGGTCTCCTTTAACAGCCATGTGATCTAATTATCACATTTCTCTGCATTAGGCTCCCATCCATAAAATGAATATAATATCGTACCCACCTGGTAATCATTGGGACAATTAAAAGAGGTACAATGCAAAGAAAATATTAAGCTGTTTAGATTTTTCAGATTTTGAAAGACATTATTCCAACCTAAATTCTTCAATATTTATGATTTCTTTATAGCAAAAGTTGGAATTCACTTCATTTCTCAGATATTCATATTAATCTACTCCATACTTTTTCGAATAAATGGTACTTTCCTCTATGCGTTCTAGGGCTGCATTTGTGGTCATTACCCTCCAACGTAGCCTCCAATGATTTTTATATGGTATTCATACCCTTAGTACTTCTCTCCTGCATTGAATAGTGCTGATGTGTGAAACCAATAGAGTGTTGTAGAAATAATCAGCGTGGCTTTCAAGGCTAGATCAGAGAAGACATGATCAGGTTCTACCTCAGTGTCTCTTGGATCACCAGTTGCCATGTCATGAAGCCACTTAAGCAACCCTAGAGAGAGGTCCACAATGTGAAGAATAAGGACTATTTGCCAACCAGAAGCACTAACTTGTACAACCTGCAAGGTAACTACTCTGGGAGTACATTTCCCAGCCTCAGTCAAAGAGTGGATGTCCCAACTACAACCTCGTAAGAGATTGTAAATCAGCACCAGTTTGCTCAGACATTTCTGGATTCCTGACCCTCAGAGATTGGATGAGACAATAAATGTTTGTTGTTCTCAAGCTGCTAAGTTTGAGGGATAATTTGTTGTTACATAGCAACAGATAATTGACACAGTGCTCTTCTGTTATAGCTTTAAAAGCAAACAATGACATATAATTGTTTATGTTGATTTAAAATATTGATTTTAGCTTGAATAATTTGAATGCAAATACATTTTTGAGTTTTTAAATTAATATATAAGAATAGCCATACTGTATTTATTCTAAATGTTACTATTAACTGTGTAAAATTATTAAAGATAGTTTTTAAGCTCCACATTGAAAATTTGATAGAGAAATTTCAAGTAATTATAAATTATTTGTGTAAAGGAACTAACACTGGACTTGTAAATCAGAAAATCCTTACGTTGATCCATTTCCGTGTTTCATCAGCTATGTAACCTTGGGAAAATAATTCCTCTAACCTTTGATCTTTTCACCCCCATGTCCTTATAATTACTTTATGACAATTTTGAAATGAACTACGAAATTTGAGGATTCTTTCTCAATTAAGAAAGCTGAATGTGTTTTGTGAACCTATAAAACAAACTAATATGGGAAATATGACTTTTTATATAAAATTACTCATATAAAGAATAGGTTGGTTTCCAAAATTTATTATATCATTTTGCAACTATGTTAACCATATCAGAGTGCTTGGGTTCAATTCACACCTACAGCTCCTGAATCCAACTTCACACCAATGGGAAACGTTGGATGCAGTGATAATGAATCAAGTAGTTGGTTCATGGCTCAGCTCAAGTCATTGTGGGCATTTGGGCAATGGACTAGCAGATGGAAGCTCTTTCTTTCTCTATCTCTCAATTAAAAAAATCAATGACAAATTACTCTTTTAATGTATCCCTTTTAAACTATTTTGATAGTATTTTTTAAATTTTCACTTAGCATTATAATGTATGACATTCATATATTGACTTTAGTTAATAAGAATAATAAAATTATAAAAGCATTATGAAAGCAACATTACCTGTAATTTCTCTTTTCATTGGTAGACTGCTTGGGCAGGAAGCACTTGTAAGCCCCATATTAACTGGTGAAGGTCCCTGCTCGTCGCTGTATACATCCAAAATTCTTTCAGATAACTTTAGAGGAAAAGGGATGAAAAAACAATTAAACCTTTTGTGCATTCTAATTTATTTATTTGAATAAATTCTCCATTTAGAATTTGTCAGCTTGTTAATAATTTGTAATATACAATATTGTCATTTTTTAAATAAGAGGTAAGTATTCATTGACTATTTGAAAATGCATTGTGAAATGCTTGTGGAGAAGATATGCTGGGGGGGAAAAACCATTTGTATTTAAGAAAAAGAGAAATCAGTTCAGGCATGAAGGAAAATTCTGATTAATATTTGCAAAGTTATAGAAATTTGAGGCAGCATATGTCATAGTTATAAATGAATACAATTAAAAACATCATGCTGGACAAAAATCAATACACATCTTAGCAAAGCTGAAAGTTCATCCTGTAGCACAAATTAAGTTTAATGGTTGAACATTTTGGGAACCTTCTTAATACCGTTAGTGCTACCAGTAACTCAAAGTCAAGAGGTGTTTTACACTGTTAATTAGATGAGACACCCTCTACTCCCTGGAAGGCATACTTTTTCTCACTGTACACTTAATGTTCTAGATTATTATAAATATCCCAGCTGGTGACCAGAAGTAGTCTAAAACTACTTTTGCCTCTAGTGAACCGGGTATATCCAATTACAGCAACACTGCTACTCTTGAAGTGCTTCTTGGGAGCAATTTTTCAGAAAAGCTAAGTTTCTTAATACAATTCAAAATTACAACTATTCACTATTCAAAATGTGCTTATTGATTTGATCTCTGAAGAAAATTAAACTTAAATAATATTCATATTTCAACTTAATATTCATTATTCCAGAATAAGCTTCATTTGCCATGTAGGATTTATAATTCTAAAACATTTCCATTCTAAGTATCTTTATTCTATTTCTGGGCAGTTAACCAAGAGTTGAATAAGAAGTAATTTTTTTCTTTCCTCAAGGATAAGGAGCAATACACATAATCAAACCAAGTCATACAAGATTATTATGGAGAATATAACTCCACATTCCCACTTTTTGCATGACTTCAATTCAACTTGAGAGAACTTTTTAAAACTTAGAAAAGTAGGCTAGAAATATCTATAAATAAAAGATATGTTAGGACCAAAATTAGTTTTTGAGATAAATCATTACAGTATATGTAGTAAATTTTTTATATTTCTATGGAAGAATTATGAAAACATAATTGAAATCCCCTAACATATAAGTTTTTATCATGTCATTAAGACAGTCTAGATTGCACTGCTACTCTGATGTATTTTTATACATTATTTTTTTCCTTATTATCTTTAATAGGGCTCATACATTAATTTTATATAAATTCACTGCTTTAAAATGTATTTTTACTTTACGGATCTTGGAAGAGAGCTACTTAGGTCAGTATTTATTCCTTTTCCATTTCCTTACCTACAAAATAGAGACAAAGATGATCCAGTTAGAAGAATGATGTGTTCTGGTATCAGATAAATACCATTAGGAAGAAATCCAAAAAGCAGATCTTGCCCTAATAAGTGAGTCATTTAGTCATATTTATAAAATTACGGATCTTCTGAAATCATTTTTGAGAACTTGTTGGTTCTGACCTGCGGCATCATGAGCCTGACTTGTACATTTCCACAGTGCCTTTGAGAAACGTAATGGACACACTGCACAGAAAGGCACAGAATGAGGCAGAAAGGGTTTGAAAAAAGGGTACTCATCCTCTGAAGAGCTTGAATCCAGGCGAATTTCAATGTAGAAATGGCAAATTGCAGAAATGTTAAAGAAAGCAAGACATGTTACATATACACTGTAACAAAAAGTGAGGGATTTCTAACTGTAGCCATTCTTTGGGTCCATTCTACCTGGTTAGATAGTACCCAATGCATTATTCCTTAGAAATGGGGCTGGAATTCTGATAATGAAGCTAATCCTACTTGACTATATTACATCTTCTCCTGACCTTGGTTATTGTCTAATTTATGCCCTAAAGCAGAGTGATTAATATCCTATTTAATTTTATGCTTTAGGTACTATTCTATTTCATGTAAATGGCTAATCATTTTTGAATATCATTAGACAATTGGGTTTCAATTTCAAAGTACGTAATACACTTCATGTACTCTAAAGTGCATTTTCTCCATTAAAACATGTAAGAATTCCATGTTGGTAAAAATTTAAAGATTCCATATACATTTGAAAGAGCTTAGTAAATTTGTATCTACATTTGTCAAAGCTATTTTGCTTAGGAAATAAAGTCTAAGTCTTAATTTCTAGAACACTAGGCAATTGGATAAATAGATATTTTGTGAAGAAATGTTTATTCTGGTTTAAAAACAGATTGCTTTCTCTGTAAAGCAAAACCTTTGACCTGATGCTAGATGTACATTTGACATTATATTAATTACAGCCATCACAAATTTTAAAGACATAAAATAATTTACTATAAAATCTGCTCAACAAGTTGAAGAACAACTTCCTATAAGACTTTACTTCTTCCTAGTAGAAAAAGTGAACTTCTGCTCTGAGAAGTTGCTTGCAAGTAAGGTATGACTGAGAATGATATTCAGGTATCTGAGGCTCTCTATCCTAGATTTTATTCATATTTCCAGTATTAAGATCACTGTACTGAAAAGGACTGGAGGTGGCTTTCCTACATACATCCTGTCATCTCCAGAAAATGAGCTCATGGGTCACAATATCAAAACATTTGAGGAAAATGACTATTTCAATGATAAAACAATATGTAGCACAAGAAATAGTATCACAAAGTAACTCAAAAACCTAACAGATGAAACAAACTTTCTTAAATTAGTCTAAATGAAACAAATGAAGGATCTGAAATAATTTATAATAAAAATAATGACAAGTTAACATAATAATGACCAAAGTAGTGAAGTAGAAATAGGAAGTTAAAAAAAAGCATATTGGAGAACTAAGAAAGATATAAAATCATTAATAAAATATGAAACCAGATTACTATTAACCCTCCAAAGGAAGGGAAAAAAAGATCAAGAAATAGAAGAAAGAAAAAAATCTAAAACTTTGGAGAATATAAACTACTGTCATAGAGAGAAAAACAAAACTGTAAAAAGTAAATGTTTAAGAAATAATAATGGCGGGGGTGGGGGAGGGCGCTGTGGCCTAGTAGGCTAAGCCTCTGCCTTCCATGCCAGCATCCCATTGGGTGCCAGTTTGTATCCTGGCTGCTCCTCTTCTAATCCAGCTCTCTGTTTATGGTCTGGAAAAGCAGTAGAAGATGGCCCAAGTGCTTGGCCCTTGTACCTGCATGGGAACCTGGAAGAAGTTCCTGGCTCCTGGCTTCAGATCCAACCAGCTCTGGCCATTGTGGCCATTCGGGGAGTGAACCAGCAGATGGAAGACCTTTTTCACTGTCTCTCCCTCTTTCTATTCGTAACTCTACCTATCAAATAAATAACATAAAATCTTTTAAAAAAGAAATAATAGGGACACTCTTCCAGGAATTAACAATAAATAAAATGCTATAGTATTTCATTTATATTTTCATTATTTTACCTTAAAAACAAAAGTACCTAGAGAAAGCCAAAGAAGAAAAAACTGCACTCGGACATGTAATAAGGAAGTTTAAGAATACATAATGAGGCCAGCGCCTTGGCTCACTAGGCTAATCCTCCGCCTTGCAGCGCCGGCACACCGGGTTCTAGTCCTGGTCGGGGCGCCGGATTCTGTCCTGGTTGCCCCTCTTCCAGGCCAGCTCTCTGCTGTGGCCAGGGAGTGCAGTGGAGGATGGCCCAAGTGCTTGGGCCCTGCACCCCATGGGAGACCAGGATAAGTACCTGGCTCCTGCCATCAGATCAGTGCGGTGCGCCGGCAGCAGCGCACCGGCCACGGTGGTCATTGGAGGGTGAGTCAACGGCAAAGGAAGACCTTTCTCTCTGTCGCTCTCTCTCTCACTGTCCACTCTGCCTGTCAAAAATAAAATAAAATAAAAATAAAAAATAAATTAAAAAAAGAATACATAATGATTTAAAAAAAGATCTAAAAACTCATACAGGGAAAGAAAAGATTATGTACAGAGGAAGAATAGGAAAAATGAATCAGCATTCTAAAAACATGAAAAGAAAAAAAGCACAAAACAGCTTTATACCCAGACCAAATAGCTTTTACATGCAACACCATGAATAAAAAACATGTCTTAGGCATATAATTTTTAACAAGGTCTACACCTAAATAATAGAAAACATTTAAAGCCTGTAATTAAAATAATATTAAATGAAACCAATCAGATATGTGGTAAAAATGATTGTGGAATAAAAAGGTAGTAGGAAAACTAATATAAAAATCAAGTGAAATATATAACCACATAACTCAGAATTACATTCCAAATAATATCAGTATGATTGGATTGGAAAATTAGAAACCAAAGGATGTGGAAGTGTTAAGAAAGTATTAAGGAGAATATTCAAAATGAGACACAAATAAATTCAAATAAAGAAGCAGGTGAAATGATATTGATAATAATAGTCAACATAAATAGATGAAATTCTCTAGCTAAAGGGTCAACTGATTAAGAAGACTCTAAGTAGATTTAAGTAGTGTAAAAAGAGATACACTTATGCAACAAAGGTTGAAGGTTAATGAATGGGAAAAGAGGAGTGGGCTTTGTGACTCAGTGAGTTAAGTCAACACTTAGTATACCAGCATCCCATGTTGAAGTGCCAGATCGAGTCCTAGGAACTCCACTTTCATCCCAGCTTTCTGCTAATGCACCCTGAAGATAGCAGGTGATGGCCCAAGTGCTTGGGGACCTGCTGTCCACATGGGAGACAGATGGAGATCTGGGCTCCTGGCTTCAGGCTCTTCCTGCCTTGGTTCTTGTCGTTATGTGGGAATGAATCAGTGGAAGATCTCCTTCCCTCATGCACCTTGCTCTGCCATTCAATGTGAAAATATATGTTTTTAAAGAGTGGAAAAAGATATAGCCAGAAAATTATAGCCATAAGAAAACTTATGTAGCTATATCAGAATCAGAGAAAGTGAACTTTAAAGTTAGAAAAATTATTAGTGTAGAGAGAGTTGCTGTGTAGTAAAAAGAATCCAAGTTTCTAAGAAGGTGTAACAATTATAAGCATGAATTCACCTAGTAAAATAACCTCTAAACTTGTGAAAATAACTGTTTAAAAGTACAAAGAGAGTGGCCCGGGAGTGCAGTGGAGGATGGCCCAGGTCCTTGGGCCCTGCACCCGCATGGGAGACCAGGAGGAAGCACCTGGCTCCTGGCTTTGGATCGGCTCAGAGTGCAGGCCGCAACACACCTGCATAGCGGCCACTTGGGGGGTGAACCAATGGAAAAGGAAGACCTTTCTCTCTGTCTCTCTCTCACTGTCTAACTCTGCCTGTCAAAAAAAAGTACAAAGAGAAATGAGTAAATTCAGAGTTGTAGTGGGCGATTTCATCACATTTGCCCTAATTTTTGCAAAGTCAAGCAGATACCAATAATTAGCAATATTATAAATGATTTAAACATAAAAATAGAAAGTTTATCTAATAAACTTGTGTATACGTCTATATGTACAAATAGAGAATATAAAGCTTCCTCAAGTTCCTGTGGAGCATATACAAAGACTGATAGTATTCTCAGTCAAAAGGAACTCTCAGTCACTATTATCAAGATATCTGGAACTTTGAAAGAACTATTAAATAACTCAAGTATAAAGATGAAATCATATTGGAATTTTAAAATAAATCAAATATAATGAAAACACCTCCAATGAAACATCTATGATGTAACCAAAATGTTTTAGAGGAAATATATATATTCTTAAATAATAATGGGAGAAAAATAGATTATTTGTTATTAGACAAACCAAGCATTGTTCTCAAGGAGTTAAGAGGTTAAAAGTGAACATATAAAATAAGAACATAAATCAATGAGATATAAAGTGGCAATATAAAGGGAAGTCCACAAGGCAAAGTGGTTTGAAAAAAATTACATATCTGTTAAGACATTAATGTACAGACCACTGTAAAAAGAAACCTCTACAACTCAACAAATATGTCAAAAAATCAAAAAACAAAGAAACAAAAAACCTCAGGTTTTAAAATGAGTAAATGACCTAAATGGGCATTTTTTCCAAAGAAGATATATAGATCCACAACATCATTTGTCATTATGAAAATGCAAACCAACACCACAATGTGAAATCAACTTTGCTCGCTTCCACATATGAGAGAAAACATGCAGTATTTGTCTTTCTGTGATTGGCTTATTTCATTAACGTGATGTCCTCCAGTTCTATCTATGTTGCCACAAATGATAGGATTTCATTCTTCTTTCTTTATCTGTTTCATCAGTGGTTGAACACTTAGTTACTTCCATTTCTTACCTATTATGAATAGTGGTGCCATAAATGTAAGAATGAGAAAGCAAGCATCTTTTTGATTGTTTTTACTTCCTTTGTAAATGTACCCATAAAAGAAGAGAGTAGAAGAGTGGTCACTAGGGATGGTTATTATCAACAGAAGAAAATGGAGGATCGCAATTATTAGTAAGAATGTGAAGTTATCACACTAATGCATTGCTGATGGGAATGTGAAATTGTGCAGTCATTGTGGAAAACAACATAGCAATTTATTAAAAATTAAAGTACAGAATTAGCATATGTACAGTAATTTCAACCATTGGTATATTCCCGAAAGTATTAAAAGTAGTCGCGTAGACAATTGTACACCAGTGTTCATATCAGCAGTATTAATAATAACCAAAACATTAAAAAATGTCTTTAACAGGTGAATGGATACATAAAATGTGGTGTACACAGGCAATGAAATATTATTTACTTTGGAAAGTATTGAAATTCTGATACATGGTACAGCACGAATGAACCTTGAAAACATTATGCCAATATAATAATTCAAATAAAAAGGGACAAATAATATGTAATTGCGTTCATATGAGGTACCTAGAATAGTCGAAGTTATAGAAACAGAAAGTAGAATAAAAATTACCAGCAGCTTTAGGAAAGGAGAAATAGACAGCTATTCTTAATTGGATATAAAGTTTCTAGTTGAAATGATGAAAAAAATTTAAGGAAGCAATACTAGTGATGGTTGTATAACATTATGAATGTAATTCATGCTACTGAATTATATACTTGAGAATAGTTAAAACAATAAATTTTATGTTATTATTTTATTGAAATAATAATGATAAAATATATTACCAACAATAATTTGTAAATTATTTTGAATGTTTAGAAAAATGCACAAATTTATAAAAAATATGTTATTTAGTAAAACTATCTGAAATAGTCATTTATAGCTTGAACAGTACTGATTACTGAAAAAAATCAAAAGAAACCTTAAACATACTTCAGAAGAAAAATATCTGGACTAGATAGTTTTATGAGAAAAAGTGTCATAGTTTCAAGAAATATATCACTCCACTTTTGTCCAAACTCTTTGAAATGACAGAGGCAAAAGGGAATATGCCCCAATTCATTGAAACCAAGACCAAAGGCTTTATGACAGTGGAAATTGATAGGCTTAAATCTGATACAAATCTTAAGTAAAATATTGTGAGCAACTTATTTTATTTATATATTTATTTTTTACTTAGAATCCTTTTATTTAAGTTATACAAACTTCATGCATTTCATATATACAAATTTAGGAACACAGTGATTCTTCCTATCCCAACCTCTCTCCCACTCACACTCCCACCCTTCTGCCTCCTCCCTCTCCTCTTCTCATTCTTATTTTTTTTTACTAAGATCTATTTTCAATGAACTTGATATACACAAAATTAACCCTACACAAAGTAGAGGGTTCAATGAATAGTATGAAAAAAAAAAAAAACTGTTCCTTAACAGTGGAGACAAGGGCTGTTCAAAGTCATCACATCTCAAAGCGTCAATTTCACATCTATAGATTGCCTTTTAGATACTCTATTAGTTACCACAGATCTGGGAGAACATATAGTATTTGTCCTTTTGGGATTGGCTTATTTCATTAAGTATAATGTTTTCCAGTTACACGTCTCTGAGTATTCATTGTTAGCAACTTAAATGCAAGAGAATATAAAGAATTTTCCAGAATCAAGTTGGATTTCCCTTAAATGCATTCATTATATTAAAAGATAAAAAAGAAGTCTGTGTTCATCTAAAGAATTTCAGAAAAATCATTGCATAAAAATTAATCCCCAATAATCATAAAACTGTTTGTTTATTGGGAATAGAAGGGATCTTCCTTAATTTGATAAACAATATGTCTGAAACTTTAGGGAAAATATAATCCTAATTGAAAAAATATTAGAATTACTCCCTTTAAGGTCATTTCCTTTGCCATTCAATTTTGAAATTCTTGCCAAGATAACAATGTAAGAGAAAAAAAGTGCTATTTTCACGGTATAAAGTCCACTTTCTCACTATAAAGAGAAAATTTTGTTACAATATGTCACACACAGCATGATATTATTGTTAAAAACAGCTATGGCAAAACAATTGTGTTATGTTTCCCCAGCCCATAGCACGGTAGGATAGCGAACAAGGAAGTGCAGAGAAGGCCAATGCTGTCGATTCTGATAGCAATTATAGAAATTACATCAATACTTGAGGATGGTGCAAAATATTTTTAAAAACTGTCTAACCAGAGTCTTCTGTTTTAAAACAAATTTAATTTGATTTTAATTGATATTTATATGAAAGTAATTCTATTCAGAAATCATATATATCATAGATTTTTTTCTTTGAAACAAGTAATATTTTGTCATATTTTCCTTACACAAATTCTATCAAAAGAAACTATTTCCTTATAGGAAGTTTTTCTACCTCTTCAGGCTTAGATATTCTGATTATGTTCATCAATTTTATTTACTCTTAATCTTCTACTCTATAAGTGTCTTATTGTATAAAGATACTGATATGATTAAGTAATATGACATATGCTTCTCTATATCTGATTACACATAAAATTGGAAAATTGAGTTTTTTTTTTCTTTTTCTTTTTTTTTTTTTTTTTTTTGACAGGCAGAATGGACAGTGAGAGAGAGAGAGAGGCAGAGAGAAAGGTCTTCCTTTTCCATTGGCTCACCCCCCAAATGGCTGCTTCGGCCGGCGTGCTGCGCCGATCTGGAGCCAGGAGCCAGGTGCTTCCTCCTGGTCTCCCATGCGGGTGCAGGGACCCAAGCACTTGGGCCATGCTCCACTGCCCTCCCGGGCCACAGCAGAGAGCTGGACTGGAGGAAGAGCAACTGGGACAGAATCCGGCGCCCCAACCAGGGCTAGAACCCAGAGTGCTGGCACCGCAGGCAAAGGATTAGCCTAGTGAGCTGCAACGCCGGCCAGCCACCACCACCACCACCACTTATCTTCTTGTCCTTTGACCAAAAACCTGTTTTTTAAAATTACACTTTATTTATTAAGGCAGAGAGAGAAAGAGCCTTGGAAAAAAATCGTCTATCTGCTGGTTCACTCCCCAAATGCCTACAATAGCCAGGACTGGACCAGGCCAAATCTAACAGTCAGGAAATCAAGCCAGGTCTCCCATAAGGGAATACTAGCACATGAGAAAATAAAATCTATGTCCAGAATTACTGTCAAAATATCTAATGAACTCTGAAAATGTATATTCTTTATCCTCAACAAGACAAATATAGTTAAGGACAGCATAAATAATTTGATCTAAATTCTAAATATGTTTTTTTCCTACTGTTTTAGTTTCTTCCCTCTCCATAGCCTACATCTGATCTGTCATTCAGTTATTAATTTTTTCTTTTTTTATGAAATGTTTATTTATTTGAAAGTCAGAGTTAGAGAGAGGGTGATACAGATTCAGAGAATTTTCATCCATTGGTTCACTCCCCAGATTGCCGCAACAGCCAGCTATGACCCAGGTTTAACCCAGGAGCCAGGAACTTCACCCAGGCGGGTGGCAGGGGTCCAAATATACCAGCGATCTTCTATGTCTTTTCTCGGGTAATTAGCAGGTAGTTGGAGAGGAACTGGAGTAGCCAGGACTTGAACCAGCACCCACATGGGAAGCCGGTTGTTGCAGGTGGTGGCTTTACCCAGTATACCACAGTGCCAGTCCGACTTCTTTTCTTTTAAATCATTTTTCATTTTAAATGATTTTTGTCTAGTTTCATTCCTCAAAATCCTCAAGGCCCAATGCTTACATTGTGTCCTTCCTTTTAGTATCACTTCATTCCTCTTAATTAACTCCCAGCTGTCCCTCTATGACCAACACATATTTTTAAACCACAGCTTCTTTCTGATCTACCCAATTCAAAATCCTAAAATCTGAACTTTCTCTCACGTAACTCATGAATGGTACTAGTTTTCAAACCCTCATTTTATGGCTCACGCTTTATCCATTCAGCAGTGCATCCCACTAATCTCAAGTTATGAACAGTTTCCTATCACCACATATGCAATACATAATATGTATTGGCTTAATACATACAATACATAATATGTAATATGGCTTCTACCAACAGATTTCAGACTCCAGTGGGAGAGAAGATTGTTTCTATGGGGAATCTGTGAACCCATATATGGGAATCATTTTATAAATAATAAAATGTAAGCATTTTCATAATGTTTATCCTGGATAGTTGAATATTTATTATATGCCAGGCTTTAAGCCAAATATATATCATAATAATACCAAGAGCAGTATCTTAAATTATCTGTATCATAAGTCTATAGTGTAGGTGTTATGCTTGCTTTTAATATAAAATAATTAAAATCCCAATGAATGAATTAATTATCTCTAAATCAAATAGTTTATAAATAAATAGAAGACTGGACTATCTAAGACACAAAGAATCTTTACTACCCACTCTAATGAGGAAAGGCCTGTGCCCTAAATGCTTTTAATCTCATGTGTTTTGAATACTCAAAAGGGCTGGAAGCCATCAGACAATATTTTTCTCAGTTCTATTCTTTCCCATTGATATTTTATGCACCCCAATTGTGCTCAGCCCTTCAGTAAGTATCAAAAACCAGCATACCCTCTAAAGCACATTTACAGCCCAAGCCCTCTCCAGTACCTTCCTTGCAGCAGCCTGAATTATTTTTCTGTTCATCCAAACACTATAGGACTAATACACTGAGCACTAAATTTCCTAATTTAATTATATTTATTGTTTTATTATTCTTCATTTCTATTCACTCAGCGGGAGACAGAAAACCATGGTTTATACTCACTGTGTTCCTGAAAATGAATTATTTATGAAACCCTGAGAATTTTCTGGAAATAAATGTATAAAATCTCCCAATATCATTGCAATTACAGAAAAGGAAAGGAAATCTCAGATATAGTCTCATTTTATATTTCCAAATAGTCAGTACAAAGTATCAAAAAAAAAAACAAAACTGTAATCCTTACTTGTGTGTGCAACAAATAACATATGTAATGCAAGTTTTAAGAGAAGCTGAGGAAAGTTTTTGAATTGTTTGGATCCTCTGTTTTGCTTTTCCTGTGAAGAAATTATTGTGACTCTCAAATGGTAAAAGTGAGCAAGAGACTCAGAATGACTGCAGACATAAAAGGAAGACAAACTTCAGGTATAAAGAGGAGCTCTGTAGGGGCGCCCATGCCACACAGTGCATGCACACTGGAAAAACCGGCATTCGAAAGCTTATTTTCTTTCCTTCTGGCTGTTTATTCATTTAGATGCAATAAATCAGATTTTTCCAGTTGTATGGCGCACACTATTGAGCTCTGTCTAACTTTATTTTATTTGCTAAAGCGGAGCCATGGGATTTGAATGGCAAACACTGAACACAGAAATCCCGCTGTGTTATTATTGTTATTATTATTTTCGTTCTATTATGAGTGAATAAAAATAATGTGTTGGGTTGGAGTGGAAGATCCCTTGTCCTTGGCAAGCAAGCTTATAACACAAATAGAAAAGAAAAAATGCACAGCAGAGAATGGTAACTCATAAATACTTTGTGATATACAATTTACATGCACATGTGATCTCTTTAGTACTAAATTTATAACAATAATTATTAATGTGAATGCTGAAACAGCTAGTGGAGCCATCAAGTTTTTGATAAAAAGGTCACAATAAAACATTATTGGAACTTTTTTTTTTAACTGAATAGACTATTTTCTAACTTTAGCAAAGAGCACTAAAAAGCAGTAAGAAAACAAGTTTGTTAGAAGATTATTTTTATACATTTCAAAGCTGAATTTCTACGTACCTTATTTTATTGCCTACAAGTTATAAAGTTTAAATTCAGTACTTAAGGTGGTTTCATCTCCAAACACTGAAACAATTCCAAAATGCAGTTGCTCACCAGTTTTAACTTCGAAGGTTCTATAACCTGCACAATAGCAATCGTTTTCTCTTTCTCCTTCATCATTTTCTTTTCTTTAAACTTGCAAACAATCCCCGGAGACGTGAGCAGAAATCTCTGCACTAACGTGAACTTTGGTTCTTCCTTGGACTTTAAGACTAATCTGGTCTAGATTGTGACTGACAAAAGCTTGCTCATGGGTGTTATGCAGTCCTTTTAAGTTCCATCCAAGCATGGGGGTTGTTAATATTTACTCAGTCCTTGTCTCTGGAATGGTCTTGAACTATAACAGTTTACTTAGATTGCCAAATGCCACCAGCATTTACAGACGTCTGATGAAAAAATACCTACATATGTTAAACGAAATGAATTACTGTGCACAACCACATCTCAGAAAGAAAGAGGTAAAACTGAGACAGATGGGTGAAAATGATAGTGAGACACATCTAAAATCAGAGGCTGAAAAATCATTCTGCTGGGGTGGGAGTTCACATTGGCCTCAGGGCCTTTCACAGCCCTCCACAGCAGTCACTTCTACGCAGTGACTGCCCTCTCCCACCTGCTGACACAGTGCAAGGGGTGGGGTTGTTGCCTTTGGTTTCTTTCTGGGCTGGATTCAAGCCCCATTTCTATTGTTCCATAATGTATGAAGTTGGGCAAGTTATTGAACTTTTCTCCAAGCCTCTTTCCTCACTTATAAAATGATAGTAGGTCATAATAATCTCAATCTCACAGGTTTGTTGTAAAGATTGAATGCAATTTCCCCACAAAGCCATTGTTCAAAATCTGCGTCACGTAGTAAGTACCTAGTGCTTGTCAGCTAATGTTATCACTGTCATATTCTGGCTGCTGCTGCATTTTTTCCATTAACAGTACTCCAAGGTAAAATGTATCATATGTGTAATTATTTATGTGTGAATTTTAGAGTAATTTATTTAGTATGTATTTCCTGAGCACCAGTGCTGGGCCAGGCACAGATCTGGGTAGTAAGAATCAAATAATAAAAGGTTCCTGTTCTAGGCTCCAGAGACAAAGGAATGTTAGAAACACAGGGAGTTTATAATCCTAAAATGGGAGCACACAATAACTAGGTGAACAAAGTAAGAATAAGTTAATGTTGGTACTCTATTCATAAGTGTGAGAACATGTATAAATTAAGATATTGCCTTTGCAAGTCATGGTGGGGGCCATTTGGCTGGGATAATTGTGGAGGGCCTCTCTGACAAGATGACGTTGGCTGAAGCTCTGAATCATGAAGGGCAACCATGCAAAGATCCGGGATAAAATTACTCTAAGCAGCAACAGCAAAACGGGGTTCAAAGGTTTTAAGACGATGCTCTGCTTGTCATGTTCAGGGAGCAGGAAGAAGGCTGTGGAATTCAAAGTCAAAGAACTTCTAATTGTGATAGAGCGCCTAGATTTTTATCCTGAGTATCTTATGAAATTAACAAATGTTAACCTCAGAAAAATAGGGTCTGATCATTGCTTTAGGAAGAGCATTCTGGCTGCTTTATGAAGAACTGTAAGGGGGCAAGAAGTAGTAGGGAAGCAGTCAGAGCCTATGGTTTGTTTGCAAGTGTGAGACCATCTTAGCCTAGGAAAGAGTTTTATGGAAAAAGATGGTGAGGAGACAAATTCTGGAAGTCTTGAAAGCTAAAAGAAAGACATACTGATATATATGGGTGTGGGAGTAAAAAAGAGAATAGCAAAAAATTCTAGAGCAGCCCAAAGCAGATTTCAGTGGGAAAGCAAATGCTTTTTTTCAGCCATATGAATCATGAGGTGTCTGTTTGAAGCACGCAAGGTTTCAAGCAAGCAATGGGATAGGAGTCTGGCACACATGGGAGAGGTCTTGACTGCAGATGGGTTGAGACAATTGGTAGAATATGTATAGATATGAGAAAATGGCCAATGACTTTTGACAACTGTTAGAGGAAAAAGAACCAGCAAGGTGTGTGCAGCACCTGGACAACATAGGGCCGCCTAATCCAAGACAGTAACTCAAGGAAAAGGAAGTGTTCCACTGATGTCAAATGCCGCTGAGAAACCAAGTCATATGAGAATGGAGAAATTACTGTTGGCTTTGCAATAACTGACTTTTAGAATTCGGAGCACAAAACCTCTACAGAAGAGACTGAGAGGTAAGAAGTGTAGAAGCAGGGATAAAATGGAGGCAATGGTGTCTCTTGCCTACAGGAGTCAGGTAATAACATAGAAGCCAGAGAAGAAATGAGCTCGAAATGGAGTTGTTTGGCTTGGTTTGATCTGTAATAGATATTACGAAGAATTACTATAAAGACAGTATTTCAATTCAATAGATCGGCACATAGGAAGGTAAGTAATGGATCCAGGTTATAAATGTGGGGCTGACTTTAGAATGCTGAGCTAGGAGAATTATATTATTGTAGCAGCATAGATACAGCAGAAAAATGAAAACAGATGTAGATGATTTAATGGAATTGCTGCTACAAAACTAATGAGGAAGTTCAAATCTGACTGCAAATATTTTCTACCTCTGAAATATATCATGAAAAATAAATCCTCTGAAAATTGGAGAATAAATGTGGAATCTTGGTTATTTGATGAGGAAGAGATATAAATCAATAGTTGTTCAATTAATGAGAATTTTGTCAAGAAGTACCAAATGCCAGTACTAACAAGATATATATATAAAGAAGTTAACATACTCATTGGGCTGAATGTTTCTTGCACTTTGGTTCCTTGTAGTCCAGCTTCTGTAGTTTTGCAGTAAAAACTAATTGCTTGGACAGGTGGCTAATTCTCTTGACCAAATAGAAAAAGAGAGATAACGTCAGCTTAATTATTCAGAGTCTAGTCTCTAATCACTCAGCACTCATTTCCGGGTCTGAAATGCCCGGGCAAATTGATCTTTAAAAATCTTGAATTACTTTATTCAGCTGATAAATTTGCAGAACCAACAGAAGCAGTCCACCCTCTCCCTCAGTTTCCATGAACAACTTTCCCACCAACAGAAACTACGTGACTTTCAGATCTTGGTCCTGGGATAAATCATAGCTGAGTGATCTCCAAGCTTTTCTGCTCAGGTCTCAGCAAAAGAGTTTCAAAATGCCCAACAGTACACTTAACAGATTGCCCTTGAGACCTTGTGTTATAGCCAGAGAAAATATGAAATACTTAGAAACATATCATGTAGTAGGTGAAAATTTGATAACAATTACTATTGCTGATAAATACCCTCATTTTTGAATCTTACTGAAACAGACATGTGTTACTTTAGCCTGACTAGAACCCCTTCACATTTATTTGGGTAATAGGGCCTCTGGATTCTTGCTTTTAGTTTAAGTCATTTGCTACATGGGGCTACACAGTAGGTAGGGTGGGCTGAAGACCCAGAGAGATGGGCTGGATCTGTGACAGAAATTGCTTAAACACAAATAATCTCAGGGTTTTTTCTGAAACTAAGGAGAAAAGCAGCTCTCTTTCTCTTTGGTTGCAATGATTGACTATGTGTATGCATTAGGATATATTTGGTTATGAGTACCAAAAAAATCCACAGGCCAGCCTTGTGTTGTAGTAGGTCAGCTACCACCTGGAATAACAGCATTCGATATGCGCGCTGGGTTGAGTCCCAGCTGTTCCACTTCGAATCCAGCTCCCTGCCAATGCACCTGGGAAAGCTGCAGAAGATGGCCCAAGTGCTTGGGTCCCTGTCACCCATGTTGGGAGACACAGAAGAAGCTCCTGGTTCATGTCTTCAGATCAGACTAGCTCAAGCCATTGTGGCCATTTGAGGAGTGAACCAATGGATAGAAGATTCTCTCGCTCAATCTCTCTCTCTCTCTCTCTCTCTCTCTCTGTAAATGCTGCTTTTCAAATAATAAATGAATCTTTAAAAAAAAACGCTGACACAATTAGCTTATAACATAAAGGAGGAAAATTATTCTCCAGGGACATATAAATTGTCTTTCTTTACATTTCTCTTCACTTTTTCTTTCTATTTCTTTCTCTTTTTTCTTTCTTTTTATAAAATTTTATCTAAGATTAAAATGTCATGTATTTCATATATACAGATTTAGGAACATAGGGATTCTTCCCATCCTATCCTTCCTCCCACCCACACACCCACCCTTCTTCCTTCTGCCTCTCCTATTCCCACTCATAATTTTTCAAAGGTCTATTTTCAATTTACTTTCTCGTAAGATTAACCCCACACTAAGTAGAGTTCAACCTTTGGCTGCAAATGGCTACAGCTGCTACATACCTCACATTATCTTATAACTTCATGGAAAGGTGAAAAACCTTCTCTTTCTTAGACTGAAGAAAACTTCCTAGCAGCACTCAGTGACCTGCTCCATATGCTAAAAGTGCAGCACAATCCCCCCCCCCCCCTTTCTGCAACTCTCACTTTCAAAATAAATAAATGAATCTGTAAAGGAAATGAATTTAAGCAACAACTTGAGTAAATCCAATAATTATGACTAGTGAAGGAAGTGAGACTTCCTTCTTCGAAAGAATATATTGGGGAAGGTGCTGTGGTGTAGAGGGTAAAGCCATTGCCTGCAGTGCCAGCATCTCATATGGGTGCCGGTTCATGTCCCAGCTGCTCCACTTCTGAGCCAGCTCTCTGCTGTGGCCTGGGAAAGCAGTAGAAGATGGTCCAAGTCCTTGGGTCCCTGCACCTGCATGGGGGACCTAGAAGAAGCTCCTGGCTCCTGGCTTCGGATCGGCACAGCTCTGGCTGTTGCGGTCAACTAGGGAATGAACCAGCAGATGGAAGACCTCTCTCTTTCTCTCTCTCTCTGCCTCTCCTTCTCTCTCTGTTTAACTCTGACTTTCAAATAAATAAATAAATCGTTTTTAAAAAGTGCAGCACAAGCCAATTCTTAAAGAAGTTTCCAGCAAAGGAAATGGGCTCACCAAGATTGGCTTAAATTCACCAGAAATGTTCTCTTCTTCATGAAGAAGTGACTATCTAAAAACAAACAACAACAAAAAACTGGGGTGGGAAAAAAATGTATGCATGGCTCAGTACAGGCGGAGAGTAAATGCCCAGCAACTGAAAATAAAGTCAGCCAGAAGCCTAGGGAGAGAGGCCCACGTGCAATATGACTTAGGCATTTTTAAATGACTTGAATCAATAAATCCCTTTCACACTAAAGCTTCATATGTTAGGTTCTACCACCTGCAACCAAAGGTTCATTGGCTAACATATGTACCCAAAGTGTTCTTCTGAATCTTAACAGGTCTTCATTTTTATCTACATGAACCAATAAAGTCCCTTGGAGTTTCCTACCTATAATCTATTAGCTGTGCTTATACAAGACTTTTTCTCTCTCCATCTACTTCTCTCTCTCTCTGTCTCTCTGTCTCTCTCTGTTTCCATTTTTTACTTTTTGCCCTATGTTTTTCTCTTGCTACTTTTCTGCTTTCACACCTCTCTTAAAATCTTACCTATACTTCCTGTGTGTTGAAGAGCATCTCTTTCTTTCATCTCTTTCTTTTTTGTGTCTGTGTTTTTGATTTGTTTAAATTTTAGTTTTGCTGCAAATATAGTGTTTTATCAAACTTTGTTGTCTTTGTTAAGCAAATCGTTGAGAATGATGCACTACTACAGGATCGATGGCCTTTGACTATTTCAAAATTTACTGTGTATTAGTGAAAGACATCTTCTCATTTGGAAAAAAGAAAAGATCATATTTTTCTAAAGCATTTTCCGAAATCCTCACATTTGCGTGGTTTCTCTTCATTCAAGTTCCAGAGGAAATCTCTGACCAGCATTTAAAATACATGCCTGAAATCTAGTAAGATATAAATTAACAGTCCTGGAGATCAATATTTTTAATTATGTCCATGATATAAAAATAGATACCAAAGCACAGGTTAAGTGATTTATATAATGTCTGGATTACACGTTGGGTGTAGCACCAAAATGCACACTCTCCCCCTGCATCTCACACACACTCACTGTGTTGTACCACTGAAGTGTTGTCCCTTGATGTGAGAACTGGGCCTCACTCATCTGAACCTCAGGTAATGTGACTAGAGTATTAAGCTTTACATATAATAAGTATTCAATAAATACCTAATCATTGAATTGTGCAGTTTTGTGGGTATATCTAAAATTAGCAATGGTCATTGATCATTAGCAGATAGTTCTTTATATAGCAGTATTTATCTTTCTAAAAAGTACAGTCTGCGTCACTATCATTCTTTTTTACCAAGTAAGCCATTGCATAATCTCTATAAAACAATCTCTGTCTAACATTATTTGACAAAGAATGTTTCAATATGTAGTTTCAATGCAATAAGTTCAACATACAAGAAAGAGAAGATTGCAGAAAATTAATATCACTTCCTCAAACCCAGATGTTGAATACTAGTTAAAATAGTATCCTCAAGCTGTTTAGTTAAATAGGGAGAAATTAAAATTAATAACATATTTATCTAGAGAATTATTCAGTTTTTAGGTATCTATGCTAGTTGAAATATGAAAAGAGAAAAGATAGAACTGGCATTCCATCCTGAAAAAAAGAAAGAAAAACTGAAACAAAATTCAGATTTTAAACCTCATCTGAACTTTAGCAGATAATAGTCCTTTTAATGACATATGAGGAGGTCCTGTCTGCCGAGAAAAAGGATGAAAAAGGTACTTCTCCCATCTGATAGTCTATTTGGAAATTAATAATAAGAAGAAAGATGTTTTCACAAATTGGTTCTTAGCCCATTGATATACTGATTAGTATCCTACAGCACAAATTATAGGCACAGTTTCCTTTATTTATGAAATGTATGAAGTAGCAAAGCAATTAAAATTTCTCATATTGTTTTTCCTATGTTTTCCAAAAGGTCCTGAACCATACATAAAAAATAACATTCCTTCAAAATGTGTGGAAAGTACCTACAGGTAAGTACTTTTACAGATAATATTTTTTGTGTGATAAATAAATGAACAATGAGGAGATGACAATAATCAAACAGGAGATAAACTATGCCCCCTTCTTGATATTATTCCAAGAATTTGTACTAATTTCAACACAGAAGTCTTTCTATTACCTGTAAAGCAGGGTGAGGCCTGTTTTACCTTTTCTTAGTTCATCTTTAAACTCTGGTTATTGGCTCAGAAGTAAATTTATATTTTTCATTATAGTAATATGTTTTTCTTCCACAAAGGTGTAGAACTTCTGAATCTGACCTCCATTAGTATGATAAAATAATCCAAATTATAGTCCTGACCTTATGAAGATGCTTGATTACATGCTGTGATTCCAATGGGCAATCTGAAGATTAAAGAACTCATAGAAAATTCTATACCATATTAAATATATGTGTATATGTTTAATGTAATATAATTATACATAATATATAACTTAATACATGTAATATATATAAACATGTATATTGAGTTTGGAAAGATAGATTACAGATAGATATGCAAAATAGAAAATAGTATACTACAGACCCCGTAATCTTCTTCAATAATATTGTATAACCTTTTTTCTGCACCAATAAATCTTTTCTAATATTCATCTGATAGCTTGTGCTTATTCTGGCAAAAGTTCAGAAGAAAACATCACTTGCTAACCAATGAAAATTTCTTATTTATCATCACTGGCTGTTATTTATTTCTCTCTCATTGACCTCCTTAGGATCTGGAAACACTTACTGGTCTTTGCATTAGCAGAGAGTCTGTTCCTTCCTCTTTAAAACTCGATTCCATACCGATTATATCCTCAATAATGTTCTCCATCTAGCAAAATATAATGAATTTAGAATGTTGCGCATAATGATAAAACTTGTGCTTTAGTCTGAAATAAAAAAGAAAAACTCTAGTAATCTTTAAGTCTTTTAAACAATGTAAGTGGAGGTTATAGTTGTAGCAAAATCCAGAATATTTTAGAACTGAAAATGAAGTGATCCTGATACACTTTGATTTGTTGCTTTGCTTTGCATTTGCATCTAAGGGCTGACCAGGGACAGCTGGGCAAGGTACTCCAGGCTTGAAAATCAGTACTTTACATATGTAAAATGATTATCACAAAGTACTTCAAGGCAGAGTTAGAGTTAACATGTAGAGAGATGGCTTCCTACAACTTTATGTTTCTTTCCTTTTTTAAAAAAGATTTTTTTATTTATTTACTTGACAGGTAGAGTTACAGACAGTGAGAGAGAGAGAGACGGAGAGAAAGGTCTTCCTTTTGCCATTGGTTCACCCTCCAATGGCTGCCGCTGCCAGCCCGCTGAGGCCGGCGCACCGCGCTGATTCGATGGCGGGAGCCAGGTACTTATCCTGGTCTCCCATGGGGTGCAGGGCCCAAGCACTTGGGCCATCCTCCACTGCACTCCCTGGCCACAGCAGAGGGCTGGCCTGGAAGAGGGGCAACCAGGACAGAATCCAGCGCCCCGACCGGGACTAGAACCCCGGTGTGCCGGCGCCGCAAGGCGGAGGATTAGCCTAGTGAGCCGCAGTGCCAGCTTTACAACTTTATGTTTCTTTTAAAAGTTTTTAATGGAATCTTACAGGTAGGTAGATATCCAAACATCAGTAATCAAATTTTAGCTGAAAGTCCACATGGGTGTAGACTACGTGGAAAATATTATTCTACCTTCTCTAATGACCAGTAACAAAAATAATAGCAAGAACAATAATCATAGACATCTTAAATAGTAACAATAACTAATACAGACATAATGCACAAGATGTGCATGGCACTGTTCTAAACTTCACAGCAACTCCATGAAGTGGGTATGTTATTAGATGAGGAACTGAAAGAAGAAGAAGTACAATATCTTTTCCCTGGTTATATTTTTAGTGAATGGCAGAGGTAGATTGAAATTTGGCTCTGTGACCCTAACCTCTATTAGCTTTCTAGTCCATCTCTCAACTCCTTTCTAAAATAGCCTTTCATTCTGTATGTTTGCTGGAGAATATTTTAGAAGAGCCGCAGCAGCAAGAGCAGCCCCTGTATTGCCCAGTGGAGTTTCTGTGGATTTCTCTCAGGCCACTGAAGAGTTCCCTGTAAGCCCTACGGTAGCACTGAAGAGTTTTTTTCTGCCTAACTCTCTCATTCACCTTTTATCAACACCTGCCTCATTTTCTGTTCACATCATTCTTTTGCCCATCTCTATTCTTTGTGCATGCTATCCATATGGCTAAACTGTCTATTAGCCATTTTCCTCTTTCTTATTGTGAATATACTTCTAGGTAAGAATATCACTTCTGTGTTCGGGTCCATACCACTGCACATTCTACATAATATAATTCTTTGTAATTTTTTTCCTCTCTCCTTCCACGTGGAGCCCCTAGCATGTGGCAATGACAGTTTTTCTGATGAAGGAACAAATGAAGTCTTATTTATAGTTCTAAATTCTCTCCTGAGAGCTAGATTTTATCTCTCAAATGTCCTTTGAGCTTCTTCTTTTGGATATCTTAAAAATTATACTCATTATTATTTCTATGTCAACCTTTATACTCCTTCTGACTACCCTGTTTCTGTTTACAGTCCTCATTTACATTATTTAGCATGAAAAGCTCAAAAAATGAGGCCAGCATTGTGGCACAGCCACAGCCAGTGACGCCAGCATCCTATACACGAACTGGTCTCAGCTGCTCCACTTCTGATCCTGCTCTCTGCAAATGCAACTGGGAAAGCAGGGAAGATGGCCAAGTGCTTGGGCCCCTGCCACCCACGTGAGAACTTGGATGGAATTTCAGCTACCTGATTTTAGCCAGGCCCAACCCTGACCATTGCAGACATTTGGTAGCAAACCAGAAGACATTTGTAGGCAGAAAACCAATTATTTGAGCCCTCACCTGCTATCTCCCACATTAGCAAGAAGCTGTAGGTCAGAGCTGAATATCAACCTAGGTACTCTAATGTGAGGTACAGATGTCTTAACCAGCCTAATGACCACTAGGCTAAACACTCACCTCTACTTCTTTATTCTCCTATCACCAGTTGTCTTCATTTTGGCTATCATTCGATTTTATTGTAATATATTCTCATCTATTCACATGGTACCAATCCTCATATCAAGTATTTTCTACTCATCTGGCATTAAAGTGACTCTGAGACACAGCTTTGATGATGACACTTTTGTACCCAGAAACTTACTCCTGTGTGCACTCTGAGAGTCACCTACTAAATGTCACTCTACCCCTTCTTTATTGAAATGCATTAATTCTGGCCGGTGCTGCAGTGCGGCTCAATATAGGCTAATCCTCCATGTGCAGCGCCGGCACCCCGGGGTTCTAGTCCCAGTTGGGGCGCCGGATTCTGTCCTGGTTGCGCCTCTTCCAGTCAGGCTCTGCTGTGGCCCGGGAGTGCAGTGGAGGATGGCCCAAGTCCTTGGGCCCTGCACCCACATGGGAGACCAGGAGGAAGCACCTGGCTCCTGGCTTCGGATCAGCGCAGTGCGGGCCGTGGTGGCCATTGTGGGTTGAACCAATGGCAAAGGAAGACCTTTCTCTCTGTCTCTCTCTCTCATTGTCCACTCTGCCGATCAAATAAATAAATAAATAAATAAAAAGAAATTCATTAATTCTGGTTGGTGCAGCAATGTGCCCAGAAAAAGGGAAACATTTTTCACGGCTCTGTATCATCTAAGCATGATTAAAGATAATTTTTACTAATAAATAATAAGCACAAATCTATTGTAGATTTCTGGGAGACTTTTCCTTTTTTCTCATAGAAACTTTTTCTTTCTTTCCTCCTCTCCATCCTATATGGTTTGAGATCAAGATGCTGAAGATAAGCAGTCATCTTGTAGCAGTCATCATGAGGTATCCGTGAGTAAAAAAGCCACAGGGTAATGGAGAAAAATGGAGCAGGAGGCTGGAACTATTTTGATTTCACAGAGACCAGGAACCTGTACCAGATGGATTCTGAGTTTCTCTATTTCAGGTGAGTTGCTTCATTTTAAAAATGGAAGAAAGAGTACTGAACTGTTGTGTTGTTTTAAAGATTAGACAAATTAATCTGAACAAAACATTTTTAATAGCACTTGACACTCAATATGGACTCTGAGTTTTGTTTACATTGCTTTTAATATCCTATGTAGGTAATATACAATATGGAACTGTTATGGGAGGAAATAAATTCTCCTTTAGTCAAATCACTAGAGTTGTGTTTCTTGTCCACGAATCTGATACAATCTAACTGACAGAGATCCTCACCATTTGGGGATAATGGTCTAAATACCCGAGTCTACATTTAAGGCTTTCAGTTCACCTTAATTCTCCTTTCCAGTTTCTGTCCTTTATGTGTCTCTATGTCATCCTCAAACACACTACATGCTTGTCTACTCTGTACCACTGCATAGAGTGGCTTGTTGCAGCCATGAAATCCACACTTGGGATGTCTGTGTCCCATATCACAGTGTCTGCTTTGAGGCCTGGCTCCTCCGCTTCCTGTTCATTTTCCTGCAAATGTGTACCTTGAAGGGCAGCAGATGATGGTTCAAGTACTTGGATCCCTACCACCCATGAGGGAGTCCAGAATGGAGTTCCTGGCTCCTGGCTTTAGGCTCTTGCTTTTGTGAGCATATTAAGGAGTAAACCAATGGATAAGAGTCTCTATCATCTATCTATCTATCTATCTATCTATCTCTCCACCTTTCAAATAAAATGAAAATAAATTAAAGCTTTAAAATATATAAAATGTATCTTGTGCCATCTTTGCAGTTGATATACATATATTTTAGTGCCCAACCCAAGTATTGCCTCTGTCAGGATATCTTGAGATCTCAAACTGCAAGAATTGCCATTTATTCTTATTTTTTAGAATGTTATGATTTCATTCTCATATTGTATAAGTTCCCTATCTGCCACATTAGATGACAATATCTTTGAACTGAGATATAATTTTCTGTTTTTCAATGTTTCCACCATATTACTTAATGCATCACTACATCAATAACAGGAAATAGAGACATAACGTTAAAATTGGTACTCACAGTTCAGTGACTTTTAAATTTGTCAAAATACACACTGATTATTTGGCAGAAATTTGTCTTAAGGGCTGGAGAAACAAATATGAATAAGGTCTGATTTTTCATCAAGAATTAACAAACTAATGGATAAGAAAAATAATGAAAAATAATTAAAGCATAGGGTGTGCTGTGATAATGCCGTAAGTATAATTGTTAACCATGTGGTTTAGATGTTGCTGTAAAATGCATTCCTAGGCAGAAAATAACTAAGGAAAACACCCTGGAGAAGAAACCCAAAATGATTCTTGAAGGATGAGTTGGAATTATCTAGCAAATGACAGACATTGAGAGAATAAGTAACAAAAAGATGTAAGGAGAAACTGGCCACCATGAGAACTGCTGAGGCACAGAGCACCCTGGGGATGCTAAATGGCAAGTCTGGGGAGCAATGGCTAGTGTGAAATGGCCCTATGTGTTATGAGTGTACATTCCATATAGCCCAAAAAGACCCATGCAATAAAACGGTGTTTTGATATTTATTTCTTTGTCTCAAAGATCTTTAATTGCCAATTTCTTCCACTTTTAGAATTATTTATGTATTACGCTTATTTTAGAGAAAGTGGGGAGAGAGCTCACATATTCTGATTTATTGCTCCAGTAGCTTCAATAGCTGTGGCTGGGCTAGGCTCAAGCCAGGAGCTAGGAACTCTATCCATTTAGTCTCCCACGTGGTGGCAAGAACTTAACTACTTGAGCCATCACCCGCTACATTTCCAAGTTTGCAGTAGCAGGAAATTAGAATCAAGATCACAGCAAGGACTGGAACCCACGCACTCCAGTGTGTCCCATCTGGAGTCACAAACCGTTTGGCCAAATGCTTATACTTACAAAGTTATTCCTAATTCCAATCACCAAATACTGAATCTAAGGATGTCCTCACAGACTTAACCTGTGGTAGCTATGATTTCTGGGGTCTTTGAATTGATCAAATGTTCCATGTTGTCACGGATGCACAGGTTTAGAAGAAAGAAACACCAAAAATGCAACAGCCACCATTTCCTAAGTTCCCACTCTATCTCTGTGTTAGGAAACTTTAAAATATGAGCATCCAAACAGCATTTCAAAGTGTAGAAATTTGGATGAGAACGGTTAAGGACTGATACCACTTAGCAAATACACTATTCTATCTGTGCCCCAAGATGGCATGATTTCCTGCTTTGAGGCATGCATTTCTAGCACTGATCAAAGAATATTGGGAAATTTCAGTAGCACAGGTTATATCCCAGCCATTCAGGATAGACAGCTGTGAATGATGCACTATGTGAAAATGTGTACATAAGTTAAATTCAAAGAGACTACTTGCTAATCAAAACTATCACTGACTGAGTAAAACTATGACTAAATGGAATTAATGATTGTTGGAAGAGACTTTTGTATACATATTTTCAATAAAGTGGTTAAAACAATGGAAACATTTTGTCTTCAGGCTTGTTAACATTGTACCTGGGCCACTGCACCTGTTGGATCTTTCAACCTTTCCAAGACTTGGGACTGTATTTAATTGAGACCAACTAAAGGACCCCTAAGAATACACAAATTTCCTTCATATTTACAAATGTACTATAAAATCAAGGTAGGATGTATTCCTAAGGAACAAACAAAAAACCCAGAAAACTGTTATATGTTCCTTACCAACTCAACTTTTAGAAAGTAGATTTTACAAGTTGGGTGATAAGATCTGAGTTTTACCTAGGACTGGCATATTCATATCCTTGTAGATGGGATTTTTCCTTTAAAAATCAATCTCCACACAGGGAAATGAACTTTGGAAGAGGTGGTTGTAAGATAAATTGTATTGGGTGTAGTTCTAATATTTACTGTTCAGATGATTTTCATCCTACATATATTTTTATGATTTTTGTAAAGTGAATAGAGTATTTCACTCTACATTTCTTAGTTTTTAAAATTCTTTATATATCTACTGCAGAAAAGCTTAAGTAAATATACATGTAGAGATTTACATTCAGTTTTGTATTTCAATGAGTCCTATTTGTGGGTTGTTTCATATTTCATTAAACAATGCAGCAGGTCCTTATTGTTCTCTCTTTTCCAGATTAACATAAAATTTGTAAAAATAAAATCTTTCTCCATAATTTGGAACCCAACTAATGGGATTCTGTGCACTTTTTTTTTTTTTTTTTTTGTGATTGGAGGCTACAGACTTAATAACTAAAAAGTAGGGATCTGAAATCAAAACTAATCCTCTGGAATTTACATTGGGAGATTAAACCTGGGAGGTCGTAGGACTATGGCTCCATCTAAGAAAACTGGAAAGAAAAGAAAAAAAAAAGAAAGAAAAGAAAAGAAAGCTCAGCTATAATGTAGTCTTTCTACATTGAGATACTGAAGGAAATCTTTTTCCCATTTCTATTCATTCTTCAATATTTTTTGAAGGCTCATTTACAAGCAAGTCACAATAAATGTAAACTCCATAGAACTAGACACTCTACTTTTGTATGCTCAACTCCTGTAAATTCCTATTACCTGGTAAATGGGACAGAAGTATCTGTTGAAAACAGAAATGAATGTATAGGCAATCAGAAGAAGAAATTTTAAATATGGTTCCATAAAATATTAAATGCAATAAGATTATTAGTCTTATTCTAATGAACACCTGTAAAGCACAAATTTACTACTATTTAAATAAGTTCTGTGTGTTTTATTTAGTGAAAAAATTGGATAAATATTTCAACTAACATTATCTGAAAATCTTCACACTTAGTAGTGAATGTTCTAAACACAATTTACTATTAGTGTCTATTTTGACTCATTTTGATATGTAATTGGCATGAGTATAAAAATGAGTTGCTAAAAAATTATGTATGGTGGCCAGTACCGCGGCTCACTAGGCTAATCCTAGAGAAAGGAAGACCTTTCTCTCTGTCTCTCTCACTGTCTAACTCTGCCTGTCAAAAAAAAAAAGAAAAGAAAAAATTATGTATGGTAATTAATATATAATTAATGGTTGCAAGTTAATTAGCTAACATATTCCTTTTATCAAGTTAATTTGCAATTGGAATGTTTATTGTAAAGATGTTGACTTTAATTTTTTCGAGTGTTTTACTCAAAACACAAGGCTATAATCTCCATTAGACATACATGCCATTCTGCATGGTCATCTTCTTTCCCAAAAGTTAGCAACTTGGTGATGGGGTTTCCTGTGAAGCCTGCATCAAAATCTGGAGTTGGGTATCCATTCTGCACCAGCAGAGCACCGCTTGACGCTGGAGGGTGTGGCCGCTTGAGAGTCTGATTGATGATCTGGTGATCAAGAGTCATGAAAGGTTTTACTTGCTGTCTCTGCGCTTTGTGTGACTGTTGCCTTGTTGGACTTTCCAGGTGTGCTGGAACCTGAAACCAAAACAAAACAAAACAATGTGGGACATCACCTATTTAATTAGCTTCCCTATCAACAATGGAACTATGAAAGCAAACACTGTAACATCCATCTACTTTCTCTTAAACTATAGCCTATGCTTCTCTTATAGGTAGGCTATAGTTTTTAAAAGGCAATTTAACTTTTCTAATCCAGTAAATATGAAGGCAACTGGCAGGCAACACTACATCATAGGCTTTTTTTTTTTTTTTACAGGCAGAGTTAAACAGTGAAAGAGAGAGAGCCAAAGAGAAAGGTCTTCCTTTTCCGTTGGTTCAGCCCCCAAATGGCCGCAATGGCTGGCGTGCTGTGCCGATCCTAAGCCAGGAGCCAGGTGCTTCCTCCTGGTCTCCCATGCGGGTGCAGGGCCCAAGCACTTGGGCCATCCTCCACTGCCTTCCTGGGCCACAGCAGAGAGCTGGCCTGGAAGAGGATCAACCAGGACAGAATCCGGCGCCCCAACCGGGACTAGAACCCCGGGGTACTGGCGCTGCTCGCGGAGGATTAGCCAAGTGAGCCGCAGCGCCGGCCACATCATAGGCTTTTAAAGGAAAACTTTTGCTAATCAAGTTTTTAAAATTAATAACCCTAAATAATAGGGATAATATATAATAAACATTAGAATACATATTATAATATATAATAATTTATGTGCTCTTTAAGACTGTAAGAAATGAAGCCTAAAATAATAAGAGAAAAACACTGCTGATTCACTGTTATAAATAATTTTTATATAATATCTATTCCTTGGTTGCTTTATATTATATATAAACATCCTATGGAATACAAATATAATCAAACATTTATTAAGAAAACTTTTAACTTATCCATGAAAGAATGAAACTAGAATATATGCACTACACATTATTATGACAGCCTTAGGGTGGTAAAATCTGTAGGTTTTGAAGTTTCTATATAGAGTCTAGTTATGTTGTATAAAAATCTTAATTTTAAACCTTTCCATATTTTCAGTTTATGATAACAATAAATTGGTAAAGTTATCTTCATAAATTGACAGAAAGAAGTATTCAAAAAAACCACCATTGCCATGTACTAACTAAATAATAATGATCCAGTCTTTTGAAATCTGTTTTTTAAAACAGAGTTAAAATTTGAACATCTTCATTCTAGTTGCCATGGTTAACGTTACACTATTATATGTAAAAGGATAATTTTAGGCATCTCAAGCTTTCCTTTAAAAGCCTGTGATGTAGTATTGCCTGCCAGTTGCCTTCATATTTACTATGCTGTGATATGGCTTTTAATACATTTTCCTCAAGTGGCCTATATATAAACCTTTTTAATATTTCCCTCATGTTAAACAATAGTAAAGATTGCTGTACAGTGCTTATTTTTCCTTTTATTTCAGTAACACAAACTACTCCTTAAATCCCTTAACATGCATTAGCCCAGATAAATAGCCTTTGCCAAGTATTTTGCATTTAAATTAGCTGGTTTGGGGTACAATATTGTAGTTACTTTAGTTTAATTCTGTTATGCTGACATTTTTAGCATTATTTTAATTGTACTACCATAAAATAATTTTTCAGTCATATAAAAAAGATTAAGATTGGTAATAAAGATTACACATATTACTAATTATATTGCTATGAGCTTTAAAGTTGTGAAATAACATTTCATTAAAATGCTAGTAGTGATTTTTCCTAGGGTAGAAATTTAGATTATCCCATGGTTTTAAGCTAATCCTTCTTAATCTGTATACATTTACAAAATATACATTATAGAACACATTTTCAATTTCACAAATCTGAATATTTCACACTGTATACCCACAAATACAAAATATCTTGTTCTAAGAGAAGTACATTGATTCAGAATTTACAATATTCATTAATTTTTCAGTCTTCATCCACTGACTCTAAAAACATTTATTGGAACCTTTATTTTTGCATTATAACCAGAGTGCAAAACAAGTTGCAGATGCGATCTTAGGCTTCTAGAAGTTCACAAACTATTGAGCAGTGTTAATATCACTGATAGCAACAACAACAACAATAATAATGAGCAACAGGTACCATGCACTGAGCTAAGAATTTCACAAACATTTTTTCATTTCACCCTTTTTAACACTTTAGGAGGTATCACTAATGTCTCTATCACAGCACATAGGTGAAGTCACTGAGATTTACAGAGGCTAAGTCTAAACGATATGCCTGCTGGCTCTCAGCTAGTGAGGATGGATCCAGAACACAGACCCCGCCTTCCTAAGCACTTCCATGCCAGCTCCTTAGTGAAGGATGGAAATCACTGAAGCACAAAACAAAAGCCAAGTAAAATCTGCAATAGGTTAAAATTCACCAAAAATCAGTGGTTAAGACATATTGGTGGACGGCGCCGTGGCTCACTAGGCTAATCCTCCGCCTGCAGTGCCGGCACCCCGGGTTCTAGTCCCAGTTGGGGTGCCGGTTCTGACCCGGTTGCTCTTTTTCCAGTCAAGCTCTCTGCTGTGGCCCGGGAAGGCAGTGGAGGATGGCCCAGGTCCTTGGGCCCTGCACCCGCATGGGAGACCAGGAGGAAGCACCTGGCTCCTGGCTTTGGATCAGTGCGGTGCACCGGCTGCAGCGCGCAGGCCACAGCGGCCACTTGGGGGTGAGTCAACGGAAAAAGGAAGACCTTTCTCTCTGTCTCTCTCTCTCACTGTCCACTCTGCCTGTCAAGAAAAAAAAAAAAAAAAGACATATTGGAAGAGAAATTGACTATAAGCTAGGTGTTGGAAGGAGAGATGCTCTTACACAGGAGACTTAAAGAAATTCTCAAGATGAAACAAGACAGGAAGTTGGGAGATAGACACAAATGTTTGTCATGAAAAGGACTCACATGAATGCTTATTCTTTCTGAAGTAAGAGTATAACTTCCTCTTCAGACCACTCCATGTACAGACAATAAATGTAAAAGAGAGTCAACTTTAATTTACCAAAATTGTCACATGGAACTATGAAGATTTAATGGGCAAAAGTGAGGACAGTCTCGGATCCTTCCTATACAACATTTAGAAAGTAAGCAGAAGAGTCTCCAAGCTTAGTGGAGCAGGGGAAGATACAATGGAGACTCCAAAAATCTGACTTTTCTAATCATGGACTTCTACCAGGACAATGGGACAATTCAATGTAAACACCAGTTAAACCATGAGCAACCACTTTTAAGTGACTTTTAAATTGCTTGATCCTAATGAAATAAAGTATCAATTGGATTTTCTCTTTTTTCCTGAATTTTCCAGTATTTTGAAGGATGTAATAATTGAAACTATATCTTTTTGTTGTCCATTATTTCATTTTTTCAAGAAATATTTTGGGGTACCAAACATACAGATACTTACTATTGTACTGAAAATAGAAAAGAGATTATGACAATATCTGCTCTCAAATGGCTTGTAGTCTAATCAAAATCTAGAATGGAAGAAAAAAACGCATTCTCCTGTGGAGTAATGGGTGCAGCTACCGCTTGCAGTGCCAGAACCCATCTGGGTGCCTGTTCAAGTCCCAGCTGCCCCTGTGCCCACGCAGGAGACCCAGAAGAAGCTCCTGGCTTCGGAACAGCATGGCTCTGGCCGTTGCAGCCAATTAGGGAGTGAACCAGTGGATGGAAGACCTCTCTCTCTCTCTCTCTCTCTCTGCCTCTCCTTCTTTCTCTGTTTAACTCTGATTTTCAAATAAATAAATAAATCTTTAAAAAAAACACATTCTCCAAGGGCAAGAACTTTCTCTTGCTGACCGCTGTGTTGACACACATTCTGTAAAAAGCCCAAGAACTGACGCACAGCAGGTACTTAAAATCATGCGCTTGTGTGAGTGAAGTAGATGAATGAAAGAATGCATCACTAGAGTATCATATATGAGTACTCTGGTAATCACAGAGAGTTTTGGAAATCTGTTAGAACAGATACACAATAATCAGAATATCAAGTCTTTACCTAGAAGGCTAGAGCAGCTATAGATTATGATTTGGTCCACTGGACTGTGAAATAAGTTAAGATCATTGAAACAAAATGAAATTTTAGTATTAAAAATAATAACTAAATCATATCATCAGAATTCTGAATTATATTTCTATATTATTACCATACCATGCTGCTATTATAAAATAAAAGTATACATAATAGAAGGCTTATTTACATCAACTTTTACTCAATACATCATGTCTGATCACTAGGAAGGCAAAGTAAAAGGTAAAAAAACAAACGAACAAAACACAAACAATAAAAAAACCCACAGCGCAAGCCTTAGAACCAGATTCTGATATGGCCACTAAGTTGGAATGATCAAACCAGGAATTTAAAACAACTATGATTAATGGCCCTAATAGATAAGGTACACAATTTGTAAGAATAGATAAGTACGGTAAACAGAGAGAAGGGGATTCAAAGAAATTACTGAAAGTAAATGCTAAAGATTTAAAAAAAAAAACACTCTAACAAAAATGAAGAATGCTTTGGTGGGCTGATTTGCAGACTGAGGAAATAATCTCTGAATTTGAGATTTCTCAATTGGAGCATCCAACACTAAAAAAAATCAATGAAAAAAAGATGATTGAGCAAAAAAAGAAAAGCATTCCCCAGAACTATGGAACAACTACAAAAGGTGTATCCTATACACAGTGGGAATGACAGAGGAAAAGAGAGAAAGCAATAGACCAAGATTGGAAACAATAATGACTAAGAATTTCTCCAAATTAATGTCATACACAAAAACACAGATCTAAGAAGTTCCGAGAACACCAAGGAAGATAAATACGAAAAACAAAATACAGCAAAATCTATTCTTGGACATTTTATGTCCAAACTGTAAAAAATCAAAAACAAAAATAAAATCCTGAAAGAACTCATAAAGGGAAATGCAGCTTACCTAAGGGGAAAATACTATTTAACACGTTGAGAGAGAGAAATACAAACCTAGAATTCCATACCTTCTGAAATTTCCATTCAAACATGAAAGGATTTACGGTTCTTCTCAATTAAAAATTGTAGGCCTGCCTTGGAAGAAATGCTAAAAGAAGTTCTTTGGATCGTGGGTAAACGATGTAGGTCAAAAAAGCTCAGGCCAATATAAAGAAAGGAAGAGCATCAGAAAAGGAATAAATTGAGATAAAAGGATTTTTTCAGATTTTTAATTATTCTAACTTGTTCAAAATAATAACATCAATAAAATATTTTTTAATTTCTTAAAAATATTTATTTATTTGACAGGCAGAGTAGCAGAGAGAGAGAGAGAGAGAAAATCTTCCACCCACTGGTTCACTCCAAAATGGCCACAAAAGCTGCTGGTGTTGGGCCAGGCTGAAGCCAGGAGACAGAAATTCCATCCAGGTATGTCATGTGGATGGCAAAGGCCCAAGCATTTGGACTATCTTCTGCTGTATTCTCAGTCACATTAGCAGGGACTTGGATTGGAAGTGGAGTAGCCAGGACTCAAACAACCACTCTGATAAGGATGCTGGCAGTGGTGGCTTAACCTGTTGCACCCATGCCAGGCTAGCAATATGTATCTCATTAGGTATATATATATAGATATAGATATATTATATATGAATGATTTTGTATGTGTATGTGTAAGTGAAATTAATGACAACAATAATACAATCAACAGGAGAAGGACATAAGATTATTTGGTTATCATAAGCTATTTGCATTACCCATGAACTGCTATAGTGTTATTTGAAATTGAACTTGGATTCATTGTAAATATCTATTACAAACTCTCAGGTACCTACTGAACAAAGTAAAAAAAAGTACAACTGATGTTATAGAAAAAGAGAAAATAGAATCAGATAAAGTGCACGATTAAAACAATATAAAGTAGCAACAGAGTGGAAGACAAAAACAGGAGTAAATAATAATGGAAACAAATACAAAATGGGAACAAATATGGAAGATAATAATCCAACCATACCAATAATCACTTTGAATATTAATGGTGTAAATATATCACTTAAAAGACCTAGGACAAGAAATCCACTTTAAAAATAAAGGCACATATAGATCAAAAGTAAAGATATGGAGAAAGATAGAGTATGCTAACACTAATCTTATATACCAACAATTAACAAGTGAAACTTGAAATTAAAAACACAGTGCCCTTTATACTAGTACTCAAATAAATCAAATACCTAGGTGTAAATCTAACAAAATCAGTAAAAAATGAAGAGAATTGCAAAACTCTAGTGAAAGAAATCAACAAATTAATAAATGAAGAGAAAGAAAGATTCAATATTGTTAAGATATCGTATCTTCCCAACTTGATCAACAAATTCAATGCAATCCTATAAAAATATCAGAGAGTTATTTTTAGGATATCAGCAAAACAATTCTAAAGCTTAGGCTGAGTTCATACTCAATTGATTCTGAAAAGTATATGCTCAGTGTATTCTGAAAAGATACAGAATAGCCAACACAATACTGGAGGATAATAAAGTTAGAAGACTACCACTATTCAACTTCAATACTTACTGTAAAACTATAGCAATCAAAATAACAAAGGATGAGCTGGCGTTGTGGTTGTGGCACAGTATGCTAATCCACCACTTGGGATGTCAGCATCCCTTATGGGTGCCGGTTTGTGTCCTAGCTGCTCCACTTCCAATCCAGTTTACTGCGAAAAGCAGCAAAATATGGCCCAAGTGTTTGGGTCCCCTGCCACCCATGTGGGAGACTGGGATGAAGCTCCAGGCTCCTGGCTTCGGCCTGGCCCAGTGCTGGTTTCTGAGGCCACCTGGGGAGTGAACCAATGGATAGAAGATCTCTCTGTATCTCTCCTCTCTCTAACTCTGACTTTCAAAATAAATAAATAAATCTTTAAAAAAATAAATAAATCACAAAAGAACAGACAATCAGTCAGTGGAACAAAACAGAGCCTCCACCCACAGAAACCAACCCACACAGAGTTTATCCAATCTTTGATAAACAACAAGGCAACACAATGGGGAAAAGATAGCATTTTTGACTAATGGTGTAGAAAGACTGGACACCCAGTTGCAAAACAATGAATCCCGACACAGACCTTATACTCTTCACAAAAATTAACCCACAATAGATCCAGACATGTAAAGCTCCTTAAAGATCAAATATGAGAAAATATAGATGACTTGGAATATAGTTATGATTTTTAGATCTAACATCAAAGATACAATCCATAAAAGAAAGAACTGACAAGCAGGATACTAAAAAAATTACAGTTTTCTACTCTGCAAAGTACACTGTCAAGAAAATATAAAGACAAGCCACAGACTAAGAGGAGAAAATTGCAAAAGATATATCTTATATCTATTATCAGATATATCTATTATCCAAAATATTTAAAGAATGCTTAAAAGTTAACAATAAAAAGGCAAGCGGCTTAACTAAAATATGGACCAAATACCTTACCAAACACCCCACAAACATCTCACAGTTTTGCAAATAAAGATATGAAAAGAGGCACCCACATTATATGTCTTCATGGAAAAACAAATTAAAACCATGATAATATCCCATTATATCTTCTAGAATGGCAAATATCTGAAGCACTATTATCACTAAATAATAGAAAGTAACAAGAACCCTCATTCATTGCTGGGCATGCTAAATTGTACAGCTATTTTCAAAGACAGTTTTGTGGTTTTAATCAAAGCTAAACATACCGTTATCATATAATACAGCAATTGCACCTTTGGTAATCAACCAAATGATTAAAAACATATCCAGTACCAGAATCATTATGTAGCAGATAAAGCTACAGCCTGAGATGCCGGCATCCCATATGGGCATTGATTCGAGTCTTGGCTGCTCCACTTATACTACTTATAAAAAAAAGCTTGTATCCAACCAAAAACCTGCATGTGAATGTTTATATTCCCAAACTTAGAATCAATCAAGATGTCCCTCTTGGTGGTTATTGGTTAAATCAACTATGGCACATCCAAATAACATAACATCATTTTGCTAAAGAAAAATTGAGCTTTCAAGAAATGAAAAGTCATGCAGGAAACTTAAATTCACATTACTAAGAAAAAGAAGCCAATCTTAAAAGGCTACATATTGTATGATTCCAGCCATCTGACTTTTCAGGGAGGGCAAAGATATAAAGACAATAATAAGAACAGTATTTACCATGCATTGAGTGGAGAGATAATCAAGTAGAACACAAAGGACTTTCAAGACAATGAAACTAGTTTGCATGGCAGTACAACGAAAATGTTGGGAAAATGCTATTTTACATTTTTCCAAACCCAGTATGTATAACGAGAGTAAACCCAAAAGGAAACTATAAACCTTGGGTGATAGTGAGGCACCAGTGTATGTTCAACAGTTGTAACAAACACACCACCCTGGCAGAAATATTGACAGTAGGGTTGCTATAGATCTATATGCACAGGGGATATATGGGAAATTGTACCTTCTGCTCAATTTTGTTGTGAAATATAAATTGCTCTAAAAATAAAGCCTTTATAAAAAGTGGTGGTTAGCTCTGTTAGTAAGTGAACCAGTGAGTGCCTAGTTAGTAAACAAAATAATTTAGAAAAGTTAGAGTCACCCAAACTCCTGCACATATAATGAACTAAAGAGAAGAGCTGGTCATGAAGGAAAATTGTCATCCCTGAACCGCAGAAACCATAATCACTGGGGAATCTCAATCACAAATACAAAATGCTTGTGTCCGTGGTTTGTTTTTCTGTTCTGCTGTCATTTTTAGATTAAAATTGATGTAGGAATTCTGACGTCTGAGAGAACTGATAGTGATCCATGAGAAAACAGCTTAAGGTCATAGAAAGAAGAACCATGGCATTCCTGGATAATAGCAGTTGGAACAATAGCACAAGTTGACTTTGGATATGTGGTATCTAATCTAAAATCCCAGAGAGTATGGATCAACCTTGGGAGGATTCAACTCTACAAATCACCGAAAATTTAGTTAGGACTTAATTAAAAGTAACTAGATGTTATTGAGTTAAGGGTCCTATTTGCATTTGGATTTAGAACTTCCTGGTAAGTAGAATTCTGTAATAACAAGGGCCAGCCAAGCAGTGCTGACTGGAAGGACTCTATGTCTCCACTCGGAGATAGGCTTATTTTCACACGGTGTTTTTTCAAATGACTCTCCCAGACACTTGATTTCATTCCCCCAATTTACTTTCCAGTTCATATCGGTTTAATATCCTACAGACAGGAAAACAGAGAGAATATATTGCTCAAGGAAACTTAAGAGACAAAAACAAGCAGTCAAATCAAGATAGAGAGGCTCCACCAGCCCATGATTCTCCTTTCTACAAGATTGTCTGCCCATGTCACATCTCCTTAAATATTTCTCTATATCAGGTAATGCTTTTAAATATAATTCATATTTATGCAGGAATATATTTAAATTAGCTTTTTTTAAAACGTTATTTTAAAATAAAGTATGTGGTAATGGTGAAAGCCCTTAGCTAATTCTTTTAACATTCACTCAGCAAACATTTAATGAGAGTTTGCTCTTTGTTAAATTCAATCCCAAGGGACTTCCTCCCTGGGAAGCAGGAAAGTGACCCTCACATCACCATGCATCTGCAGACCATTTAGCTATACTGAGGGCAAAGAATTTGGGAGGAGATGATTCAACTTTTCAGGACTCATCTTTTGAAATTTAAAACTAAAAAGTAATGACAAATATCACACAAGGAATTACTTCAATAACTAGATATTTTTATCACCCTTTATTTTGACTGGCCAATGAAATTAAACAAGCAAATATGGGTACCCACACAATAATCCTGTTTAATCATAGCAAGAACAGGAACAGAAATATTTTTGTCCAGAGAGAGATTTATTCTAAATATATTATTTGGTGACAGTAAATAAAAACTTATGCACATCATCATACCACACACACACACACACACACACTTAAAAGCAAGACAATCCCATTCACTGTACTTAATAGCCCTTATTTAACTTTGTTAATTTTATACTAAGCCTGAATTTAATAAATGAAGTAAGAGTTTGGACTTCACAAGTGAATAATAGGTAACTATTAATTATGTTCCTGATACCAGAGGTGTATAAGAGGAAATCTATTTTGGGGGCCTTATGAATCTACTATCTCCTAGGTTCCAACTCATAAAAGCCACATGACATTTGTTAATGTTCTGCAGTAAAGATTAATAACTCATTTCTTCAAATCTTACTTTCCTCACAGCAGTCTGTGGATAAGATATATCCATAAATCTCATCTTGACTCAAACTAAAATTATACCATCGAGCTTGTCTGATTGAGATGTAACTACTAAGCTAAAGTAGTGCCCGGTTCATCAAAAGTTTTACTTAGGTTTCTGAATAACTGTCAGCACATTTCAGCTGAGTATTATATAATCCAAAGCTATTTGATGGATAATAATATAAAATGTGATTGTAACATATTCTTTCAGTCCCAATCATTAGAATTTGGATAATTCGATGGTGTGTCTTTGAGGAGAGAACCACGCTTAAAAGACTTTAAAAAGAAATGAATATTACTAAGAAGAATTGTCCTAATTCAATGGCATTCTAGCAGTAAAAGTCTTGCACTTGATGAGCAGTCGTATTTAGACTAAAAAGCCTAAGTGTCTCTTAAAGCTGCCTCTAGCTTCTTTTATACTTGTACTGATTTATTTTATTTGTATTAGTTTCTCAGTAAAATTATCACTTTACATCCTTAACATAAAGAGAACAAATATCAGTAATAACTCTGAGTTACTAAGTCTGATCTGTTCTTTCAGATTGTTGTGTATTCAAAAATTTTTGAGCCATAAACATCCATCAAGAGTCACATAAGGAACAACCACTTCACCTGGGCTACACAAAAAGTGTAGTGTGTATGAGCAAACTTGACATTTTGAGATTTGATGATTGTTTACAGCCCTTGTCTTTACTGTTGAGGAACAGTGTTTTTTTCTTCTTACTCTTTGTTGAATTCTTTACTTAGTGGAGGGCTAAAATTGTGATTATAAAATAAACTGAAAGTATGTTATTGTAAAGGTTAAAAGAAAGAATAAAAAAGGAATAAGGGAGGGTGGGAGCAAGAGTGGGAGGAAAGGTAGGGTGGGAAGTATCACTATGCTCCTAAATATGTACATATGAAACACATGGAATTTGTTCACCTTATATAAATTGAAAATGAAATATAATATGATATAATACACTAACGTCAGTTGGCTACATCATCAATAACTGAAATAAGTTATGAAACCTAAGCATGATATTTTAAAACATATTTGACATTGTATTCATAAATTTAGAATTCACTAATTGGACCAATATTCTTCAGTACACATCAGATTTTACTCTACTGTTATGGGCTCTAGTTATATAATGATAACAAAACAAACCTAACTCAGTCTTCAAAGAGTTCACTGTCTATTAGGAAAGATAAATATTTATATATATATAATTAACATAATATAACAAGCCCTATAAGTAAAATGCATCATAAAGTCAAGCAAAGAGACCTATATAAAACAAGAACAAGTCATTTAAGAGAAAGTCCATGTCTGCTACCACATTCACAGATTCATTCATTTACTAACCACAAGCCTGCCTATACTCTTGGGTCAGTAATGATGATGAGCGACATGAAACATGGTCCCTCTGCTCTGTAGTTTACAATCAGGAAGAAAAGACAGATTTGAATGAAACAACCACAAAAAAAGACTAAATTTTCAAGTGTTCTCAAGTGATAGGGAAGGAAGATATACATGACTATGAGCATGTGGGAACAGGATGTTATCTAGAGTCAGAGAAGACTTCTCCAAGGATGAGATCGAAGATAGGGCAGGACCAGACAGATGAGTAGGAAGTAACCAAAGAGAGAGTATAGATAAGAGCATTCCAGGGAGATGGAACAGTATGTGCAAAGATACTGTGGTGAGAAGCAGCAACAGGAGAGAATTTCAGTGAAAGTCCGTAATGGAGCAGGAAGATTATGGCATGGCGTAAGCCTCCAGGGACCAGTTAGACTACTCCTGCATTCTTTTAGACATACCAGGTTGTCTTATTTTCTTTGCCACAAGGGAAAGGGCAGTAGATGTTCAGTCAGATGAATGTTAAAGGGGTGAATGGGGGAATCCAAAAAGAGGAGTGCTGCTTGAATCAAGGCCATATGATGAAGGCAGGGTGGTCGTGTCAAGACAAGTAGCTGGACTCAAGAGACATTTAAAAATCCATGAGGGAATAGCACCTGGTTCTGGACAAGATTGATATGACATCTACACTTTGACAATGACTGATGGGATGGATGTTGAAGGATGCACCTAATTCAAAGTTGAGAAAGCTTAGAACTTCCAGGATTCTGATCTTGTAATCACCCAAAGGAAAATATTCTTTTACTAAATTATATTTTCTCCTTTTTTCACATAATTTTAAATGCTTATTTGAGGTTCATGTGTATTTCCCTGTCAGGTAAGTCTCCCTTCATCAAATAATTATTAGTTTGCTATATTTACAAAATTCTGCATTTAAACTTTTCATATGGAAAGAGCTTCATTGTCTTTGTACAATTCTGTTACAATGTTCTCGTTACCAATCCTCAACTCTTTATCTACAAGCCAACAATTCGAAATGAAAACTAGGAAAAAAATTTAAGACTGTGATAAATCCATTTAGTGGAAAATTCATACATGAAATGAAGTGAGACTATGCAATTAGTCTTCATTTATCCCACATAAATATTCATATGCTTTGTGGCAGATATATTATCTATTAATATGTTTGATTATAGGATGCTACTATGGACCCCTGTAGAGGTGTCAGGTAATCGATAATATATGCACCATATTATCTCTCTAAACCTGACACACCAATATTTCTGAAACACATCCAGTCTGAGGTTTCTGGATACAATAATTTATTTTGTACTTCATTTTCTTACTAAATGAACAATACTATGGAAAGGACTGTGATTATATGCTTTGTATATATTATCTTATTTAATCTACCTATATTGTAAAATCTTACAAGGTCATAAAACTCAAAAGGCTTCCATAATTATATTTTAAAAGCTCAGTGCAATACTTAATTTCTTATTATTTTGAGAAATTATAACATACCAAAATTAAAGTTAAATTGGGTGTATTTTATCTCCTGCAGAAAAAATAAAATTAAAAAATGTTTTTATCCATTCATCAAAATAATTGAATGAATGAAAAGTATATACTTCCTTTAATAAGAATAAATTATCCAAGTACAAGAACATTATGTTTTGCTATTAATAAACATATTTATATTTGTAACTTATGCAAAAATTTATGTTAATGTCACATTTCATATGCCATTTAGAATTCTAAGGTCCCCTACAATTCAATAGCTTCATTAAATATAGAAATACACTAGCACAAGGTAACCACTTAAGGTATGCTTTGTAAAATAAATACTTTTCAGAAAAGTTTATTTAATTGAATTAGAGTTTAAGCATTAATATTTATTAAGAAGACTTTTATAAGCAAATGACATTTTGCTTCAGAAATCAACAATTGTGTTTAGATGATGCTTTACACTTCGCCATTACTTTCAAGTTAAAACAAAACTCTCATGTGATGCTTAAATGTACTATTTTTCATCCTTGGCATAGTGACCTTTTGGTATCATTTTCATTATGAAGTTGTGAATGTTCTTTCAAGGATGCAGAGAATAAAAAAAAGAAACAAGACTGACTTCTTTTAAAAGGTCATATTTCAAATATCTTGGAAAGTTATCAATGCAATTTTTTAAATCTATATGTTCTATAATAGTTGTAACACCATAGATGGGAGAATGGAATAAAGATCCAAACTTTAGGATAATGTTTGCCATCTCTTATGTCATTCTGTTAATGAAAAATATGAGGGGTCTTCAAAAAGTCCATGGAAAATGTGTATTAAAAATGCATATATTTCAAAAGCTTTACATCAAATTAAATTTAACTTTTAATTCCATTTTCCCATGAAAAGTTTTCCATGAAACATTTGAAATAAACTCATATTGATCATTATTATTGTATCCTAAGTGTTGAATTTGGGGTAAAATCAATATACTGCCAATCTACTTACATCTAATGAAAGAAATTCATAGGCTAATTAATATAGTGGAACTTACAACAAAAAATTTATACATTTTTGTGAAAATAGAAAGGTCATAAAGATTTACTCCTGAAAGAAAGTCCTAAACAACTCAAATCCTATCTTAAACTGGAAAATGTTTTATATCCCTTATCTACTTACTTTATGGGTTGATATATGATCATCAATTAATGAAGTCATTTTTGTCATAATAAAATGTCATCATTAGATCTATAGTATTCTAGCCTAACCATTTTCTAAAGAATATGATTGGGGCATTTTAGGTAGTTAAATATTAAAGTAATCTAATTGAAAATGAGACTGAGATTATTCATTTTGATTGACAAACTGCAGAAAATGGCTTTGTCTCCTAAGTACATTTCTATCACTCAATTTTTATAGGAATTACTAGTATATATGAGAAAAGGGTAAAATTTATCTCATCTTCATTTTACCTAACTAATAAAAATGATTGTTTGGTCTTTCTGTGTTTGAAATGAACCTGTTATTCAGATATCTACCTTAATCAAAGTCCTCAACTATTTTGTGCGTATGTAGAGAAATGTCCTTCAGTTACACTGCTGTTATAGTTTCACTTTCCCCTTGTAACTGAAGAACAATGTTCCTTTAGAATCAAAGAAACATATTTCTGTTTTAAATTTTTATGGTTATAAGAAATACATAGCCATGAAACATTAATTCATTGAGATCACAGAACTTCATGGACAGTTGGAAATCCCAGAACAAAAAATAATGGTAGCCATAGTTATGAGGTGAACATCTCAGTGATTTAAGTAAGGACTCTCACTCCCATTTCATAGGCGAAATTGAAGCTCACTATCACAAAGGTGTTCAAGAGATATACACATTAAGTCAACGGACTGCCTACTCTGGTAGAAAGAACTTTGGGGTTGCTTCTCCCATGATGGTGGAGTCTAATTGGATTCATTCATGACTCTGTGTTTTTGTTGTATTTTGTGTTTCACTTAGCCTATTGTGTAACCATCACATACAAGACCTGGCTTCTCCACACCATATGGGACAGTGCTATAACTGAAATTCACATAACTCCACGTGAGTGTTCTCTTCCTTTAAGGTGTTTTGTTTCACTTTGGTCTACATCTGTGTAAGGAAAGCACAATGTTCTGAAGAGTCCTAACCCTCTTCCCCAGGAGAAATTTTAGTTTCCTTATATCATCTTTACTGTTATCTTAGTGTTTTATTTCCTGAAGCTGCTAACTCCTTGTCACAAGAAAGAAAGAGATTGGATGAGGAGGCAAAGTGCAAGAGATAGATAATCATATTATTTTCAGCATGGCTTATTCTAAACAAATGACTAATGTATTTGGTATCTTAATATTGAGAGAGAAATACATTTTCAAAATGACAGATGCATGTAACAAATTAGCAAGACTTAAAATTATAAGAAAAATTATTTGTAAGATCTTTCTTTTGGGTTAGCTACTTTTGAGAAATTTAAAAAATCAAAATACCTGTTCATATTGTAGTTTTGGAATACATGGAAAATATTTTGTTAACCTCAAAGAGGAGGATTTAGCATTCTTTTTCCATACTAATTTGACATAACCAACTAGCCAAAAAAGAAAAAACTGAAAGAAGAAAACAAAAATACACTTGAAAAAAATTGTTTCAGCATTCTTAAATTTTTTCCAATTATTTGCAATATAGGTTAAATAATGCCTCCCCTACCCAAGATGTGCACATCTCAAGCTCCCTAACCTCTGAAGATATAACTTCAGTTATACCAGGGACTTTGTGATGATTACAGTAAAGATCTTGAAATTGAAAGATCATCCTGGATTTTCCAGTCGGGTTCCCTGTAAGTTCAAAGGTCCTTGTAGAGGGACACTGGCAATCAGAGTTGGACAGAAGGAGACTGACTTTGGAAACAGATGTCAGAGTGATGCTGAGCATAGAGCCAAGGAACAAGGGTGGCCTCCAGAAGCTGGGAACTGCTAGGAAACTGACCCTCTGGAGCCTGCAGGGCAGAATCAGCCTGATGAATGCTGACCTTAGCCCAGTGCAACCTATTCCAGACTTCTGTCTTCCAGAACTGCAGTCATACATGTCCATTATTTCAAGTACCCAAGTTTATGGTAGTTTTGATATACCAACAACATGGAATGAACATAGCATTTAATACGAGTTTTATTTTCTCATTCTTGTCACATGATGATTTTTGTTACTAGATTCTAAGAACTGCCCTGCCAGGAAATGCTAGTAATATGGGATTTCTCAATCAAGCATAGTTCACATTACTTGAGAAAAATCCCAAGATCAGTTCCCTAAATATAATGTCTAATTAACCTCAGTATTACTGAAACGTTCTTGTGGTGAAAGTTATGAAATCAAAAACAAAACGTCCTCTCTCTCTCTCTCTCTCTCTCTCTCTTTCTCTCCCTCTCATCTTAAGAAGTGTAGATGAGGACAAATGATAATAGAAAATTAGACAGAAGTCATCTCATAAAGAGGTACATGTACTATGTGAAAATTTGTTTTTTAAGCTCTGGTTAGGCTTTTTAGGATGTGAGTAGTACAGTAACACAATCAATTGTGTGATCAGTTAGTATTTCGAAATATCTCTTAGGCAAGCACATGGAAACTGAGTTACTGAAAGACCATCCTGGGCACAGAGAATAAATAGGATTTTTGGTGATATTAAAGGAGAGAAGAGGCCGGCGCCGTGGCTCACTAGGCTAATCCTCCGTCTTGCGGTGCCGGCACACCGGGTTCTAGTCCCAGTCGGGGCGCCGGATTCTGTCCCGGTTGCCCCTCTTCCAGGCCAGCTCTCTGCTGTGGCCAGGGAGTGCAGTGGAGGATGGACCAAGTGCTTGGGCTCTGCACCCCATGGGAGACCAGGATAAGCACCTGACTCCTGCCTTCGAATCAGCGCAGTGCGCCGGCCGCAGTGGCCATTGGAGGATGAACCAACGGCAAAAGGAAGACCTTTCTCTCTGTCTCTCTCTCTCACTGTCCACTCTGCCTGTCAAAAAAATAAAATAAAAAAATAAATTAAAAAAAAAGGAGAGAAGAATATCAGGTCCAATCTTAGACAACATTATTTTAAATTAGAAAAATAGACCAGATAAAACTGAAACAAGAGAAAATTTTTTAAAGAACTGCTGCAAGTACTGGACTTTTATATAATACTTTACTCTAAAATGAAAGTGGTGGAGAAGACTTTTACCAAAGTCGGAATAAAAATGGAAGCAAAAATTTTTGAGGAAAGACAAAAATGCAAGGTTGAACTTATTGAAATCAGAGGGCCTGTGCAATAGCCAAGCGACCAGGAGCACAGTTAGACAGATGGATTTAGAGTCTCTGACTTGGTGGCCAGTTTAGAAGAAATCATTGAACCAGGGGTTCACATAAAATGACATAGGATGAAGAATTATCATTAGAAGGATAGAGTATTAAGGGAAGAACTTTGAGGAGCATCAAAATCCAAGAGATGAGACAGCCTGAAAGTTCCCCATATAAGATGAGGACAGCATGATACACAGAACTAGTGTAGAATAGAGGTATCAGACAAAAAGTGGCTACCCAAGTCAAATGTCACAGGGACGAGGGAAGATAAAGAGCAGGTGCTACTGCCAGCAGACTGGAAAGTAACTGTCACTAGTGACCTGCAGGAGAGTCATTTCTGGTGCACAGTGAGAATGAAAGTCAACCTGCTGGGCCTGGGGGGACTTTGTGACTTGTGAGTGGACACCAGGGTTCAAACAAGGCAGCTGTCCCTCTCTCACCACACTCAGCCCATGGAGAATCTCACTTGTTCACATGACTTCAAAGATCACCTACATGCTAATAAATTCCAAATTAACATTTCTGCTTCAGATCTCTGTGTGAGGTTGAGAAGTGAACTAAGGGTGCCTCACGGCTCAGGACCAGACACCCTCTCCTTATTCACTTTCTAGGTCTATCTTGTTATCTATTCCCACAGATATAAATACCAGCCAAATGCTAATTAGACATGCATCCCTAAGTTTTCTACTCCAGAATTCTCTCATTTCTGAAAGATACAGCTTTATATTTACAACATAGATACCTCTATCTATCTATCTTTCTATCTATCTATCTAATATATTATAAGCTAATTATATATATGGTATGTACATAGCTTGTCATATACTAAACACTATATCACATACAGGAGAGAGATTTTTATTTATGATAAACTGTATGAATCACATACCATGTACTATACCTGTATCTATCACAAAAATCTAAAAATTGAAACTTACAGGCACAGGAATTCATTATTATCTCCCTAAAATTTGCTTCTCTCCATTCTTAACCCAACTCAGAAACAGAGTGGTCTTCTTTATTCCTTCATTTTCCTTACCCCAGACATACCACTCCCTGACTATTCTAGCTCACAGATGTATCTCAGACAGATCCATCATTATCTCCCACTTCCAAGGCTGTAGCCTGAGCACCTCATCCCATCCAATGAATCTTTCATGATTCATCTCCCAGTTTCCTCCTTCACTCTCCATTCATTCCTCATGTAACCTTCAGAATGAACTTTTAAAATCACAAAATGAATCACTCACCCTCCTGTCTAAAAATATTTCAGTCGCTTTTCATTTCATCTAGAAAAAAACCGTTTCCTTACTGTGGCCTAAAATTCGAATGGAAAGTCTCCTGACAACTCCCCAACCTGGTCACATGCTTCTTGCCCTGCTTACTGTGGACTGGCCATCCTAGCCCCTTTTCTTCCAGTGACTACAATTGGTCAAGGATGAGTTTCCAAACGTGTATGCTTTACCCTCTGCACGGAATGCCTTCTCCCCCTGAAAAAGTCAAAGCACTGACATCTGTCCTCTCAAGACCTCATTATATCATCTCCTACCTATTGGTTAAATAGGTCCTTTCCTAATGTTTTCCAATCCTTAACCCTCACAGTCCTGACATTTGGCAATTAGTTATTTGTATGTTGCTTTTAATATATTACCTCTTTAAGGACTACAGTCTAAGCTGTGTTAAAACAAGGAATTTGTCTCTTTCATGTATTATTGAACATGCAGTGTTGTACACAGTGCTTGGTAAATGGTAGATGCTCCATAAATATTTGTTTATTTGTTAAACAAACAAATGAGTGAATTAGAACAAAACCAAGAACAACAATGACATCCACAAACTGAGCACTTACTATATGTCAAGAATGCCAAGAATTTTACATGCACAATCTTTTCATCTTCACAAGTTTGTGAGGTAGGAACTCTTATCATTCATTTCAGTGAGGAGTATAGGAAAGCAAAGAGGTTAAGTAATATGCCAAAGGACAAATTGCTGGTTGAGCAAGGATATGAATCCAGGAAGTCTGGCTCCAGAGGTCACACTCAGAATGCTTGATCATAAACAGGAAGAGAAACCTTGGTGATTTCAACCTTAGATGGCCCATGGTTTAACAGATGGGGCTTGTGTGCAAAGGTAGGTGTTTATGAATGGAGAGTTCTCGTCATGCTTATTTGCAGAGGGTAATGTGTTATTAAGGAGAGGTAGAAAGTACAAGCAAGAAATGATGACTGAAAGGACAGGTGTAACAGAAACTTAACGCAAGGAATCAAGTTTTGGTATAATTATTCTGAAACAGAAAAAAAAGAGTCAGCACTGATAAAAATGTTTTAGATTTCTGGGGAGGGAGTTGAAATTTGCTTTTTTTAAAATTAGATATTTTTCAGTGAAGTTATAGGCAAGTTCATCCACTTAGAGAATAAGAAGAGGTGGTGAGGTATGAAGTTGGATGAAAGAAATAAATGTACAAAGGATCTTCAAAAAGTTTGTGGAAAATGCAAATTATGAAAAACTATGCATGAATTTCAAAAGATATGTGCCCCAAAACAATTTTATCTTTTAATTCCATTTTCCATGAACTACTTAAAGTATCCCCATAAAAAATGTATGAAATTAAGTGAAGAGAAGAGGCCATCATGTTGCCTGCTGAAGTACAGGGCCCAGCAGAGCCCAAGACCACCACTGTAAAGGCACAACTGTATAGTGCTGTGGGGCTGCCTTCCTGGAGGCTGAGCCCAGGGACTATAGTAGCTAAGGATGCTTATGTAAAACAAAGAACAATAGCAGGGGAGGGGGAAGAAATGCTGTAATTGTGAGAACTGACTTAATCTTTGTCACATGGGGCATGTGGAAAGAGCAAATGCAGGCCAGAAACTGAGCAAATGGAGTTGATGCTGGATTGGACATCCTCATCAGAAAAAATAGAATCTCTAGGAAGTGAGAGAGCAATAGAGCTGAAGGCTGAGGGCTGTGGTTTAGCCTGGGACATTAGGCAGGTCACTCTCTGGAAGCTCCTGAATTTGGAAGAAACCTGCTCCTCACTGTGCCCTCATTGACTTTTGCGAGTTTATCACTTCAGTTCTCACTAACTCTCTGTTGGAAGAAACCACTGGACTTCCCCATTCCAGTTATCATCGGTCACTTTCTTGCTGGAGGCAGAAGTTTTACCATAAAGGATGCATTGGTAAGGTAAACTTAACCATGCTTCAGTTTCTCAATTGGAAATCATCCTCAAAAATTGTGTCAAACACAAGTTTAATTCTTCTCCTTGTGGATTATAAATTATTTTATGATGATAAAGTGATGAGCATTTTTCTCAACTTTAAATATGAGAAGCCTCCATAAGGCTAGATGAAAAAACAGGCACAGGCAATTTGGTTTCCAAATGTTGCTACTACTTAATAACTTTCAGCATCATTTTCAGTTTATGCAAGTCTTCTCTAACACAAAATATGGACTTTATTTTTTAACATGTCAGACAAGCAGATGACTGGTATTGAATCCAAATACAACAATGAGTAAACTGAATAAAGCACCTATACAGTGTTTTGCTATTCATGGCACATGTGCTTATCCACTGGTTTATCTAATTCTTCTGATAGTGTCGTACTCAATCCCTTATGGTTATGATCCCTTCTTTGATGCATTTCTTTGAAGAACTCAGAGATCAAGCAAGTACACACTGTTAAAAATCAAACCAACTCTGTTTTTCTCTTTCCTGGTGTCTTCTTCAAAATTATAGATTATATTAATAACCTAAAGGATAACATTAGCATTTTGCTAGTAAGAATGGAAAGTTTGCTTTTTTTTGTCTGGCATATTGCTTGGACTCCATAACCATCACAGCAAGCCAGTGAGGCAAGCAGTAGTCTCACTGCCGTGCAGAACACAAGAGAACATGTGGCCAGAGGATAGGTTCGGAGTGCTGAAGCAGAGCAAGAATTCAAGTCTGTGGTTGTCTCAACACTGAGTCTTTAGTCCCAGTCAGTAGTAATTATTGAAACATAGCTATCCCCTGGAAGTTATAACATACTTTTAAAATATGTATTTATTTATTTATTTAAAAGACAGAATTACAGTGAGAGAGATGGGGAGTGAGAGAAAGAGAAAGACAGAGAGAAGATATTCCATCCACTGGTTCACTCCCCCAAATGGCCACAATAGCCAGATCTGTGCCAGACCAAAACCAGGAACCCAGAACTTCACCTTGGTCTCCCTCGTGGATGGCAGGTGTCCAAGAACTTGGGTCAACATCTGCTGCCTTCTCAGGTGCATTAGCAGAAAGCTGTACTAGAAGCAGAGCAGCCTATATTCAAACTGGTACCCTGATATGGGATGCTGAAATCACAAGTGGTGGCTTAAGCCACTGAGCCACAGTGCTGGCTCCAGCAAATATTTTTAATGAGGATACCTAGTGCTGAGGAAGAAAAAAAATGCAACAGTTATCCCCATGAGCTCCTGCCAAGGAGGCAAATTTGTGGGACACGTTTACATAGCTTGAGGAAACAATCCTAAACATGTAAAGATTTGAAGCATCATTATGTTTATTGCAACATTATTATTAATGATCCTATAATATAAAGAACATTTAAAACTTAAATTTATACACCAACAACCTCCCTATAGCATTCTTTAAACTTTGGGATTTGACTTTGTTCTCTCTTTTACTCATGGCAAAGTGCTTTATTGTTAAGAACAATCAATTATAAAGGAGTAGAATGCATAAACTTGGAAAGTAAAGCTAAAGTAAGCTTTCTTTCCCTCTATTAATCACAAAATAAAAAAAGGAATGATACATAAAGTGACCCTACTTTAACACAGAGAAAATGTGCCTGCTATGTTAAGAAATGTGTCATTATTTTAAAGTCATTACTGACATGCCAGCCATAACTTCTATCTAATTTCCCCACTGAATTATTTTTTGAAAAGCATGTGAGATAGCATCTAAGCCCTGAACATTTACAAATATTTTCCCAGGAAAAGTTATAATTTTAGAAGATCTAGGGAGCAGCACATGAATATGTCTTTCAAATCATAACAGGATATTTCAAATCCTCAGTGTAAATACATTACTATGCTCAACTAACATAAACCAGACTTATAAACATGTGCTTACAGAAGACAATAACCTTGTTGTGTCCTCTCCATAAAATCAAACACTATAATGTGAGAATAAATCATTTGTTCGTCTTTATGGTATTATTCTTGTCTTGCTCAAACTTGGGAGCTCATTTCAAAGTGAACTTTCTAAAGAATCATAAGAATTGCTCTATATAATTTCATATAAGAGCTAAATTGCTCTTAAACAGTTGAAATTTTTATTTAGTGAAGGGTTAAGATTGTGATTATAAAGTAAATTGAAAGTATGTCATTGTAAAGAGTAAAAAATAAGAAAGGAGAGAGGATGGAAGTGTGAGAGGGAGGGAGAGAGGGAGGATAGGGTGGGAAGTAGCATTATGCTTTTGTAACTGTATATATGAAATGCATGAAAATTTTCCCTTTATATAAATAAAAATAGAAAAATGCAGTTATTCACATAATTTCAACCAAATTCTTTTACCTTGCACAAAAGATGTTGTTTGGTGATTCAGTTTTATTTTCTCATAATTTCTATCTCCTTTCATTTTGTTTTGTTTTTAGAAAGCTTGCTATAAAGGAATGGCCTGACCAATTTTGCTTACCAAGAGTCACTAAGGACTAAATCAGTAACTGGAAATCTAAGAGGTCATTTGTGTCATGCTTCTGTCATCAACATTTCAGAAGAATCAGAGAATATGATGCCTTATTAGCACTTGTCCAAGTTAGGGCAGAGTTTCAATTTGATTGAACTCCATATGTGCATAGGGAAAATGTGATTGTGTTGTAGCCTATAAATATATTGCCAGCTCTAACAAGCGACAAGACATCTCACTCTAGAAAGTCAAATGTTGCTATGTGTCATTCTCAAACTTCTCTCACTGGTCCCAAGAAAATAGATACAAATTTCAAATACAGTTATTTAAAGTACATTCTGGTATACAGACACCCACGTCCTCCCAAGTTAAGTTTTCCAGTTATGCTGTCTCCAGTCAATCTGACCATTTCAACCTGACAGGCAAGACAGTCAAATAAGCAATCAGTGGGCCAAAAATCTGTCAGAATGCTTTGCTTAGCTAGTGAATACTTTTTGACTGACTTCAGCAGTCAAGTTAATCAAAACAGTCAAGCCAGGTTTTCCATGTAAATACAATTATAGCTCTTGCTGTTTTTTCAGTAGGAGTGCCCTGTTTATATATTTGAAGGGAGTTTTATTAAGTTGCACTGTTTAAGAAAAACAAGTCAAAAAAGTTGTGCAACCAGTTTGACAATTAGGGCTCTCTTCTGAGTTGAATCTCAGCTTCAGGACTGGGGAGAAACTGATCATCAACCCTGCCTGAGAGCAGTAGGTTGCAGGCAAAGAATATGGGTGGCCAAGAGTAAAGCACTGGGAATCACCACATGCACCCCTAACCTTCTAAGTTAGGAGAGTAAGACGTGTGTGGGCTTTTCATGCATATGAGATTAAATAAAAACACTTAGAACCCAAAGGGGCCTTTAGCAAAATTGATGCTACCGTTCATTTTTGTTCTTCATTCTCAGTGTGACTAGCCAGGAAAAAATAAGCTTTAAGAATCCCTAATTAATTTAAAAATGGAAGTAAAATGGGGTAGTTGTGGCACAACAGGTTAAGCTGCTGCTTGCTATCCTGGCATCCTATATTGGACAGCACACCAGTTCGAGTCCTGCTTCCAATCCAGGCCCCTGTTAATGGTCTGATAAGGCAAGAGAAGATAGCCAAAACACTTGGGCCCCTGTCACCCACATGGTACAGCAGTTTGAAGCTCCTAGCATTGGCTTGCCCTAGATCTGGCTGTTGCAGCCACTTGGGGAGTGAACCAACAGATGGAAGATCTGTCTCTCTCTCCCACCCTCCTTGCCTCTCTGCCTCGCTCTACCACTCCGGTCTTTCATATAAATAATTAAATCTTTTGAAAAGATGGAAGTGAGGACAGTTTAATTTATCATTTTTCATAAATGTCAACCCTGAAATACAATCTAAATTTTAAAAAAAACAAAGTTAGTGTAGCAGTTAAGATTGCAAATTTCAAAATCAACCCACTGGCAAGTTGTGTACCTTTGGACAAGCTATTCCCCTATTTCCCATATAAGTACGCTCCTCTCTCCAACAGATACAATAATGCTACTCCATTTTCAATGTTATTCTGATTACTAAATGACTTAGGAGTGTGCACTTGGCTAAGGGGTTAACACACCAATTAGGACACTCACATCCCACAACAAAGTGTCTGGGTTTGATTCCCAGCTCCAACTTCTCACTCCAGTTTCCTACTAATCCAGACTCTGGAAGGCAATGGTGTTGGCTCAAGTAATTGGTCCCCTGCCTCCCACATTGGAGATCCAGATTGAGTTCTTGGCTCATGGCTTCAGATTGCCCCAGGTGCAATCAATGTAGGCATTTCGGGGAGTGAACCAGAGGCTGGGAGTTTCCTCTTTTCCTCTCTATATCTTTCTCTGTCTATTCCATCTCTCTTTGTCTCTCTCTCTCTCTGCCTCTCAATTAAATAAATAAGTAAACAAAAATTTATATGACTTAGTGTGAATAATGCATTTTTGTGAGCATGGCTGTGGTAGGAGAACTTGCTGTGAGCAGAAAAAGCCGATCCAGATCAATTTCACCATAGCTATGAGAGTACCTGGTTTAAATAAAGTAGGTTATAAAGTACTGAATTTTCTTTTTACCATCATGTCTTCAGTCTTGCTCCACATAATAGTTAAATCATTCAACAGCTTCCTGATCTCTAATATTAGCACTAATAAGCATGATAGTAAAACTTGCGGGGGTCCCCGTTGTATTCAGGCATTGAGCTAGGTGCTTTACCCTCACTTTCTCATTTGATAATCATGAAATCCAAACAGGTAGACCAGGTTTGCAGGTAATGAAATTAAGTTCCTATCAAATGAATCCCCTGCCTGTGATCAAACAGGTGATTATGGCAGAGCTGGAATTAAACCTTAACCATCTTGCATGAAAACCTATGCTTATTCTAACACACTAAGTTCCTAAGAGAACATAATGTAATAAATATTTAATTAGCAATAATATATTTCTGGTTCTTCTGACAAAGGAAAGTGATCAAAGTGACAGGTTTGGAAGTTCTGAAGGAGACACATTTACTGGGCATCTGAGACAGTACAAGGAAATCGCAGAGGCCAGAATAAGTCAACACGGATCTATCATAATCACAATCCTATGTTATTTCCACTTCCTGTGCTGCTCCACTGGGTTCCAGAACAAGAAAACAAATTTTCTGAAATATAGATAAAACTCATGTATTACCAATAACTTAGATTTCAAAAGCTGATTAATTCAGCGAAGAATTCTTTTGACTTGAAATTTATTTCATATTGTTTTCTGGGGTGATTTTTACATCATCGATAGAGGTAGTAATCTCAGTTAATGTACAAAAACATCTAATGATACTGAAGGAGTATGAATGAATGATGCCTCTGGGAAGAACGCAGGCTTCCAGCTAAAACTCAACAATGGAGGGTGTGATCCAACACACAGGATTAACATCTCAGGAGATCTGCCCTGGGTCAGTTCATCTCTCTGTGATGCCTTATCCTCTAGATGGAAATAAAAACAGTGAACTCTTTTAAATGTGCCCTATGGTCTGATTAAAGTTTGAATAGGGCTCTAAAAATCCACAGCACTCCCAGGGAAAAATGCTAACTATCATTATCATTATTACACCAAATGCCATAATTTGGTCTCTTCAGATTCCCTTTTTATGTAGATTCCATCAAACTCTGACTTTTGACTTTTTGCCTCTCTGACCAAATCTCCAATGACAAGGCAAAGGGAAATGTTGAGGCAATTAGTGGAAAATGGAAGCAATTAATTCCCTTTTTTAGTGGAGACCTGGCCTCTGTGAACCAGTTTAACCAAAAATAATCAATGACCTTTCTCTGACCAAACTGAGGCATATCTACTTGATATTTGTCACTGGTTATCCATCTACCGCTTCAACATTAATGAGTCTCTTCTCCTTGCCCCTTTCTTTTATGAAATAGAGCCATCTATTCAGGTCCCTTGTTACCTTCACATCTGCTATTTTTGCAAATCGAATACAGTCAAAGCTCTCGTTATCCCTGTGTAAGCGTGGGAGCCATTTTCAACATAACCATGGTTTCGGACTTCTCCCCAATCTATTCCTGTGTGACTGCTTGCCTTTCATTGCTATAAAAATGGGTTCTTGTTCAAAATGAATACAAGAGAAAAACAAAGATAAGTTTTAATGCAAAAGCACCCAGAAAAGATCACATAATGTATCCAGGCCTGAGTACCATACAGACCTAGATTCTGACCCTGTTGCATTACTAACTCGATAGACACTTTGAGAATGTCAGCTATCCTTCCAAAACCTCACTGTTCTCTTCTGAACAACAGAGAAAGCAATGCTTGCCTTAGGTAGTGTCAGAATAAATGAAGTGATACAGGGAAAACCTGTAATACACCAGGAAAGCCCAATAAATATTCCCTACAAGATAGAATATTTCATGAAATACAACTAATTTTGATTTTCACTAAAACTTTTGTAAAATGACTGCTTCTCAAGGAGGAGTTATCATTCAGGGTTTCCATTTAATATACCAGTAAAAGACTTAATATCTTAGTTTATCCATTTATTTTATGAGTTGTTTCCTCAAATATCTTTGCTTGCTATTTGCTGTTGTCACTGTCCCATTTTTAGAAAAATACACCTTAAACAATTGTTCAAAAGCTTTGTCACTGAGTGTGCCCTAGGGGCTGAAACCAAATGAATTGAGAGACATCTGAGTATAAACAGCGTTTGGTGTGGAAACAAACAGAACGCAAGTGAGTTGATAATATGCTCTAGAAAACAGGGAGAATAGAGATGTCTTAAGAAAAAAAGGGCAAACTAACAGTTACTTCCCAAATTATGCAGAGTTGCTTTAGTCTCTACCTGCTTTTGCTCTGAAAGCTCTGTCCCTAGGCAGAGTCTCTGAGGCTGTTGTAATAGGAGGGGATATTGAGGGGAGAAGGCAGATATGAGACAGTAGCTTAGTGTTATGTTTCATGCTACGAAAATCTGTCCAAAATGTGGGATCAGGAGCCTCACTGGGAGAAGGAGAGGGCCTTTCCTTTCGTGCTGTGAGCTAGATTTTGAATCTTAAAGCTCCTATATCCAATCCAAGTTTGATTTCCCAGGAGTAGGTTCAGAGCTACTTTTCAGGTACAGAAGCCCTAGACATTAAATATCACCGGATCCCCAAACCTGCACCCTCAGGCCTGGTCCCAGCCGTTCCCTTTCTATACCAGATATTAATTCAGCTTAAAATCCCAGGAAACACACACACACACTTATTCAAAGTCACATGGCAAGTTAGTAGCAAGCCAAAAACTTTCAACTTCCCATTTCACAGTGTGCTCTATCAGCTCTAAACCAAGCAACCACAAAGAAATCATTGAATCACTTGTAAGTATTTGCTTGTTCCAGTAGTTTGTGAAGTAATTCATGGTCAGTTCAAGCAATTATTAATTTACAGTGGTAAATGACATAGCATGTCTATTGCAATTTTGTCATGATATGGGTTTTATCATATTTTCAGCAAAACATTTGCCTTTTGTTCTTGAAAAAGGGACAATATTTTGTAAGGCATTACCCAGAGATATATCACACACACACACACACACACACACACCCCTTATCTCTCTTAAAGCAGATGCAAGAGCATTCTATAAACAAAAATAAAAAACTAATTACTCCTATCTTCCACCTTCCAATCTGCCTTCCAAATCTCATGAGCCAGAAAGATTCTACTAAAACCCAATCAGATCAAGCTACTCTCCCTGTTAAAACATTTCCTGGTCTTCTCCCACTTTGAATCTCCAGTTTTTCTTCATGTTGTTTCCTACAATGATCCCACGCTCTAATTAATGTGGATGTGCCATGGTTTTCACAATTCTACACATGCCTTCTCCACCGTTTGTCTACCTAAAGAATAGCTATTTATTTTTCAAGAGTACTTTAGTCATCATCTCTTTACATTTATGATTTATTTTGAGAGTAAAAAAGAGATAGAGAAGAGAGAGAAAGAGTGAGAGAGTTGGAGAAATAGAGAGATTTTATCCTCTGGTTCTCCTCCTCAAATTCTGGGGAGTCAGAAACTCAATCCAATACTACCATGTGGGTGGAAAGGACTCAAGTACTTAAGCCATCACCTGCTGCCTCCCAGGGTGCAATTAGCAGGAAGTTAAAATTGGGAACAGAGCTGGGACTCTAATCCAGGTATTTTAATATGAGATGAAGGAGTCTCAAGTGGCAGCTTAAATGCTGTGCCAAACATCCAGTCCCATCATCTCTTTAAACACTTGCCATACATCCAGATTTACTATATATATATATATATATATATATATATATATACTTTCATTATAACACTTCTCATAACAATTCATTCTTGAGATGCCTGAACTGCTGATAGGCAGGTACCATATTATACATCTTAGCATGCTCAGTACCTAGTGCAGCACCACATGCACTCCTCTATTTATACACCTTCCATTTAATCAAATCTACTTACATATTAATGAAGTTACAATGACATATTCTCTGCCTTCTCCAGAAGATGGTTTTGTTAGTTTTATTTTGTTGGGCAAACTCATTCACTTGCTTCAGCTTGCTTTAGCTCCAAGTTTTCCAAATATTATATCCCCATGTATCCACAAGAAAAATTTAAAAAGCTACTAAAAACTGATTGTTTTCTAAGAGAACAATAGTAGATATTTTAAAAAATTGAAAGCACTGAAAAAGTAATGTAAGTAGAATATGTTATTAGGAAAGATCTTTGGTGACAGGTGTCATTTTCATAGAATACATCATCCACATGCAAAAATTTCCTTATTAATATAAAAAACAATCATAAACTATAGAAGCAAGACACCTACCTTACACCTTACACAAAAATCCACTCAACATGGATTAAAGATCTAAATCTACGACCCGACACCATCAAATTATTAGAAAACATTGGAGAAGGCCAGCGCCGCGGCTCACTAGGCTAATCCTCCACCTTGCGGCGCGGCACACTGGCCTGGTCGGGGCGCCGGATTCTGTCCCGGTTGCCCCTCTTCCAGGCCAGCTCTCTGCTGTGGCCTGGGAGTGCAGTGGAGGATGGCCCAAGTGCTTGGGCCCTGCACCCCATGGGAGACCAGGATAAGTACCTGGCTCCTGCCATCGGATCAGTGCGGTGCGCCAGCCGCAGCGCGCCAGCTGCAGCAGCCATTGGAGGGTGAACCAATGGCAAAGGAAGACCTTTCTCTCTGTCTCTCTCTCTCACTGTCTACTCTGCCTGTCAAAAAAAAAAAAAAAAAAAAAAAAAAAAAAAAACCATTGGAGAAACCCTGCAAGATATAGGCACAGGCAAAGACTTCTTGGAAAAGACCCCAGAGGCACAGGCAGTCAAAGCCAAAATTAACATTTGGGATTGCATCAAATTGAGAAGTTTCTGTACTGCAAAAGAAAGTCAGGAAAGTGAAGAGGCAACCAACAGAATGGGAAAAAATATTTGCAAACTATGCAACAGATAAAGAGTTAATAACCAGAATCTACAAAGAAAAAAAGAAATTCCACAACAACAAAACAAACAACCCACTTAAGAGATGGGCCAAGGACCTCAATAGACATTTTTCAAAAGAGGAAATCCAAATGGCCAACAGACACATGAAAAAATGTTCAAGATCACTAGCAATCAGGGAAATGCAAATCAAAACCACAATGAGGTTTCACCTCACCCCAGTTAGAATGGCTCACATATAGAAATCTACCAACAACAGATGCTGGCGAGGATGTGGGGAAAGAGAGACACTAATCCACTGTTGGTAGGAATGCAAACTGGTAAAACTATTATGGAATTCAATCTGGAGATTCCTCAGAAACCTGAATATAACCCTACCATACAACCTACTCCTTGGAATTTACCCAAAGGAAATTAAATTGGCAAAAAAAAAAAAAAAAAAAAAATCCATTCTTAAAACTGGTCACTCAAAGAGATTCCACAACCTGTCTCACTATTTCACTTTTATAGTTATACAGATTCCCTCAATTTTCTTTTTTTTTTCTTTTTTATTTATTTATGTTTTGACAGGCAGAGTTAGACAGTGAGAGAGAGAGACAGGGAGAAAGGTCTTCCTTTTCTGTTGGTTCACCCCCCAAATGGCCTCTACAGCTGATCTGAAGCCAGGAGCCAGGTGCTTCCTCCTGATCTCCCATGCTGGGGCAGGGCCCAAGCACTTAAGCCATCCTCCACTGCCTTCCCGGAGCCACAGCAGAGAGCTGGACTGGAAGAGGAGCAACCAGAATAGAACTGGCGCCCCAACCGGGACTAGAACCCGGGGTGCTGGCGGAGGATTAGCCAAGTGAGCCACGGCGCCAGCCCTCAATTTTCTTAATATTTGATGTAAACTCCCTGTAACTTAGTCCCATGCCATTCTTTCTTGATTACAGGTTGGTAAAAAGTGAAGGCTTTGCATATTTTAGTAAACATTTTCTATCACAAGCCAAGCTCTCACAGGCAAAGTCATGCCTACCAAATTTTGATGTATTTCCAAATATCCACAACCCAATCCCACAGATTCCTTAACTACTGGTAATTTGCAACTCTATAAAATAAGGAGCATTTTTTGTACACTACCTTCTTGCAATTTATTTTTTTCTGCCCTATAAGGTTATTATTAGTTTCTGGCTTCCCAGGACCTACTATTGCATATGCTTGCCAAACCCCACAGACTCTTCTCCCTTAGTAACATCACCAGGACAACCTGAACAGGAAGTGTATTTTACACTGCACATTTAATTTGCTTTGTTTTATTGTCAAACAGTCCAAAATATTGATCTGCTATTCGTAAACCTCCTTTCTCCGCATCTGCTCCATTTCTTAATTCAGTGTTTTTACCATTAAAACCTTATCTCCATGAAGAATCTGGAATGTCTATCTGTTTTCAGATAGATTTATTTTTAAAGTATGTATTTCCACATATATATGTTGGATGTTTTTATCAATATCCATAATGAAGCATATTTCATTAGTTTATCTGGAATCATTGCATAAATATTTAATTTCTCCTTTCCTTATTTTTCTTCAACATTCAAACCACTGTCCTCAAAATTATTTTTTATTTCCACTGTGTTGTAATTACCATAATTTATGAAAAATTCAGTCATGCTAAAAAAATTCCATCATATTTAAAAATCTTGTGTCTATTTTGACTATCCAAAACATGCAACAAAATTTTATGCCACAGGCATTAAAATTCAGCTGACTTTTAAAAAACATTTTTCAGCTTGTTTGATATCAACTCCAAGTTTCAATTCCTCAAAATGCACTCATACATTAAACTATTCTGCTTGGAATAAACCTGACACTTAAAAATAATAATAACCCAATTAAAAGAAACAGACAACATAAAATTATATGTATTGCTTTCGTTTTGTAGCTAAAAAGATTTGTTTTCAAAACAGAGATTAAAGTTTGACCTACTTAAGATAATTTTCACCAAAAAGGTAAGTGATTTAATATTAATTCTCTTGCAAATGTATAGCTATATTCAGATTAATCTAAAATAGCAGTGAAACAGAATTGTCTGGCCAATCTTAATAATGAACTTCACATTCAGCTCATTTTGCTCTGTTGATATAGCCTCCAAACAGGGAAGAATCATCAACGCTGTTTTAAAGTCTCAATGTTAAATGGAGATTCGAATAAATAAGTTACTAATGAGCTCCTCAAAGTGAATGAAAGATTATCTTGGGCTTTTTCATTTCTCAAAGTATCTACTCCCAATGAAGCATTCTAAGACAATATTGAAAGGATGGAATTATAATTCATATAATCAAATATATTTATATATATATATACCGCATGTAGATATACATAAATATCTAAACACATACATATATCTATATACATACATACATACATAGAGAGATAATGTATATTCTTACAATATCCCTTTTAATTATTAAAGTTGAAACCATTACTTTAAAAAGTTATTTTAGAAGGAATGCAAACTGCTTAGATTAACTTTTGTATAAAAACAAGGATAATTTTTAACCCTGGGAGAAAGACATATGCATATATTCTGTCTATTGTTATTTCTGCTATGAATGGAACTTCTGTTTTATTACCTTTAAAAGCCAATAAAATAGATATTGCTAGAATATAAACACAAATTAACATTTACTCATAAATTAACATGAGGCAATAAAATGTTAAATCACTTTCCAATTGAGTAAATATATGAGAATTTTAAAACTTCGAAGAAATTATTTTATCTTGAACTATAACAACTATCTCTACATCTTGATAAATATGAAACATTAATACATTTTAGTATATTTTACCCAAATTATAAAAAATCACATCTTGAATACTCTACCATCCTGATACCTACTTATACAAAATGAAATAATAATTATAAGCAACCCACATTTATCAAAGTAAAACATATTGATTAGTCTTGTCTTCCTAGTTTGTTTAAAGTACAGGAAATAATCTGCCAATTCAATTACCTGCCAACAATGATGGAATCTATCAGTGTTACCACCTCTATAGATTACTCCAAATTATTATCCCTCTTCTTAGACCGTAAGCACCATGCCAAAAGGGACAACTAACGCAAATGATCTGACCATGAGTAACGGATGGTTTAGGCTGGTTGGAATCCACTTAGTCGAGGAAAGATAAAGGAGAAGTGGCTCATTAGGGCATTTCCTGAACCTTGGTTGGAATTTCAGTTAAGGAAGAAGAAATGACACAGCAGTTTCAAGTTAAGACAACTTCCTTTCTTTATCTGAAATACGCTACTAATTTGAGAAACAACACTCCAACAAAACTACTTGACAGTCATATAACTACACTAAAGCCTTCCTTGAGCCCATGAGTGTCCTATGATTAATATTTTTTCCCAGAATTCTCACAAGTCATGTATGGCTATTATCAAAATGGACTAACATTCAAAAAGCACATTTTCAACAAATTTACCTGCACCGTTTTTTAAGTTTTAAAAATTGCACTTTTGCTTAGGGTATAAATAGATTTTGAGTTTTTGCTCAAGGCTATTAAATTTCCCCTATTTCATACTATCACATTTTTTTCACATATGATTTTGCTCTCAAAGTGACTCCAGAGTAATTGTTATCTTGTCCAAGAATATACTATCTTCCCGTGAATATGGAAAATATACAATTCCAATTATTACTGTTATTTATATCTTAATTTGGTGTATATTTTTAAGACACATGAAAACTTGGAACTCACTGCCTTTACAAATGAAACCACTTGAGAGGCCTCATTCCATGTATTATGTATCTTTCAGGAAAGTAAAAACAAAAGATGTAAGTTTCTTTCCACCCTATGATTTGTGATTTGAAACTCTGCATTCATTTTATGACAGTTATACTATTTGCTTATTTTATCTATATTTTTAAACATATGCAAAGCATGGTTTTCAAGTAAATTATTTGTTTCATGTAAAGTGTACATACACATTTCACTTGCCTTTGTGTTTTAAAAATCAAGGAATTAACTGACATTTACCTTTGTCAAGGAGTAGAGATTACATGAAGATATCTCAGCACATTGTACCCTGCTTTATGAATTTCAAAGCTATTTTTAAAAAGTACTGTCTTTATCAATAGCAAACTTTCATTACCTGATAATTTCTCATTATGTTATCATACATTTACATCGCCTAGGATGCTTGGAAGTACTAAATATTTAATTTAGCATAAAATTTATATAATTAGTTAGTATTAGAAATACAGAAACAATATCCATGCTAGAAATTTCATTAGGAAAGGGAACATTAGAGATCTCAACTTCTACTAGAAAACATATTGGAATAGTTTGATACATCTTTGAGATAAAAAGTGTTTAAAAAATTCAATGCATCTGTTAAAATACATTTGTGAAGAGTCAGAAGGTTTGCTTAGTAGTTAGACAGATAACTTTGATTCTCAGAAGATGGAAATGTGTGGGCAGGCAATTTGGCCTAGTGCTTAAGCTGATGCTTGAGGTACTGCACCCCATATGGGAATGCCTGAGTTTCAGTCCAAGCTCCATTCTTGATTCCAGCTTCCCGCTAATGTACACCCTGGGAGGCATCAGTTTGACTCAGGTAACGGTGTTCCCACGAACCGCATGGGGAGACCTGTATTGATTTTCTGGTTCCCCTTCCACCTGATCCAGTGCCAGCCATTGTAGGCATTTAGGGGGTAAACCAACAAATAGAAGTGCATTCTCTCTCTCTCTCTCTCTCTCTCTCTCTCTCTCTCTCTCTCTTCTCTCATCTTCCTGCTTCTGAAATTGGGGAAATGCTTTTTATTCATACCTTTAAAACACTTATAATATAGTTAATTGTGATACTGAATTATACACTTTCTCCTTATTTGTTTGCACTTGTCTTCTTACATAAAACTGTGCTGTTGCAGGATTGGCGCATACCATTTTCTTTGTATGTGCAGTTCTGTCCTAGTTTTATTGCACTGAAAATGATGTAAAATATGTGACTCAGCTGTAGCCCACGCAGAGTACAGGAGCTGAGGTATTCATGACCCCCCCAAACCAAAAGTCACTCCTTTCAGGCTGCCTCCAGGGGAATCCTTAAACTCAGGTACAGTCCGCCCACGTTGCAACATGGACAAAGTCATGTGAATCATTTTGAAAACAGCCCCTGACAAAACTTAAGACTTCTGGCTATTGGAAGACAAGCTGTTATTTACCAAAATGATAGTGGGCATATGGGAATATAGAACAAATGCCAAAAATAACTGATCCAAATATTTAGAGTAAGTCTGTCACACAGTATACAACATATGTTAAAATGTTAAATTACTGGGGCTGGCACTGTGGTGTAGCAGGTAAAGCCACCGCCTGCAGTGCCCGCATCCCACATGGGGGCCAGTTCGAGTCCCAGCTGCTCCACTTCTGACTTAGCTCTCTGCTGTGGCCTGGGAAAGTAGTAGAAGATGGCCCAAGTCCTTGGGCCCCTGCACCCACATGGGAGACCGGGAGGAAGCTCCTGGCTCCTGGTTTTGGATTGGTGCAGTTTCAGCCATTGCGGCTATCTGGGGAGTGAACCAGCGGATGAAGACCTCTCTCTTTGCCTCTGCCTTTGCCTCTCTGTAACTTTGCCTTTCAAACAAATAAATAAATCTTTTTTTTAAAAGTTAAAATACTAACCTTTAATGTTTTTACATTAACATCTAATCAAAACTAATAACCTATTTATTTATCCATTGACAAATAAGATTCTATGAAACTCCTGCCATGTCCCTGCCATGTATACAAAAAGTCCTTACCTGCAAAGAAATTAAAGCCTAATATCTAAAGATAAATTACCCATGGTTTAAAAAATACATGATAGAAAAACAGAAATATAATGGGATCATGTATGAAAACACAAATGAAAACTGATATTGGGAATGAAAGGATTGCTTTTCTTACAGCTGGCTTCCGGAAGATCGTAGGACAGTGACATGAGATGCCTGAATGTACAGATCACTTGGTTTCAAAGGCCAAACATATTTTTGACCACTAAGGTAAAAGATGTTTAAGTTAAAAATATCAACAAATCATACAGGGAAAAAATGTTGCTTGATCAGTGGCAGCTGATATGCCTTTGGAAATGCACTCAGGAAGTAGTTTGATGAGTAGGTGAAAGATGACTAAGAAGACTTCATATTGGCCTTTCCATCAGGAAAGGAAAAACAATATATTCATTGTTACTTTAGATTGCTTTCATAGAAATCTCAAAAATAAAAGGTTATGGGTAAAAACTTTCTAAAGGCAATGGATTTTATACATGAGATTTTAAGGGTCTTAATGCGCATTAAAATGACTTTTTTTCATACCAAACATGTAGACCAATTAAGGTTATCATTAATTTAGAAAAAAATTCTGAACTATTAAACAACAAAGAAATCTAACTTCTCTCTTAAAAATCTAAATCAAAGTAAAAATATGTATCTCCTAAGAAATTTAGAAAGGAAGTCAAAAATCCATAGAAAACAGGCAAATAAAATCAAATATGGGTATTCAGAGCTGGAATCTTTATGTTATGAATAGAAGTCATATCATTAGAGAGATAATATTATAAATAAATCCCTTGGAAAAAATTGATATTGATTATTCAAAAGTCTGATTTCATTACCAGTTTTGAGAACTGCAAAAAAAGTTAAAAAGGAAAGAAATGTTTTCATGAGATAAGACTGAACTCTGCTCAGATTAAAATTTTAAGAGAAACACTTAATGTCAAATTTGACCTTGGATCCTGATATTATTTAAGGAGTAAAAACTATCTAACACATAGGAGTTTAAGTTTCCTGAGGTTGAAGCATATGCAGATTTCTACTATTTCACTACATGCTAATAAATATATTGTTTGTAAACTTTAATATCTTTGCAACTGCATTTTCTTTCACTCCACAGATGTTATACACACTTAACAAAAAACACATGAGACCCAAGTGCTATGGCAAATGTTTAAAATGTACCTGTCACTGTACAATTACAACAACAGTCCATTTCCACTTCTCACATGTTCTGCATCTACCTCAGTGAACCTGAAAAACATTAGCTCGCAATCACTTACCAGAGTGAACAGAAATGTATATATATTTGCCATTGCTTTGTGAGAAATGGATAAAAATCCACTGAAAAAAATAAAATGACTCTCTCAACTTTTCTGTCCCAATCAACTCAGTTTTGAAAAACAATGAGTTTCTAGAAACCTCTGTGGTATTAATGCAGTTTAACTTTTCTATTATACCAAGGACTTTAAGATTTGTCTATAGTTTGCATTTAATCTTGGCACACACTAGAGTATTAAACATATAACCAGTCCACCTATAAATTTTGAAATAGTCAAACTTGGCTTGAACATGCAATCTCTGTGTCCTTTTTCGTTTTCCCAGACAGGTGCCACTACTCTTTCTCATCTTCCCATTTTTGCCACTTTTTAAAACTATTTTTAGAAAATATTCTAATTAATTCATTATATATCTTGCTCACTAAGTTATAAATGGCTGGTAAGACTTTAAATATTCTTGCTCCCAAAAGCATTTGCATTTTGAAGGTAATATATCCTTAAGGTAAAGAAGGGAGAATATATTTAAAATTGGGAAGGGAAGATTACAAAATTCTAAAAATTCACAGTATTTCATGCAGGCTGCCATCTAATGTAAGCAGGCTATATAGAGACCAGACAACATATTTTCCATAAAATAAATAAAAATAAAGATTCTTCCTTAGTAATGTTAGGATGTTCCAAATGAGATGGTATCTGCCATGATTGACACTGCAGCTCTCCAGAGATCAGAAAAATGACAAGTCTCTACAGTCTGCCAAAATTGTACAGCTGCTGTCTGTCAGACAAGGTAGGACAGGGTATGCTGTCATAACAAACAACTCCATAAAAAACACAATGTTAAAAAACAAATAGGGATTTGGTATCCTACACATCGCTGTGGATTGGCAGGAAAGCTTTGTTCCACACAGCTACTCCAGGACCTAGGATGACGGAGGCTCCATCCTTAAATGCTTTCAACACCATTGAGGCAGGAAGCAGAATGTGGAGACTCATATACAGGCCCTTAGAGCTTCTGCAAGAAGTGCCATTCATCACTTCTTCAAATAAGCAGTCAATGGCTCTTCCTACTGCAAAGGAAGCAAACCTGCTATCTCACCATGTGTTAAGAAGAGAGAACCAGAGTATCTGTTGTTAAGGTGAATGACTGCCTCTGGTTTCTCTTCAGATCATATAAATCTTTTGCCTTTCAATAAAGATTTCTGTGGAGAGGATGAATGACTGTGGCACTTGGATAGTAGTCTTTAACATATCAACTATTACCAAGGAATCACTCTTTAGCATAGAGTAGCTCTTCTATAATGTCATATAAGAAACTCATTCTGTTCCTCAAATAATAGGCTATGACTTTTATTATTAATGATTTCACTGTAAATACAAGTAAGAGAAAAGGAGGAAACCAGAGAAGAGTTAACAAAAATTCTGTTTGAGTATATGTGTTTATCAATATTGTGATTTTTGTTCTTATCTATGGCACAAACATCTTCCAATATCTATCTGCAATGGATAAATTGTCATCTTTCAGAAAGTATAAAATATGAGAGAGACATTTAACAAATTCAAATCTTTTTTGAGAAAGCATACATTTCCCAAAGATACTATGATACGTTTACCAATACAACTAATAAGAAAGGAAGAAAACTTAGAAAGGGTCAGAAGACCAAGGAGATAGAAAGAAGTGAGTGGAAATACTTTTCCATGTTTCCCACTTTGAAGTTTGTTTTGTTTAGTTTATAGTATGTCTGTCCTTTTGTTTCTTTCTCAATGTGGCCATGCTCAGCCAAAGAAACAGTAATGCTCACAATTTATCTCAAAGAAAAGCTGATCAAGCATATTCTAGGTGTTATGGTTAAGAAGAAGGACATTGTATAAAACATTTTTAGAATGTGTCTTCATCCACACTAGTTAAGACAATAAAGAGCTTGATATTGTAGGGTCAAAATTTGATTATCTGGAAAATTCAATTCCATCCTTGATTTGCTCTTGACACTCAAACATTCAGGACACAGTTCAACAACAGTGGGCAGGAAGCAGGCCGATGAGAACTACAGGCTGATGTGGCTGGTGCAGAAATGGCTGGGGTCAAAAAGAAAGAAACGATTCCAGTGCCTGGATTCCACAGTGTTGAGATGACTGGAGTGCCAGCTCCAGTAACACTGAACCTGGCAAGTGCAAATAGGTTCATTCACAACGTCTAGACTTTAAGATCCTGTTACTGAACACTGTTCCGCACTTTCCAAAACACATCCCCAGCCCCCATCTCTGCCATTTGGATCTCTGTCTAATATGGTTTAACCCTCATGTTCCATACTTCACGCAGGACCTCCATGTTCTGTGATTCCTATGCCAAAGAGTAAAGAATTAGCATTGATGTATTCACTTTTATTTGGACAGAGTTCAAATAGCAAAATAAAGTGGGTTTATTGGCATGGCTTAGGAAATTTAAAATGGAATACACTCTTATTAAGTTGAGGTTCCTGTCAAGGGAATATTAATACTTAATTTCCCAGGATACTCTGTTCATGTAATTCCAGTATCTATCTCCTGTCCCAAGACTGTGATGTAAATTTTCTAACTGAAATATTTCCCTAACTGTCAATAACTTGTGTGTGCAGGCTAACACTAGAAAATGTACTACTTATGGCTTATCTTTTATTACAACATTTGATGCATTACATTCCCAATATGATGATTTTCTTTTTATTTTGCTGATAGCATCAAATGAAGGAAAGGGAGAACTGCATAGAGAACAAAAGAAGGAAAAATATATTCCAAAAAAATCCAAGAGAAATAAAGCTAGATATTATAAAACATTAACTCTGCTCAAATATCAGCTCCAGATTCAAGTAATCTGGGGTGTATGTAAAAGGTAGCAGGAGCTCTCACTGGCATATTTCATGGTATGCAGTGATGTAACAATAAAACAAAACAAAAGGCAGGTAACAAACTTAAGAAATTATAAACTTAGAAAACTGGAAAATGCAACCCTTTGAAAAATCTCCATTTTAAACAACAGAACATGAGAGGTGGTTATTAGCAGTGGCTGTGGTGGTGTACGTGAAAATTTATGACAAGCAATGGTGTACTCAGAAGAGATTCTTTTGTCCTGTGTGTAGACCTTGCTAATCATGTAGAAAACTGTACTTCACTGTCTGGTTTCAACTCAGAGCAGGCAGAGCTTTGAAAATCCCAGAGATTTCACAGATTTTATATTTCTTGCTATGTTCACCCTGTTTTGGATGACAGTTCTGAAACAAAGAGGAAACACACATAAATACACAAACATAAAAACATAATGCCTGTTGGTGATTCTAACCCATCCAGGACACAGCTGCATGGTCAGCCAGTTTCCAAGACAAAAGGCAAGAGATGCGTGTCTCACACAATGTGCAGACCTACAACTGTTCACCTGCTGCTGGCAATCTGATACAAAGCTCTAAATCCGGTGTTAGAGAAACACAACAGGTGTGACAGGGAAGGAACAATAGTGGAACTGGTGCCTAGTAACCTTAATTTTAAAGGAAAAAAACAGGTGAACGTATCAGACACAGTTAGGCTTCAGATGTCTATATTATCAATTCACAGAGTATAGGTAGCAAAGTGAAAATGAAAATTTAGCACAATGAGATAAATGCAGCCCTGCAGATACCACTGAGAGAGAGTAGAATGGCATTCTTTTCTAGAACAGAACCACAGAACATTCTTGGCTTTAAAACATATATAATACAGCATAAGCATTAGAAGGATTGAATTGAATACGAAGAGGAAACAAGTAAATGGGTTATGCAAGCTCAGGAAAACACTCACAGGGCAGATGACTTTGACCAGACGTTGGTAAAAAGAACTACTCTGAGAGAGGCAGTACCCCATTTTGCAAGTAAGCTCAGAGTTGTTTGGCTCATATTGGTTAATGCTGCATATTAAGTGTGTAGTTGAAAACTGAACTTCATTGTTAAAACGGACAAATTGGAGTGCATTATCCCTACAGTAATACCAAAGTTAACTTCGGACATAATAAATAATCTACAATGACTTTTTATTCAACATAGTTGCTGCAGAATTTTTGGAAGTTGAAACTAAACGTTAAAAAACAAAACAACAAAAAAACACCATCCGTGCATGAATCCAACAACATGCAACACTCATTTAGAAATCAGGCAGGGGTGATGAGGAAAATGAATCTGAATAAGTCAATATCTAGGTCAATAGAACTTTTATCCCTCTAAACTCAATGAATAAACCTCATTAACAAGATGAAAAAATTATTAAATAAACCTCAAAATTATAAATTTTCAAGACAAATTTGGACTTCCTTTAAAGCTAATCATTTGTGTTTTCCAGAAATCTAAAATAAACTTTACTTACAGTGAGAAAGATGACTATAATGTGAGAGAAAACTGATCACAAATATATGTGCTTTTATTGCTAAAACTTGATTCTTTTTTACTCGTTAACTCAAACTGCCTTGACTTCTCATGTTTATGCAAAACAGATTTTTTTTGGAGGAAAAAAGAGAGGTACTGTAACATCAGAGGAAATCATCAAAGAACTAGTGGCAACATCTTAAGGCTTTTATCAAAGTAGTGAGGGAATGCATTAAAGCAACAATATCTGAAGCTTACATGTGATGGGACTACTAAATTTAATAGTGTATCTTATGAACATATGTGGATATAATGATTTTTCTGTAAGAGTACTCCATTTTAAAACAATTTTTTTCTGAGTAAGAGAACATTATTTTCTCAAGACAATTCAGAAAAAGAATTCACCGATGTTTCATTAATAATAGATGCTTCACATTCTACAAACAGAGGAGCAAAGTTTTTGAAAAACTATAAGCACTAAAGTAAAGGTTATACAAATAAGAATAAGGCTATAAATGGAAAACAGTCCCTAAAAATATCACTAATCAAATTCTTTCAAGAAAATAGTGAGTTAAGTTGTGAATTGTTAAGACTTTGGCATAGGACATAAGGATTTAAGGAAAGCATCTCATCTTTCAAGTAACATTAAGCAAACCATTATCAAATTTGAAATGTCTACTTGGAATCAACAGAACACATAAAATATAAACCTTTTCTTAATCTCAAACAGCATGTGTTAGCCATAAAGATTTACCTGAAACTAACGGGGGTGGGGAGGGGAAAAAGTGTATGAAAATACACATTTATGTGTTTAGTACTTTAATTATTTGAGACATTCCTACCAATAAAATGTTGTTGGCGCTTACCAATAAGTTAGCATACACTGAGAAGTCTTGAGTAAATTTCTTTATACAAATTCCATATACTTGAGGTTATAAGACGAAGCACATACTGTTGAGCTCCATGATGCAAGGGGTAGAGTGGATGATGGGTGGTAATCACCACTACTCATGAAGGAAGACCCTTGCAGGTGTGGTGTGGGAGCTCCCTGTGAATGCAAACTACAAAGCCACTATGGTTCAGTTTGGGGGTTCAAGTTGCCATATATCCTTAGTTATTTTCTCAAGAATTAAACATAATCCACAATCTCTAAAATTGCATCATCTAAATGTATGGCAGAATTAAAACTAAATCTTCCAAAGGGAAGCACACAAAATTTCACTCAGAAATTACGGACTTCAGTCTCTAAATGTTAAACATAAATGTGACTTGTCCCTTAAGTGTTGAGACTTAACTGAAAAGTGATCCCTGTTAAATAGAAGAGTGGGAATAAGAGAGGGAAGAGATGTACAACTTGGGACATGCTCAAGCTGACTTGCCCCAAATGGTAGAGTTAGAAACGTGCCAGGGGATTCCAATTCAATCCCATCAAGGTGGCATGTACCAATGCCATCTCACTAGTCCAAGTGATCAATTTCTGTTCACAATTGAACATAATGATAGGACTAAGAGTCAAAGGGATCACATAAACAAGACTAGTGTCTGCTAATGCTAACTGATAGAATAAAAAAGGGAGAGAACGATCCAACTTGGGAAGTGAGATACACAGCAGACTCATAGAATGGCAGACGTCCTAAACAGCACTCTGGCCTCAGAATCAGCCCTTAAGGTATTCGTATACGGCTGAAAAGCCCATGAGAGTATTTCAGGCATGAAAAACCAAGACACTCTGGCAAAAAAAAAAAAAAAAATGAAATGACCTAAATGAAAGATCTCTGCGAGTAAGATCCCAGTGGAAAGAACAGGTCATCAAAGAAGGAGGTACCTTTCTCTGAAGGGAGGAGAGAACTTCCACTTTGACTATGACCTTATCTAAATATGATCAGAGTCGGCAAACTCAAAAGGTTTCCATAGCCTTGGCAACTCATGACAAGAGCCTAGGGTATTTACTGATGCCATAAACAAGAGTGTCAGCTTGTTAAGTCAATAACAGGAGTCACTGTGCACTTACTCCTCATGTAGGATCTCTGTCCTTAGTGTGCTGTACATTGTGATTTAATGCTATAACTAGTACTCAAACAGTATTTTTCTCTTTGTGTTTCTATGTGGGTGCAAACTGTTGAAATCTTTACTTAATTTATACTAAATTGATCTTCTGTATATAAAGATAATTGAAAATTAATCTTGATGTGAATGGAAAGGGAGAGGGAGTGGATGAGGGGAGGGTTGCGGGTAGGAGGGTAGTTATGGGGGGGAAAAAGCCATTGTAATCCATAAGCTGTACTTCGGAAATTTATATTCATTAAGTAAAAGTTAAAAAAAAAAAAAACATAAGTGTGACTTGTCCCAAAGAAGACAGGAGTGGGATTCATAAATCCTGAAGAGCACTTGCGTAGAGTCTGTATCATGGCCAGAGTGAGCCTCACCAGCTATCAGGATACTAATAGAATGTTATCAGTTTCTACTTGGTATTTTAAGACTTTTGTACAAGATGTATTTGATGGCAATTCCCTCTTAATTAGAAGCAACGGTCAATCTCTTTGTGTTCAAAATAAGGAATTTGCTACATGCTCTGAGCAGCACTTAAATTACTTGGGATAGTCTGTCCTTTCACGGTGTTATAGACACAAGAATAGATGTAACTAACCTACACTTGTTATAAATACTCAGTAGAATAGGAGTTTATTCTCTTCTGGCTACTCTATCTGCGAAATGTTCTTCGGTGTCTTGAATCCTTGTTTTCTCCTCGCTTGTTAGAGCAACAACTGTTTGGGAAGCATATTTAAGGGTTTGACAGTTAGATGATAAAATGAACCCCTGAATCCTGGTCAGTAGCCAGATGCCGAGCAGCACTCTCCTTCAGCATTTTGACTGCCTGCATCTGCTCACTTCAAGCATCTGACAGCTGCCTGGTCTCGGGCTTGGAGGCATAATCTGTACTTCCACGTGTAACCTGCCTAGATAAGATGCAAAATACTCAGCTGGGACAGCACCTGGGAAGAGTGTTCTGTTTCCAAATTTATTTCCTCTGAGCAGCACTATCTACTTCTGGAGAAGGCAAACAAAATTAGATTTACCAGTTATGCAAGCAAACGCATATGAAAACCTGAGCCAACTCTCACCTGGTATCCAGTGTACATTTGGTTTTTTTAAAAAAATTTATTTTATTTATTTGAAAGACAGTGTTACAGAGAGAGGTAGAGACAAGAGAGAATGGTCTTCCATTTGCTGGTTTACTCCCCAGATGGCCACAACGGCCGGAGCTGCTCCGATCCGAAGCCAGGAGCCAGGAGCTTCTCCCGGGTCTCCCACGGAGGTGCAGGGGCCCAAGGACTTGGGACATCCTCTACTGCTATCCCAGGCCATAGTAGAGAACTGGATTGGAAAGAGCAGCTGGGACTAGAATTGGCGCCCATATGGGATGCTGGTGCTTCAGGCCAGGGCTTTAATCCTGCGCCACAGTGCCGGCCCCTCTAATGCATATATGTATTGTTGCAGGCCCTCATAAAACCTGGCATCCCAACAATGCCACAAAATTGACCAAATCTGTATTCAGTGTAAATACCATAAATCATTTCCATCATAAAAATTAATAATTGGATTTACAGTAATTGACACAAAACCCATCTTTTTTGTTTCACACCATACTTTCTAGGAAGTTAGGAACTAATGCAGTTCACTCACCATTGTGTGCCAATACAAAACTCAGCATGCAAAATACATGAGGGGATCTTTCAAAATGTTAGTGAAAATATGCATTGTAAAAAGTTATGGGTACCAAGCCGGCGCCACGGCTCACTAAGCTAATCCTCCACCTGCGGCGCCGGCACAGCGGGTTCTAGTCCCGGATGGGGCACTGGATTCTGTCCCGGTTGCTCCTCTTCCAGTCCAGCTCTCTGCTGTGGCCTGGGAAGGCAGTGGAGGATGGCCCAAGTGCTTGGGCCCTGCACCCACATGGGAGACCAGGAGGAAGCACCTGGCTCCTGGCTTTGGATCGGCACAGTGCCGGCCGTAGCAGCCATTTGGGGGGTGAACCAACGGAAGGAAGACCTTTCTCTCTGTCTCTCTCTCTCTCTCACTGTCTAACTCTGCCTGTGAAAAAAAAAAGTTATGGGTACCAGCATTGTGGCATAGCAGGTAAAGCTAAGACCTGTTATGCTGGCATCCCATATGGGTGCCGGTTCATGTCCCAGCTCTCCACTTCTGATCCAGCTCTCTGCTAATGGCCTGGAAAAGCAGTAGAAGATGGCTCAAGTGCTTGCGCCCCTGCCACCTACTTGGGAGACTCAGATTACTTGTAGCTCCTGGCTTTAGCATTGTCTAGTCCTGGCTGTTGCAGTCATTTGTAAGTGAACCAGCGGATGGAAGATTCTCTCTCTCTCTCTCTCTCTTTCTTGCTCTCTGTCTCTCCCTCTCTCTATCTCTCTCTCTCTATAACTTTGACTTTCAAGTAAAAAAGATCTTTTTAAAAGAAATTATGCATTGAATTAAAAAAAAATTTGCACCCAGTCAACTTACTTTTACATATAAATTTTTTGAAGTAGCATCATAATCAGTGCTTAAAAGCTACTTATAGAATGAAAGCAACAGATACTTAATATTGGTTATACGCTACACATTTTGAGTGCAGCTAAAATTATCCTCTTGTTTCAGAAAGATGTATTGTATAAAATGGGGCAAAAATACTGCTCTGATTTACATTTTTTTTGAAATATAACATTAATGGCAATAAGAAAAACTATTCTTCTGTGCATATATCAAAACATCTGCAAGAGAGGTGAGCTATAATACAATCCTTTAAACTTATGCTTTAGAATTTTTTATGGAAAAGACCATTATTTTAAAACAAAAACAAAAGTAGAAAATACTTAGGAAGCAATTACTGTATGGTAGTCTGGCACTAAACACCATTCAAATATATAACAACCCAATAGTCCTATAAGGAAGTGCTATTATAATAGCCATAGGATATTAGGAAACTGAAACACAGAGTTCAAGAAAGTCACCAAAGTCATACTGGAGACAAAGTTCTAGCAAGGAATTTGGACCCCAGTTAAGCTCTTAGCACTGTGTTGCATGACTGCTTATGATGAGATTCACTGGGTACTTCTTTGATGAACCTTATATGAGCAGTCCAGTAAGAACTGTTGTAGACTTGAAACAAAAGCTATCATGTGTTTGTGTTAATAATCATCTGATAAAATTTAAGCCCATTGTATTTAATATTAAGGTGCATATGTGTATATATTTATCTACTTTAGCATAGTTTTCTTTTTCTTTAGTACTGTTTCTTTTTCCCCAAAAACCTTTTATTTAAGGTATACAAACCATGCATTTCATAAATACAACTTTAGGAACATAATGATCCTTCCCACCATACCCACCCTTCCATCCACACTACCACCCTTCCTCCTCCCACTCCTATTCCCATTCTAATTTTTTACTAAAATCTATTTTCAATTAACTTTATACTCAGATTAACTCTATACTAAATAAAGAGTTAAACAAATATTATGGAAAAAAGTCATCAACAGTTTTATCATTTCTTTTTGGATTTTTTCTATGACCCACTGTTCATTCAGGAGCATGTTGTTCAGTCTCCATGCATTTGCATATGTTCTAGAAATTCTATTATTCTGTGTTTTTTAATAGGATTTATTTATTTGTTTGAGAGGCAGAGTTACAGAATGAGGAAGAAACAGAGCGAGAGGTTAACTGCTGGTTAACTCCCCAAATGGCTACAATGGCCAGAGTTTGGCCAATCTGAAGCCAGGAGCCTGGAGCTTCTTCCAGGTCTCCCATGTGGGTACAGTGGCTCAAGCACTTAGTCCATCTTCTGCTTCTTTTCCAGGCCATAGCAGAGAGCTGTATGAGATGTGGAGCAGCCAGGACTCAAACCAGCACCCATATGGGATGCCAACACTGAAAGCAGCAGCTTTATACATTACACCACAGCACCAACCCCCTTCTAGAGATTGTTGAGTTGTTGATTTTCAGTTTCATTCCATTGTGGTCAGAGAAGATGCATGGTATGATTTCAATTTTATTTTAATTTTCTGTTACTTGCTTTATGGCCTAACCTGTGGTCTTCCTTAGAGACAGTCCCATGCACTGGTGAGAAGAATGTATATTCTGTATATTCTGTAGGATGAAAAATTCTGTGGATATCTGGTAGGCACATTTGGTCTATAGTGTCAATCATCTGTTGTATTCTTACTAATTTTCTGTCTAGTTGATCTGTCCATTGCTGAAAGTGCAGTATTAGAGCCCACCATTATTATTGTATGGGAGTCTATGTCTCCCTTTAGATCCATTAAATTTCTTTTAAATAGCCAGTTGCCCTGTAATTAGGTGGACATACATTTATTATAGTCACATCTTCCTGTTGAATTGATCCCTTCATCATTGCATACTGCCCTTCTTTGTCTCTTTTTATAGTTTTTTTATTAAAGTCTATTTTGTCTGCTCCTTTTTGGTTTCTGTTAGCATGGAGTATCTTTTTCCATCCTTTCACTTTCAGTCTGCATGTATCTCTGTTGGTGAGATGTGTTTCTTGTAGGCAACAAACAGATGGGTTTTGTTTTTTAATCCATTCAACCAGTCTACATCTTATAACAGGAGAGTTGAGGCCCTTTACATTCAAGGTGACTATTGATAAGTAACAACTATGTCCTGTCATTTTTCTAAAAATATTCCTATTTTTATTTTGGATTTCCTTTCTACTTTTACTGGGAGATTTTCTGCCATCACTTTCTTTTGTAATGATGTCAATGTTTCTGTTTTTCTGTGTGTGGCACATCCTTAAGCATCTTTTGTAAGGCCAGATGAATGGTGACAAATTCTTCAACTTCTGTATATTATGGAAGATCTTTCTTTCACTTTCATTCATAAATGAGAGCTTTGCAGGGTACAGAATACTGGGTTGACAGTTTTTTTATAAGACTTGGAATATATATCTTGCCATTCTCTCATAGCCTGTAGGGTTTCTGAGTCAGCTGAGAGTCTACATGGAGATCTTCTGAAAGTAATCTGGTGTTTCTCTCTTGCACATTTTCGAATCTTTTCTCTATGTTTTCCTGTGGAGAATTTAGCTACAATGTGTCATGGTGAGGATCTCTTCTGGTCATGGCTGTTAGGAGTTCTATGTGCTTCCTGTACTTGAACATCCCTTGAGAAGTTTCTTTAATTATTTCACTAAAAAGGCCTTCTAATCCATTATCTCTTTCCAGCCCTTCAGGAACTCCTAAGAGCTGGATGTTGGGTTGTTTAATAGCATCCCATAAATCTCCAACATTGTTTTTAGTTTTCTAATTTCTTCTTCGTTTTGGTCTGACTGTAAAATTTCCAGAGATGTGGCTTCAAACTAAGATATTCTTTCTTCTGCCTCCTTGAGTCTGTTGTTAAAGCATTCCACTGCATTTTTTATTCGATCTATTTAGTTTATTTCCAATATTTCATTTTGATTTCTCCGTAAAATCTCAATTTCATGGGAGAAATTTTCATACATGTAATGCATAGATTTCTTTAACTTGCGGATTTGCTTCTGATTACTTCTAAGTAATCCTATAATCAATTTTTTGAATTGTTTCCAGCACTTCTTCATTCTCTTCATTTTCACCTTCTAGTATTAAAGTGCTGTTGTGTTCCTTTGTTGACATCATGCTGTCTTCCTTATTCTTGTTTCTTGAATTGCCATGTTATTTTTAGGCATTTGTGGAGATACTTGTTGGATATTTTTCCATGTGATGGCTTTTATTTTTGGACTATGCCTTTGTGGATAAGTGGAGTGTCTGCTCTTTCAGTGAATACCCTGAGGTGTGTGCTGGGTATGGTCAGGAAGTTCTGTTCAGTGCTCCAGGATGAGGGAAGTGTCCAAGGTGAAGCCCAAACTGGGCGTGGTAAATCTTTTTTTTTAATCAGAGGGGAGTTTTAATCCGCTCTGTTGGCATAGCCTCACACTCACCTCTTCTCCTCCAAGGAGACCAGTGCAGGATCACTCACGCCAGTGGGTATAATATTCATTTGCGTTGCCACAAGACCCAGACAAAGGATCTGTATAGTCCACAGTGTAAGCACAGATCACGCAGCCACATTCTGCACCCTCACATGAGCCACAGTGTTTTCACAGTCCCAGTACCTAGAGTTCCCTCAGTCATGAGCACTAAGTCCCCCATCAATTCTCCAAGCCAGACTCAGGAGTCTCCACTTGGCTGGTTGCTGGGCACATGGACATGAACTGGCACAGCTGTTATGGATGTCCAGAATGGTATCTGCTCCCTCTCAGCTAGTTACAGGACGCCAGGGCCCTGGTGGCTGAGGAGAAAGAAACGTGCCCCACTTTTTTCCCTCTAGGTTGTAAGTTATACTGGCCCCTACAGGGCTCCAAGCTCAACTCACTTACACTAGGCTCTTCCCATAATTTTATCACCAGTGGTTTGGGCTGCTGCAGTCGGGTCTCACCATATTCTCCAAAGTTGGTTCTGAGGCTCTTGGCTGCTAGGGTCCTGAGTTGCGTGCATCCACACCATCCATTTAGATCCACAGTGTCCCTCTAATTTGCATGGGATTTCCTCTGCTGTTTTCTCCCTAACTCTTCCCTGAGATTGCACTCTTTCCATGTTTTTTTTCACTATCTTCCCCTAGACTAGAGCAGTAAGCTCCCTCCCTATTCTGCCATCTTGGTTTATCCTCCTACCTTAGCATAGTTTGAATTTTTTTTTTTTTTGTGGAGAAAGAAGAGTATTTGAGTAGGCATTTGACAAAGTGATTAAGACATCACTTGGGACAACCATATATCATATTGAAGTGCTTGGGGTTGAGACTCAGTTCCTCTGATTCCAATTTTCTGCTAATGCATAGGCAGAGAAACAACATATGATCACTGAGATACTTGGATCCCTGCTACCTACATGGTAGACCCAGATTTGGAACCTATTGAGAAGCTAGGAATGTGGCTTTTGGTGTAATAAATTTGCAGTGCCTATCAGATAGTCAAAATATGAGGCAGGGTGATGTAATATACAAATGAAAAGATTGGCCAAGGAAGGGGTACCAAAGGCTCACTTAGAGTAAACAAATGGAGGCCAGAGAGTGAGGACTGACTCAGAGTCTCAGAAAAATTGTTATGGGGCCGGCACTGTGGTGCAGCGGGTTAATGCCCTGGCCTGAAGCGCCGTCATCCCATATGGGCGCATCCCATATGAGTCCCAGTTGCTCCACTCCAATCCAGCTCTCTGTTATGGCCTGGGAAAGCAGTAGAAGATGGCCCAAATGCTTGGGCCCCTGCATCCACGTGGGAGACCCAGAAGCAGCTCCTGGCTCCTGGCTTCGGATCAGTGCAGCTCCAGTAATTGCAGCCATCTGGGAAGTGAACCATCAGATGGAAGACCTCTCTCTCTCTCTGCCTCTCCTCTCTCTGTGTAACTCTGGCTTTCAAATAAATAAATAAATCTTTTAAAAAAAAAAAGAAAAATTGTTGTGAGTCTGCAGAAGTTCTCTTCTGGTTGATTATATTTCCTCAGAGCAACAGAAAAGGAGAGTAGAGAGAGACATTCAAGGTTGTTGAAAACAGATATGAAAGGGAGATGGGGGTCCGCACTGTGGCGCAGCGGACTAAAGCCCTGGCCTGAAATGCTGGCATCCCATATGGGCATCAGTTCGAGTCCTGGCTGCTCCACTTCCTATCCAGCTCTCTGCTATGGCCTGGGAAAGCAGTAGAGGATGGCCCAATTGCTTGGGCCCCTGCACCTCCATGGGAGACCCAGGAGAAGCTCCTGGCTCCTGGCTTCAAATCAGCGTAGTTCCGGCCACTGTGGCCATCTGGGGAGTGAACCAGCTGATGGAAGACCACTCTCTCTGTCTCTACCTCTCTGTAACTCAATCTTTCAAATAAATAAAATGAATCTTTAAAAAAAGGGGGGGGAGCTAGAATGAATATTGGACATGCTACTGATTTTCTAGAGGACAATAAGGAGCAATGTAAAGTTCAAGGTTATCAATTTAAAATGAAATCCAAACTAAACTAAACTACTGTCTATGTGTATGTACAAAGTATATTTGGATTTAAATAGGTTTGTTAGAGTGTAATCAAAGCATTTGGACATTGTTGATGGTGAGAATGATAATGATGATGGTAATGATAACAAAAGCTAACCTTATAGTGCATACCATGTATCAGGAAGGAATTTCTCTAAACACTTTATGTAAGTTATCTATTCGTTGCAATAACCCTATGTAGTGCATCTAACTATTATTGTTGCCATTTCATGCAAAATTGAGACAGAAATATTTGGTAACTTATTGACACTGGTAAATGGTGAATACAAAAAGTCTCTTTAAGTCCAAATAATCTGATTGAATGCAATAATAATTCAATATTCCCATGAAGGAATGTGATATCTCGTTTAAAAGGAGAGGAATAAAGAAACAAAGGATAGTCACAAAGTGGTAGAATAATAAAGTATGGGTCTCAGTGGGGTAGAAAAGGACGAATTCTGGAGTTGAAATCTTCAAAGAAGTAAGCTATAAAGATAAGAATTGTTGGTTGGAGAATGGAACACTTGAAATAAAAAATTATGAAGGGATAGTCATGTGGTCTAGCAATTAAGACACCCATGCCCCATGTTAGCAGTGGCTTCCTGATTTTCACTTCCTGCTAATGCAGTCTGAGGCAGAATGTTATGTGCAAGTGGTTGGGATTCTGCCACCCCGATATGAAATCTGGATTTAATTTCTAGCTCCCCAGCCATTGAAATTCTCTATGTCTATCTCTCTACTTCTCAAATATAGAAATAATTTTTAAATCTATAAATGGGCCAGCACCATGGCTCAATAGGCTAATCCTCTGCCTGAGGTGCTGGCTCACAGGGTTCTAGTCCCGGTCGGGGAGCCGGATTCTGTCCCGGTTGCTCCTCTTCCAGTCCAGCTCTCTGCTGTGGCCTGGGAAGGCAGTGCAGGATGGCCCAAGTGCTTGGGCCCTGCACCCGCATGGGAGACCAGGAGGAAGCACCTGGCTCCTGGCTTCAGATCAGTGCGGTGTGCCAGCCACAGCGCGCTGGTCGCAGAGGCCATGGGGGGTGAACCAACGGAAAAAGAAGACCTTTCTCTCTGTCTCTCTCTCTCACTGTCCACTTTGCCTGTCAAAAAAAAATCTATAAATGAAGATTCTAAAGGATGTAGATATATTTGGAAACATTAAGTCTAAATATAATCCGGTAAAAATGTAACTAATGTAATAGAGTATAACATTTATATGGAAAGACATCAAGGAAGTGAGAGCAAATTACTAAAAGCATTATTTGCAGGAGTATTAAAATCATCAAGGTAGAACTACTTTTGATAAGAATGACTTAAACACAGGGGCTAAAATGGTCAACAAATGAAGGAGGTTGGCACTCAGCTGGTGACTGAGGGAGGATAAGATTGCCATTTTGGCAAATAAAAATACAGAATGCAAAGATACATTTGAATTTCCTATTTTAAAAATTGAATATTCTTTAGTCTAAGAATACCTCTAATAATGAATGGTACACATATGCCAAGAAATCATTTGTTGTTCTCCTGAATTTCAAATATAGCTGAGCATCTTATAATTTATATGGAAAGCCTAATAATGGAGCCAGTGTCTCAGTTCAGATTTATCTTCTTTAAAAACTAAATTCATAAACTGTATGACATATTCTTATCCCCCAGCATTACTTAAACAAATAAAGTGATGAATAAGTCTTACCAAGTCAAATTTTTGCTTCTAGTTTGCTAAATTAGAATAAACATATTCCATAATCTTCTAATATATATTCACATGAAAATATACATGCATATGGCCTTTTATGAAGGCAAAACTATTTTAAATGTATAAATGGCAATCTAAAATTTTTATCACCAGGTATATATGCAATAGGATACCAATGGGCAGGCTCCCTGATCATCTCTCTGTTGTTAATTCAGTTTAGTGAATAAGTCCAATTATGATGACTAGAAAATAGCCTATGCATTATCGCAAACCATCTTTCATCTTTGATATAAATGGGAAAAGAGTCCTCTCAGTAATTTCACAGTTATATTTAAAACAAATTTAGTATTGTGTTTGAAGTTATGCTTTTAAAGGCAATAGGCTCCATAATGTGGAATCAATACCATAAAAACCTCTATCATTAAATGTGATTTCTTTTCATTTTCTAATGTTGTTTTATGCTATTTCATCATTAATTTAATCCTTATTAAATTATATAGACACAATCATAAAAGATAGGAAGATCTATGAATAAAAAGGATAGTAATCTAGACCTGCAAACTGTTAGTGATCACTTTATAATTATTGTTAACACATTGTTGAAATTTGACTGAAGTACATTATAAGTTACTGTAGCTGACCAAGATAGAGTAAAAAGAACCAGATTTACCCTTCTAACTAAAACAACCAAAAACTACAAAATATTTCAAGAGACTAGACACCAAGCATCACAAGAGAGTGATTGCTTAGTGATTGCTAAGTTCAATGATTGCTCTACCTTTGTCTTGAGTTTCCAGGCTGCCATACGAGAAAAGTTTCTAGACTGTCAGTCTCCATAAGTTGAGGAAGAAGATTTGATGTATTGAAGTCTAGAGAGGCTAGAGTATCCATGACAGTATGTGCAGGAGGGAAAAGCTGCAGAGGGAAAGAAGTCCAGAGACCTTCAGGTGTCTCTCTCTATGTGTCCAGCGCAATAATGATCAGCACATTCACATGAGGAAAATGCACAGGCAGGGAGAAGGATCACAGAAGATGATTAGAGGTAATCAGGTTCACTTCTCTCACAGGAGCAAGTCTGGTGCCATTTCCCTAAGCCATATCGGAAATCACATGGGACACTGGGTCAACATCTGTTCAATTATGAGAATATGTAGCTCCAGATCTAGCACTGCTGGTCCTAACTAAAAGAAATTTTTAAAACATGACCCCAGTTTACTGGCATTGTGGCAGAACAGGTAAGGCCTCCTCCTGCAATGCCGGCATCCCATACGGGCAGTGATTCATGTCCTGGCTACTCCATTTCCAATCCAGTTCCCTGCTAATGGCCTGAGAAAAGCAATGGAAATGGCCCAAAGACTTGGGCTCCTGCTATGCACGTGGGAGAATGGCTCCTGCCTTCAGAATGGCTCAAGCCTAGCCATTGAGGCCATCGAGGGAGTGAACCAGCATATTGAATACTTCTCTCAGTCTCTCTTTCTCTCTCTGTTACTCTGATTTTCAAATAAATAAATAAATCTTTAAAAATAACTTAATTAACTAATTTTTAAAAATGACATTCAAATTATCAAGTTCTTTCCAACTAACTAAATTTTGTCCCAAGACAAAGTTCAAAAATATTTACAAAAATACAAAAATACTCAACCTCCAGTAAGGTAAACATCATAACATCTAACATACAGTAAAAAGTCACCAGGCATGCAAAGAAGCAAGAAAATACACTCTATATGGAGGATAAATGTGGATTAAATAATCAAAACTGACACAGATGTTATAATCACAACAAAAGGACACTAAAACAGTTGTAACAACTGTATTTAATGTGTTTGAAAATAAAACATGATATAAACAAGATTCAAATTGAACTCCAGAAATGAAAGCTAGAATGAATGAGATGCAGAATATGTTGCATACAAATAATAACAACTTAGAAACTTCAGGAAAAAATTGGGAAACTAAATTAAAAAACAAAAGAATCCAGAATAACATACAGTAAAACAAGAATAACAACAACAATGACAAAAGGTCAATTAGCTGTGAGACAACATAAAATAGACTAAAATATATTTAATAATAGTTCCCAAAGCTTTGGAAAAGGGAGAAGACAGATGAAATGGACAAAAATCATAATAAAATTTTTTCAAACATGATAAAAACTATAAACTCATAGATACAAGAAACTTCATTTGCCCAATACTCCACACGTCATGGTGTATCCTTACTAAATTGTTTAAAACCAGACATAAAGAGAAAAATCTTGCAAGTAGACAGAGAAGGAGTACATATTATGTACAGAGGAATAAAGGTAAAGATCACTCAAATTTTTGTCAAAATGTCTACAGTCCTTTTTTCTACTCCTGAGGAACAGTGTTATTTTTCTTCATACAATTTGTTGAACTCTTTACTTAGTGTAGGTTTAATCTTATGAGTTCAAAGTAAACTGAAAGTAGATCATTGTAAAAATAAATAGAGAGAACAGGAGAGAAAGAGTGAGAGGGTACGGTGGGAAGTATCACTATGTTCCAAAATCTGATTTATGAAATACATGAAATTTGTATACTTTAAATAAAATTTTTTAAAAATTTTTTTTGACAGGCAGAGTTAGACAGTGAGAGAGAGAGAGAGAGAGACAGAGAAAAAGGTCTTCCTTTTTCCATTGGTTCACTCCCCAAGTGGCCACTACGGCCAGCGTGTTGCGGCCAGCATGTTACGCGGATCTGAAGCCAGAAGCCAAGTGCTTCCTCCTGCTCTCCCATGCGGGTGCAGGGCCCAAGGACCTGGGCCATCCTCCACTGCCTTCTCAGGCCACAGCAGAAAGCTGGACTGGAAGAGGAGCAACCAGGACAGAACCGGTGCCCTGACCGGGACTTGAACCCAGAGTGCTGGTGCCACAGGCAGAGGATTAGCCTAGTAAGCCATGGTGCTGGCCCTAAAAATGTTTTAAAATTTGAAAAGATTTTTTTAAAAAATTGCTATTTAAAACCAGTTAAAGTAGTTTCTGAGCAAAGAAAATTAGCAGATATGAAAAGTCATTTATAATCTTGAAAGTGTCAAGTTATTTGGAGGTTTATGATATTTATTTATTTATTTTAGAAGATTTATTTATTTATTTATTTGAAAGGTACAAAGTTAGAGAGATGGGAAGAAACACAAACAGAAGGAGTATTTCCATCTGCTTGTCATTCTCCAAATGCCCACAACAATCAAGACTAGGCCATGCAGAAATCAGGAAACAGGAGCTCTATCCATGCCTCCTACATCGGTGGAGAAACATTAGTTCTTGGGCCAATATCCACTGCTTCCCTGGAGTAGTAGCAAGAAACTGATCAGAAACTAAGAGGAACAAGGACTCAATCCAGGTACTCTGACAGTAGCATGTGGACATCTCAAGCAGCAGTTCAACACACTGCACCACTGCACACACCCCAGGACATATGCTTTTAAGCTGTTAGGCACCTAGTAACGTAGTTTCAAAGCATATCAAAAACTGATAGAAAATCCTTACTTAAGGTATACTAAGCTGATCTTCTGTATATTAAGATAATCGAAAATGAATCTTGATGTGAATGGAAGGGGAGAGGGAGTGGGAAAGGGGAGGGTTGTGGGTGGGAGGGACGGTATGGGGGGGGAAGCCATTGTAACCCATGAGTCGTACTTTGGAAATTTATATTCATTAAATAAAAGATAAAAAAAAACTGATAGAATTACAGTGAAAAATTGAAAACTGTTTAATTTAGTCAGATATTTTAATAATCCTCACTATAACTGGTAAAATAAGAATACAAAACATCACTAAGAATAGACAAGACTTTAACGTTATCAACTTATTTGACCTAATTGACATTTATAGGATAATCCACTTAACAACCATGAAAACTCATTGTTTTCATGTGCAGATAGAGAATTAACTAACGTTGAACATTTCATAGACAATAAAACACAAATCAATAAACTTAAAGGTAATTGTGCCATATACAGAATGTTCTCTATGTAGTATAATTATATTAGAAATAAAAACAGAAATATCTCTGAAATCACTAAGTGACTGGAATAAAATATACCACTAAATATCCTATTGGTCAAAATAAGAAATCAAGAGGTAAATTAAGAAACATTTCAAACTGAATACAAATATAAGTGCATTAAATAAAGAATTATATATTTGTGATGCTGATAAAGCAATACTTGGGGGGAGGATCCAAAATGGCCGACTAGGAAAAAGAAGTGCTGATTTTGGCCAGGGGAAGATAACAGAAGAAAAGAAAGTGCAGTCTCAGGAGAGAGTTGAAGAGAGGTTTGTAGTGGAAATTACACTAAAAGAAGCAAGGCCCCACGGAGCAGCATAGACAGTACAAAGACACAGCAGCAAGTGGGGACACCACTCACGACTTCCACCCCTGGATCTGGAGGAGACACCATCTTCTAGGAATGAGCACTGGCCTCTAGATAGCCACTAGAGGAGAAGACCTTCTACTAAGCCAAAGAGGCATAGTTCAAAGATAAAAGCCTTCAGAGGAGAAAACTAACAAGTATCTCCACAAATGCCTAAAAATAAATGCAGAAAAAAAAAAGAAATATGAACAAGGAAGACAATATGACTCTCTAAAAGGAATGCAAAACCCTCCAATATTAGAATATAAAGACAAAAATATTGATGAAATAACTGAAAAGGAATTCAAAAGAATGATCATAAGATTGCTCAAAAACACAGAGAAACAAATATATGAGATAAAGAAATCCAGACACAACATGGATGGAAAACTTTGCCAAGAGTAGAGATACTGAAGAGAAATCAGACTGAAGTATTAGAAATGAAGAGTTCAATATGTCAAATAGAAAATAGTGGAAAGTGTTAACAACAGATTTGGTGAGGCAGAAGAAAGGATATCCAAGCTAGAAGACAAATATTGAAAAGTTCTCACTTGGCCGGCGCCACAGCTCACTTAGCTAATCCTCCGCCTGCAGCGCCAGCACCCTGGGTTCTAGACCCGGTTAGGACACCGGATTCTGTCCCGGTTGATCCTCTTCCAGTCCAGCTCTCTGCTGTGGCCCTGGAAGGCAGTGGAGGATGGCCCAAGTGCTTGGGCCCTGCACCCGCATGGGAGACCAGAAGGAAGCACCTGGCTCCTGGCTTTGGATCGGCGCAGAACGCTGGCCCCAGCACACCAGCCATAGTGGCTATTTGGGGAGTGAACCAATGGAAGGAAGACCTTTCTCTCTGTCTCTCTCTCTCTCACACACTGTCTAAACGCTGCCTGTCCAAAAAAAAGTTCTCAGTCAGTTGGACCAGGAAAAAAAAAAAAAGAAGAAGAAAGAACCTAGAAAAACTGAAAACAGTGTTCCTGAAGGAAGAACAAATTCCAATTCTTCTCAAACTATTCAAAACAATTGAAAGGGTGCAAATCTTCCCAAACTCCTTCTATGAAGCCAGCATCACTTTAATTCCAAAACTAGAAAAACATACAACAAAGAAAGAAAACTATAAGCCAATATCCCTGATGAACATATTTTCAAAAATCATCAACAAAATACTAGCTAACTGAATGCAAACAAGACACCAGAAAGATTATTCACCAAACCAAAGGGAATTTATCACTAGTATGCAATGATGGTTCAACATATGCAAATTATCAATGTGATACATCACATTAACAAATTGAAGGATGAAAACCATATTATCTCAATAGAAGCAGAGAGAGCATTTGATAAAATACAATGTCCTTTCATGATAAAAAACCTTAAGCAAATTGGGTATAGAAGGAACATTCCTCAACATAATCAAAGTAATATGACAAACCCACAGCCAGCATCATATTGAATGAGGAAAAGTTGGAAGCATTTCCACTAAGATCTGGAACCAGACAAGGATGTCCACTTTCACACTGCTACTCAATATAGTTCTGAAAGTCGTAGCCAGAGCCAGTAAGCGAGAAAAAGGAATCAAAAGGATACAAATCAGACTTGATAAACAGGTAATTGTTTTTAACCAAGGTATAAATGTAATTTAGTGTAAAAAGCTTGGTCTTTTCAAAAACCTATGCTGGAAAATTTGGATATGCAAAAAAATTAACTTTTAATGTCTTTCAGATTTATCCATATTATTGTAAATGACAGGATTTCTTTCTTTTTAAAGATTAATAGTATTCCACATTTTCCTTACACACATTTTTTAATCCTTTCTATTAATGAACACTTTGATTCCACATTGTAACTGTTTTTGAATAGTGCTAGGATAAACATAGGAGTGCAGATATCTCTTCAGTAAAATCATTTCACTTCCTATGGATATGGACCTAAAGTGAAACAAGCCAAATATTGAATGATCTCATTGGTACATAGACTCTCAAATGTTGAACTCAAAGAATTAGATGATTAGGGAGATTTAGGTAGATGGTGAAATAATTCAAAATTTCAGTTATCTAGAAGGAATAAGTTTAGAGACCTAAAATACAACAAGATATTGGAGTTAATAACAATGTGGTGTGCCCTCTGGGAGGCAGCAGGTAATAGTTCAAGTACTTGTGTCCCTATCACACATATGAGAGACCTAGATTGAGTTTCTGGCTCCTGTCTTCAGCCTGCTTCATTACTGGCTATGGTGGGCAGTTGGGGAGTGAATCAGTGGAAAAGATTCTCTCTCTCTCTCTCTCTCTCTCTCTCATTCTCTCTCTCTCTCTTCCTCTTTCTCTCTCTCTTGCTGTGTGTGTATATGTTTCAAATAAATTAACTAAGCAGAGAATGTTTTAAAAAAGAAAAATACTGAGAGTAGATTTTAAGCATTATCAACACACAAATAAATATGCCAGGTAATAATATTTAATTAGGCTGATTGAGTAATTCTATTATGTATGCATATTTCAAAACATCATATGGTACATAATAAGTGCAATTTTTATCCAAAATAATGAATTTAAAAATGTATACATGCTAAAGATATAGCTTACTGTATGCCAGTTATACCTCATCAAATCTTTTAAAAAGAAAAGAAAGCTTACAGACAAGAAAAAAAAAAGAAAGAGGAAAACAACACAAGTTTTGGCAAACAGAAAAGCAATGGATTAAGTGACAATTTGCAGCAGGGCTGAAATAACTGGATTCTAAGCAAATACCATGAAAAATAAAGGAATTGTTGGTTCCAGGTATCTCTCAAAACGAGATGAGAAAGAAAATCCAACATCCATTCTCCATAATACCCAGGACTATCCCAGCCAGGCCACTAGCCTCCAGGTAGGGTACTAAGTTGGTCTTTTCTAGAAAATCAGACTGGCACAGAGAAAAATATGAAGACAAAGTACAAAACTGTCCACTCTGTTTATCCTACAACACAGCTAACAGTCAACAAGCCTCAGCCATGCTCTCAAGATTTCCAGTCTTACTTTGTTCCTCCTATTCTTAAATATGAATGCAAAACCTGAGATTACAAAGCACCTGAGAAAAATCCCTGAGAAGAAAATATAACCAAAAAAAAACAAAAAAGCGGCTAGGGCCGTGGCTCACTAAGCTAATCCTCCGCCGGTGGCACCAGCACCACGGGTTCTAGTCCCTGTTGGGGCACAGGATTCTGTCCTGGTTGCTCCTCCTCCAATCCAGCTCTCTGCTGTGGCCCAGGAAGGCAGTGGAGGATGGCCCAGGTCCTTGGGCCCTGCACCCGCATGGGAGACCAGGAGGAAGCACCTGGCTCCTGGTTTCAGATCGGCACAGCGCACCGGCTGTAGGGGCCATTTGGGGGGTGAACCAACGGAAGGAAGACCTTTCTCTCTGTCTCTCTCTCTCTCGCTGTCTAACTCTACCTGTCAAAAACAAAAACAGCAACTTTGGGGAAAAAAACAGTCTGAAGCTTTCAGAAAGAATTAACATGACTTTCTTCAGAGGGGTAAGAGAGCATATTACAAGCAGAAAACAAAAGGAATATTGAAGAAAACAGAAAGGAAACTGAAATGTAAAGTTATAATTTTATTATATAATTCTCAGTAAATATATGCATAATTTTGATAATGAAAAATACAAAAGTAGAAATGAAACATTTACAAAAAGGATAAGAAAATAAAATTGAGACAATCACCCAGAAAAAAAAGAAGATAAAGATAAAAAAACAAGAAACACTTAAGAAAAAACAACCAGAGAATTTGTTCAGGAAGTCATTATTCTAATGAAAAACAAAATTTTTAAAAGAAAAAGAAACAATGAGACAAGAGGAAATGAGGAATAAAATAATTTATGAAAATGTCCATAAATTCAAGAACATGAATTTAAAGATTAAAATGATCCATTGAGCCCAATGCATGAAAATGTCCCTGCCCTAACTGGGAACAAAGGAACTAAAAGAAGAGCTTACTTGCTCCCAGAGAGGAGGAGGGTGGGAAAACCAGGCACAGAATAAAAAGAGGAAGGATCAGATGTCTTCAGGCTTCTCAGTGAGCATCACTAAAGCTAGAATTAGTTTTATAAAATCTGAAGCAAAATAATTTCCAGGCTAGAAGATTATCTGCAAACATGTAAAAATTCACCATGTATCATGTACAACAAGGCCTTTAGCTACAAAAAAGATGTAGAATAGGGCAAAAGGCATCCAATGTGGGAAAGATGAGAGTCCCCAGGGTAAGGTGAAGGGAAATCCCTCTTAACAGCTGTGCACCAGACATAAAATACCACCAATCCATACTGGAGAATGTCACCTTCCCCCTAAAAAGATGAAATTGGTAGTTCACTGATGTACTTGAAAACCTTAAGAAAAGATGTGGACAATTCTAGGGAAACTTCAGCATCGACTTAGTTACAAATAGAAAAACTACATGCCCAGTGAGGATAATCCATGACTTTATGAAAAACAAAATACTGAATAATAAATAAAATCAATCATAACTTATCAGATCACTGAAGTTTTGAGTAGTGCTTATGAAGTGGGCAGGCATACAAGTTAAAATCGATTAGGTTTGTCGGCTGGAAGACCACGCCTTCGCCACGCCCCTGTGTGTCCTCATCCCCCTGGCCACACCTGGGTGCCCACCAGCCAATCAGGTTAATTGACCACTCCCCTTTGGAAGTGGGTTAAAAGCCTAGGGCACAGTGTGCCCGGGCCTGCTCTTTTTCCCTGGCCTCTTGCTAGGAAGGGGGCTTGCTGTAGCCCTGCACCTCCAGGGCGCATGGCCTTTGGGCCATGTGCTCTAGGCTTCCTGGCCTAGATGCTCTTCCACATGGCTGGTTCCTGGTGCTCAGTATGAACCCCTATTCACCTCTGTCCCCTAAATGAAGCTCTCACTCTCTTATGCACCTTTCTTACTAAATAAAAGCTTAAAATGTACTATGCTGCCTTGTTTATCTGTGCCGGTATTTAGAATTCTCTAAATATTAGGCAAGAACCCTCTCGGGCTTATTAATATTGGAGATTTAGTAATAAGCCCGTGGTGAAATTGTAAGGCACCCCAAATTCCGGTAGTACATGTGGCACCCCAGATAGCATTTCTAGGGGACTTTAAGAGGCCACATTTTACTGTGAATTTTAGGGGGTCTTGTCCAATTTCACTTACATGGTCATAATAATTGTCTAACCAAAATAACAACATAATTATATTAGGAAATGAGGAATGAGAAAGATATGTATGCATTATGGGTCCAAGCGGAGGAAAGATTATTCCTGATGCTCTGAACTGGGAAATTAGTTGTTAATATTCAAAAGTGGGAAACAAAAATGTGTAGTTTCCATCACATTGTCCACAGACTTGACTAGTTTTAAACCACCCTAAGTTACAAACAGAATTGCTTTGGGGGCAAGGAGAGTGAGGCACGGGGTGATAGACAACTAATTTTCCTAAAAGTCTTGGTGAACTATTTGAGTATACATAACCATATTAAAATGGAGAAGATTTTCATCCAGTATAGGGGCATGATCTATAAATTAACTGTTAAACAAAGAATATCCACCACTTAAAATTGCCACAATCTTCATCGCCTACTGTGTGATAAATGGATGATGTAAATGTGTCTGTGCACACGTGCACACTTTTGTATGGATTTAATGTGGATGAAACATATGAATAATGATCCCCTCCTGGCCTTCAGGAGCATCAAATTGCTCCCTGCACTAGAAATTAAAAAAAACAACACTAAAGTCACATGGTATCAGCTTAAGAAAGGAAAAGAGTTCCCTGGTTAGCTAAAAAATACAGTGTAACTTCATTGAGACTAATTTACCAAAGAAAGAAGACAACCAAGGAAACCATGCAAAATTAGAATCTTACTAGGAAGTGTTGGTAATGTCATTTCAAGACCTGCCCAAGGGAAAAGATGCTCTGCTTACAGCCCAAAAGCCACATGGCTCTTCCAGCCTTACTGAGGAGATGGTTTTCCCCTTTGTCACTGTTTGCTGACATCAGACATTGGGGTTACTCAGCCTACTCCCTTTGGTCTGATTCTTTGCCAGTCACAAAATTGACCTATAAAGATCAAATGTGCTCATCAGAGAACACAAATGCTTAGTACTCTTGGTAGTTGCATTTCTCATTGGAAATTAATCTAATTTACTTGTTTCTTTTGATCTAGGTTAATGTAAGTTCATCCCTAAGAGATTAATCAACATTTAACATACTATTAAAATACAATTTTTTCAGTTTGTAATTATGAGTTAGTGGAGATGAAATAGAGTATCATGTTTTTTAAACTGCCAGGGAATATGTGTGTGAGATAAATCTGAAGAAGAATATATCTTCTAATTTTAAAATATCAAAGTACATTTGGGAATAAAAATTTTCTTTCTCTGAGTTGTAATGAGCCTGGGTAAAGGGTAAAATGCTTAAGAGCTTTGAGTTTAACTGGGAAAGTATTAAATTAATCCAAATGAAGCAATTCAGCCAAATTATAATTGTTTTGTGTGCTGTTTTTAAAAACACACTTACAAACTAAAAAAAAATTTAAAAACTCTGTGCTTGAATATACAACATAAAATTATGTCTACTGTGTAAATGGCCACTTCAATGAATTAAACAGTGCCCTAACAGTCTTGAGAAGATAATGCAATTTACCAAAGGTTTAAATTATTCCCCCTGCACAGTTTACACATTGGATATATATCACCTATTAAAGTCAAAGGATGGTTTCTGTAAAGGCTGTCACTTGTCTTAGCAAAGAGGTGACTTCAAGTGAAATATTGAGAGTTCAGGCATTCTCCCACCTAAGAAACATTTGCATTCAAGGAGAAAGTTGAAATGATCGAAGCTACCAGAATCAGTTTTTATAAAAGGTAAAACATATTTTAAATGAAAATTCAACTTCTGATTTGCTAGTAACATTTCTGAGATTTAATGACTATGTATGATATGTCATAAAGGGGGGAGTGGAAAGGATCACCAGGATAACTCAGCTAGACCCACACCACGAAGCCATGAAGCAAAAGAAAGGCCCTGAGGAAAACTCTGTGTTTCATAACACATGTTATTCAGGAGTTCCTCATTTCCCACAAACTCTGACTTGATTGTTTAGATGATTAGGCAAGACCTAGTTTTCAAGGATGTTTCCATGTACACAGCAGAAATGAGTCAACGATACCAAGTGCTAACTTGAGAACATCTGCAATGCCTCTGATTTCAGCAAAAACACCTTTGTACCATGAAGAAGATCAGAGCATTCTTGATTTGGGATTATGAAACAAAAGGCAGAATGAGAAATAAGACAACAAGAGACATTCAGAAAGACCTGAAGCCAACTAATCAAGTGTTTTGGAATTCACTGACTACAAGCATTTCAGCCCAACCGCTTTGCGCTTTGGATTAATCCACATGGGAGGGCCAGAGTTTGGGCATAGTGGGTAATGTCACAGCCTGCAATGTTGTCATCCCATGTCCCAGCTGCTCCACTTCCATCCAGCCCCCTACTAATGGCCTGGAAAAAGCAGGAGGAATATGGCCAAGTTCTTGGGCCCTTCCATGTGGGATACCCGGAAGAATCTCCTGGCTCCTGGCTTGGTCAACACTGGCCATTGCGGCCAACTGGGGAGTGAACCAGAAGACAGAAGATTTCTCTCTCTCCCTCTGTTTTTCCCTCTTTCTCTGTAACTCTGTCTTTTGAATAAAGAAATAAATAATTTTTAAAAATTAAAATAATTTGTCAATGGTACATTGCCCTGAATTGCTTTGAATTTTGACGCCTGCTTCTACCCTCTTTAAGCATGCCTTTGTTATTTTAATAAATATTTATGGAGATCTACTATATGTTAATTGTGACTATTATCTACTATGTGCTAATTGTGACTATTATCCCAAAATTTACACTTACTTAATCCATCTTTAGTCAAAATGGACCATGGCCTTGACCAAAAGCTTTCCCCTACATATTCCACCTTTTTCCTTGACCTGACAATGTGTTTAGATGCTCTTTGATAAATAAATTCCCTGACAGAGAAGGGAAAAGGAGGAGCTCTCACCTCGCTTAAGTTTAAGTCCCTAAACCTGTCCTCCCCAGAAAATCTTGACCTAAAATTTTCTCACCATTTTCTCATCTCAAAAATCCAACTCTATCTCTCCACGTATCTAATATACTTAAAAAGGAATAAATCCATATAAATATAGACCATCTGGTAATTTTTTTCTTGTTTGTTTTAAATAGGAATAGTTAGTATCTCAGATGAATGTTTAATTGGTAGAATTTCAGAGAGTGTTGCAAACTTAAATGAGGATATCTAACATGATAAAAGCAATTTCTCATTTGTATTTTGTAGGGCGTTAGAGAACTTTGGAAGTCCCTGCGACCCTTCCTTTGAGTGACAGAATGATTGTTTCATTTTGCTGTTATCCCAGCTCAGATCTTGATGAACCTGACCAAATAACTTCATCAATGTTGCTAAGCCTAGGGATGGTTTAAGTATTATCTTAACTGCAACACGAAAATAAGCATTTGGAAGATCTGACTTGAAAAATCTACAGGGAGAGGAGAGTAAATTTTGGGAGTATAAGTAAATGAAAAATTTAAAAAGTTAGGAATTGTATATCTATGTCTAAAAAAGTCCTAGGCTGTCTTTGACACTAAAAGTTTTCGATATTCCCAAATAGCATGTACAATATTTTACAGCTACGATTTTTTGAATAACTTGGAGAATTTTATAATTATTTACAAAGAGAAAGAAAATTTTACTTCTATATAAGCAGATTATGAAATAAAGTTTTAGTTATTACTTTTAACAATTCAGAAGAAATATTGGAATATCAAAGACAGACTTGTATCCACATTTTAATAATAAATAATAATCTACTATAAATGACAAAAATATTTCCCAAAGCCAGAAATCAACCATAGTAAATCTACTAGGTATATCCAGTTCTTTAATTTATATGCATGCCATTTAGCAAAGATTCAGTTTCTCTATCACAACTTTTTTCATGAATATTCCAAGAATAGAATAAACTGAACCCAAACACATTGAAATATCAGAAATGAACATAATCCCTGAACATAATGAAATGATAGAACTGAGGACACAACTCTGACAGAGTAGGAAAAATATATACTCATATCATTCTTTAATAATTGTTAAATTATGGAGACAGGTGTTTAACCTAGCAGTTAGGAGACCAGTGAAGATGTTCATGTCCCACACTGGAATACCTGGATTCAATACCCACCTCTTGTTCCTTATTCTAGCTCTGCTAGTGTAAATCCCATAGGAACATTTCTTAAGCTACTGATTTATACATTACTGTTGTAGTATTAGTCATTAGTTATAAACTCTTTAGAAAAGGAAATAATGCTCACTAATAATCTATGTGAATAAATCAAGTCAATTTAAAATCATATTTAAAATTGTGACAGAATAACACTTTTATTGACAGTGTTTAACAACGTGGAGGTGGGATTATAGGAATATTTCAGAGGAGATTGACTTTAAACTATTCTACCTCAAAATTTTTATCATCAGTATAAAGAGAGAATAAACATCAAATATATGCATAGGGTTACTCTAGATCTTCATTTCTTATAAGTCAATTCTGATATTTTAGGAATTCTTAAATTCTTAAGTCATAAATGTCTAGAGATTAAAATATTCTTTAACTATCTCTTTAGTGTCTTGTTCATCTGTTTTTGTGTTTCTCTAATTCATTATACAAGAGTATTTTGTAAGTTCATGGAAAATTAAAAGATAAACTTATTTGGCTACAAAAAATGTTGAAAACCATGCATTTGAGGGGTTTTCAAAATTTCATATAAAATTCATATTATGAAAAAAGTGTATATGAATTTCAAAATACTTTGTACCAAAATAAACACTTTTTGACGTCCTCTCATCTAAGAGCTCAGTATCTTAGTCAAAAATCAAAGGAAAGTAAAATATAAAGTTTACAAACTCCCAATTTAATTTTTTTTTAATTTTAGTTTCAGTTTTAGAGGTAGAAAACAGGCTGAGGGTGGGTGGGAGGGAGAACTCCCACCCACTGGATTACATCTCTATTCCCTGAAATGCCTGGGGTTGGCCCACACCAAAGCCGGGAGCTGGGAACCCTGTGCAGGTCCCTCACTTGAACAGCAGGAACCCAATTATTTGAGCCATCACCTGCTGCTTCCTAGAGTACCCATTAGCAGGAAGCTGGAGCCAGGAGTGGAGCTGGGCGCCACAATATAGGATGCAAGTATCCTAAGAGGCTTCTTACCTTCTAGGCCAAATGCCTTCCTCAACCTTGTGATTCTTAGTAAGACCTTTAAGTTCAATTAAAACATTAATTATATTCATCAACTATTCCTTGCCAGGATAAAAAGCAAGAGATCAAATTAATTCTTAAAACAAATAAATGAGTTTTTGCTTGCTTTTTTATACCAAAAAGTTCTTTGGCATGGATTTTTGGAAAAGCATTATTTATGTCTAAATCTAATATTTATGAAAAATATTAAGTCAATAAATTCTCTCAAATAATCTAATGCAAAACTATAATATTACTCTTAGCTTTTTGATGTATTATAATATAATACTATGCCCTAAGAAAGGAGTACCACTGGGTCTTGAAATAAATCTGAAAAACTACGTGTATAAATGCATTGAAAACAAAAAGAAACAATTCAAACATACAAGTACATCATTTTTGGCAGTGGGTCAGAAATGTCTCTTTTAATATATATCACAAGAACTATCAGGGATAATTAGATCTAAATTCCAAATTCAATAATGAATTCTGTTTTAAAGTAGTAAGTTTCTTCTATTATCAATTATAGGACACTTTTAGATGTCATTATCATGAAGTCAAAATTAAGTTAAGTTTAACAATTACCATCCACGTTATCTTATCAGAGAACTCTGTAAAAATAAATTTAAAAATACTACAAAAATACATTTCAGTGGCAGGAATTTGGTGTAGCAGCTAAGACTTCTCTTGCAATGCATTTATTCCATATGGAAATGCCTGAGTTTGAGTCCTGGCTCATCTAACTCCAGCTTCTTGCTAATGCAGACGCTTGGGAAGCTGTAGATAATGACTGCAGTCTTGGGTCCTTGCCACCCACATGGGAGACCTGGATGGAGTTTTCAAGCTGTCCCAGTCTATCTTTCATTTTAAAATGTTTATAAAAATATATTTGAAAACACAATTCCATGAAAAGAATAAGACAGAACAAAAAAACAAGGGCACAAAACCATGAACACAATCTGTGCTCTCTGGATGACAGAAGGCAAGAGGCTAGGTTTCCAAGGACATAATACATACATACAGTCATTCTCAGCTATCTTATTTGGTGCTTGCATAAGAAAAAACATTTTTAAATGAAATATTTTGGTGATCAAAAAGTTAACATTTTTCCTATATTTAGATGATGCTAAAATAGACACCTAAATGAAAGTAAAATGCTCCTGACACACAAAAAAAGTTTAAAATACTACTTTTAAAGTTTAGAGAGTCTCTGGATTTAAGCTTACCCCAACAGCTATGGCATAATGATATTCTATATATCAAATGAAATTAATACAAGATGAGATGACTCTTTCATCACAGCAGGCACACTAAAGTTAAAAAAACTGAATATGGATCAAGGTATTAGGTGTTTAAAGGGCAGCTCAGGTATATGGCAATATGGAAATATTTATCTTGAACCTAGATTTTTAACAACTACATAATCAAAGGTATTTTTGGGGAACTTAGTTATTTTAAAAATAACTACTAAATTTGAAAAATATCCTTATTTCCTTTTCCTAAAACATGTACTTAATTAGATCTGAAGGATTTTCATGATCATTTACAATCATTACTATATTTAAATAAAAGATACAGTGAAAGAAATTCCACAGTTGGCACATAATGCACGAATCTTACTTAAAATAATTCTCTCATGAATCCTAATAACATCCTGTTCTGATGTAAATATCTGCTTTCATTAGAATGCTTAGTGTCTATAATAATGTGCTTGCATTTCTAATTTGAATATCACATAGATAAGCAGAAATCCATTTTCAGTTATACTGTATGTGCCAGAGTTTATGTAAAACATAGAGCATTACTTAAAATAGAAAGTATATATTTCTCACAACAGAAGTACATATGAAACTCCAAGAAGTAAATTTATTCACTGTTCATTTCTTTCCCAAAGATTAGCCCTATTATATCCTAGTTGAAAATACATAGAAATTATAGCTACTGCAGCATACTTGTATATATTCATTACGTAACTTAAGGCTTTTTTATGGACAAAATGCGTTTAAAATCTTACAACAAATGATATATTCACTATGAGATTAGGAAGTATGAGATACACAGATGATACATTTGTAGTTGGGCCTATTTTTTTAAGAAAATATTTTCTTTAAAATAGGATATATTGCAGAAATGTTTAAGTAGGCATACAATACTATATCCATGGTCTCATAAATTAAATTTTTTAAAAAATTTTTATCCTAGCAAAACCATGTTACCATCCCAATAGAGAAGGCATCTGACAAAATCCTGAATCCACATTTTCTTGATAAAATAAAATAATCAACAAACTGGGAAGAGAAAAGTATTTCCTCAACCTGACAAAGATTATCTATGAAAAAAATGCAGCTATTATGACACTTAATGGGGAAAGACCAAGAGCAAGACACAGACACCACTCTTTCCACTTCTATTCAATTTTAATTTAGACAATCCAGCCAGGGAAGTTTGACAAAGAAAAGAAATAAAGGGCCTCTAGAATGGAAAAGAAGAAAGAAAAATTTCTGTGTGTGTAGGTGAGAAGTATTATTTTCTTAAAACTATATATATGAAATGCATGAAATTAGTCCCCTATATATAACTTTTAAAAATTAATTTAAAAAGCTATATGTGTACACTACACAAAGTTTAACATGCAAAATCTTGAGGAATCCACTGGAAAGATATTCAAACTGATAAGTGTGCTATAGGATACAAGATCAATAAACAAATAATAGTAATATGTCTATAAACTGACAATGAGCGAAGCAAAATGAAATTAAGAAAACAATTCTATTTGCAACACATTAGAAAAAAAATTTAGACTTAAATTCAGTAAAAGAAGTTCAAGGCTTTATCCTAAAACCCTAAAATATTGTTGAAATAAAATAAAGCTTTGAACAACTGGAGAGAGATCCCACCGTTATGGATGAAAACATATAATTCTGTTGAGATCGCAAGATTTCCCAAAACTGTTCTATAAATTCAATGAAATTTCTACCCAAATCCCAGCAGGAATTATTTTTGTTCGCGGAAATTGACAAGATGCTTCTAAAATTCACACAGAAATACAATGGAGCATAATGGTCAAACAAATCTTAGAGAAAAAAAAATAACAGCCTAAGTTGAAAGACTTTAAATTTCCAATTTCAAAATTACAGCAAAGCTGTAGTAATCAAGAGCAGTAACTGAGCAAAGATAGATACATATCAATGGAATAGAATTGAGAGTCCAGAAATAAACACTTACAGTTATGGTCAACAGATTTTTAAAAAGATTGTTCACACAATAAAATGGGAATAAAAATCTGCTCAACAAATGGTCTTGGGAGGGGCCGGCACTGTGGTGCTGAGGGTTAATGCCCTGGCCTAAAGCACCAGCATCCCATGTGGGCACTGGTTTAAGTCCCTGCTGCTCCACTTCCAATCCAGCTCTCTGCTATGAACTGGGAAAGCAGTAGAAGATGGCCCAAGTCCTTGGGCCCCTGCACCCACGTGGGAGACCTGGAAGAAGCTCCTGGCTCCTGGCTTCAGATCGGCGCAGCTCCGGCCATTGCAGCCAACTGGGAAGTGAACCATCGATGGAAGACCTATCTCTCTCTGCCTCTCCTCTCTCTGTGTAACTCTGACTTTCAAATAAATAAGTAAATCTTTAAAACAAACAAACAAACAAAAAATAATGGTATTGGGAAAACCAGAGAGTCACTTGCGAAAAATGAAACTGGACACTAAAAAAAAAAAAAAAAAAAAAAAGTTGACTTAAAATGAATTACAGGCATGAACTTCAGAGATAAAACTATAAGATTCTTAGAAGAAAATACACACAAACACATACATACACAAACACACAAACAAGACTTTCAAAATGAAAAAAACTGTTCTTTAAAATAAAAGAAAGTAAAAAGACAATGCACATGGTAGAAGGAAACATTTGCAAATATATTTTTTTAAAAAAATATTTTTTAAAAAAGAGCCTTTAGCCAAAATAAAGAACTCTGAATAACAAAAAGATAAAAAAAAATTTTAAAATGGGCAGAAGATCTGAATAGATAGTTCTCCATATCACCAGTTAACACTGGAAAATATGTTAAATATTATTACTCATTAAAATATAAATATAAATCAAAACTACAAGGGAATACTTTATAAGCACCAGAATGGTTATCAGGAAAAAGACAATAAGAAGTTTTGACAATCATGTGGAGAAAATGGAGCTTTTATGTTTCTGTGAGAGTATAACATTGCCCAGTCAATAATTTAGCAGTTCTGAACCACTAAGTATATATTCGTGTGTGTGTTTGTGTGTGTGTGTGTGTGTGTGTGTGGTTCAATGTTCAGTTGAATCCTCTTAAAAAGTTCTCCAAGTAAATTACCGCAGGATTATTCACAACAGCTAAAAGCAGAAGCATCCCAAATGACTATCAACTGATTAACAGGTGAATAAAATATGTGATATATATCAATAAAACATTACTTGCTAATGAAGAAAGAATGAACTACTAATATGTCCTACCACATGGATGAACCTGGAAAACTTTATGCTATTACAAAGTATCTGGTAGTCACAAAAAGCCACATAAAATGGCCAGAATTGGGGGGGAGGGGAGACGAAGAGCAAAAAAATCAAAGTAGTTATCCAGATTTAGGGGAGGGGGGGTAATGAAGAGTGACTACAAATGGGTATGGAGTGGTTTTTTTTTTGAGGGGGGCAAGGATGATCAAAATGATCAAAAGTCGGATTATGATAACGTTTGTTCAGTTTAGGAACATATACAAGCTATTGAACGGTACACTTTTCTTGGTTGAACTAAATGGTTTATGAAATACATCTCAATGAAGCTATGTTTTTAATATCTGTTTCATGATTTTTCCACAAAAAAAAGTGTTATGCACACAATGACCTAAACACCAGAAACAGATTCCAGCGTTGTGGCATAGCAGGTAAAGCTACCACTTGCAAAAGGGCATCCCATATTGGAGTGTTGGTTTAGATCCCAGATACACCACTTTTCTGCTAATAACACCCAAGAAGTCAGTTCATGATGGCCAAAGTGATTGGGCTTCGGCCACCCACGTGGCAGACCCGGATGGATTTTGAACTGGCCTAGCCCTTGCTGTTGTGGCCATTTGGGGAGTGAATCAGTGGAGGCAAGATACCACTCTCTCTCTCTCTCTCTCTCTCTCTCTCTGCCTCTCAGATAAACAAATCAGTCTTCAAAAGACCCACCACAAATATAAATCTTCATGTATGCCCCAAATGATAAAATGAAATCTATCTCATCAGTCTGTATCAGCCCCTTCTGCTCCGTGCACACCGTCTCTGCCTAAAATGAGGAGGGAGGCCATGCATTCTTGTCTAAATAATTACAGCAGCTTCCCAGCAAGTCTTGCAGGCACCGCCAGTCTCTGCTCACTACAGACCAGCTATCTGTTGTCAAGATACCTGTCTTCCTAAAGCTCATACGCTCCCAAATATTCTAAAAAATTAAGTCCAAAATCTTTAGCTTAGATATAAGTAATTTTCAACATGACCCCACACAATATATTAGCCTAATATCCCAATAACTTTCAAACTAGTACTCTCTACTCAAGATAATCTTTTTTAAAAACTTAATTTGCTGCTTTTTCAATATTGTATGCCGTTTATGCCTTGATAGCTTCAAATAATTATTTTGTCTTTTATGTCTAATTAATGATTTTCTCTCAGGTCCCACATATAAATTCCCCATCTCCTATAAAATCTTCCAGGAGCCTCCTTGTGCATATTTGGTGATTCTTCTGCTCAGGAGGAATTTCATTTATATCTTTATTATTTATATCTTTATTATATATTTATATCTATATTATTATTATCTTTATATCTTTATTCTCTATATTGAACACTATTGTATTGTTATTTGTTTACACATATATCTCCTCAGATAGACTGCAAGGTGAGTGACAACCCTCATTCATCTCCCAGCATCTAGCCCATCTATTACAATGCTTGTTTTAACAGGAAATTCTTAGCGTTATTAAAGACTTGAGTGTGTACAGGAGTAATAAATGTGCACATATTTGTTTGCCTCCAAGTGAGGAAGGACTTTAACATTAAGGGGCAAATACTCCCAGCATCTCACTCCTGAATTCAAACCTCACCAAATTTAGCATAGTATATTAGAATTAAGAGAACTTTTTTGCTAGGTTAACTTGATAAACTACAATAAAAAAGGGTCATATCTAAAAACTTCTAAAGCTCTAAAATTATAAGTATTAAATTTTTAACTTGCTTGAAGAAATATTTGGACAATATTATGTATTAACAAGTCATTGGTTAACCAAAATGAAAAGATACTTTTATTATGAAAAAAATGAGCACCTTCTTCATTTAAAATCTGATGTACTTAATGATCTAAAACAAAGGAAATATACCAAGTTGAACACTCTCCACTAGGAAATGTTCAAGATACATTACAGACTCATGGATTTATTATACATCCTACATAATTACTAGAGATTTCATTATCATACATTTATATGCATATGTATACATAACATGCACACAAACCTCTGTTTAAGTGTTTCTAGGTAGTCTCATGTCTATCAATCACTTTCAATGAATTTAATAGGTATTTTATTAATGGAAATCACAAAACTAAATCTTTAACTGAATCACTCTCATATTCAATTATCTACTCCAATTTGTACCTGAAGTTTAGAAAGACTCACTTGAAACATCAGTAGCAAATATAGGGCTTATTGACCAATTGGTGTGCATTTGAAAAACACATTGTGATGAATAGCTAATCATAAAGACTTTTTTAAATAAAATCCTAGTTTAAAATATGTGGCTATTTTTAGTTAGAGAAGTGATAATAGCACAAAAAAATGGTTTTAAATTTTAAATTATAAACTCCAGATGCATTCATTAGTTTTGACTCTGATCATTGCAATTACATAATGGTAACTAAATTCTTAAAATTGCAAATAGATGCACTGTGATAATAGAAATTAGTTACTACTGTGTTAATATCTTCCAGAGTCTTTGGAGTGATTAGTTAAGGAAAGATATTTATCAAGTATCTATGTGCAAAAATGAAATTTACTCTGACTTCCATAATGACAACACAAAGTTAAATAAGACAACAGTGTAGATCTTAAAAATATTTATATATATATAATGCACAATATAAATTACTACTATAACATCTCTATATAAAGCAAATTTAGTTCATTAAATTAGAAAGATTTAGAGTACTTGTCTTGGAAATTTCTCAGGAAATTTTCCACTTTTTCTCTTATTGTGATCACAAAGTAAAAAATCAAAAGGACCCAAAACTTCTGCAACCTATATAATTTAAAAATACAAGAAATAATATAAGGTCACATGCTATGGGTGACAAAACCCTTGATGTCTTTGTGTGTCATATGTCAATAATCCAACTTTATTTGAAATAATAAAGGGTAAAAACCCTCTCACCATGGTCTCAAACATCATTCGAATGGAAATATACTTACCTGTCCACACCAACCATATTCCAGCATTGTAGAGATGGAGAATATAAGACTTTCAAGTTTCTGAATATGAATGTAAAGGCTGGTGATTCACTCAGAAGGGATCTGCTATTTGCCTTCTTCAAAGAGTGGTTACCAACTACGACTTCTTACTTCGCCATCAACACTGCTACAATCCAAGCTTTGTTGTAATGTTGTGCTCTTACAGCTAAAACCTGTTGATAATGAACCTGAACCCATTATTTTGAGTCAATGAATTGAAAGAAATAGGGCGAAGAATGAAAGCCACAGGGCCAATTACGAGCATTCTTTGATGTATTACTTGCTAGCATCCACCATATCACTTTGTGTCTTTGTCTTGATCCCCTCTGTTACTCATTAATTATTCTGGAAGGGTTAAAGTTCAGAGAGCTGATTGCACAAACCGCCTTTTCTTGGTAGGGATTCTCCCTGCTCTGACACTTTCCCCAACTGTGCCCAGCCACCTTGTTGTATGCCAATTAACCCAATTCTTGGCATTTTTGCTTGGCCCTCCAGCATCTTTTCAATCTTTGCCTAAAATATTTTCACTGGGTTGCCTACAGAATAAACTAAGACAACCTTAAGATTTGATTAGAATTTATTGCATGATGTATTTTGCCTAAATTCTTAAAATTAACATTTTCTTCTGTTTAATTTTGTCGTAAGCACATTAATTTTAAAAAATAAAAATATTTAACCAACCAATTGCAAAATACTTAACAATGGTAAATTATTCATCTAATCGCCTACACTGAGTCACAGAACCTTTTAATAAAAATGGATTTTTTTCATATTTGTAAACCAAGATCTGGACTGAGAAAATTCAATTTACAAATGACACATGGGTTAGGTTTACGAAATATGTGAACTAACTTCAATATTATCAGGATACTTAAAGGAATTAACTGGAAAGTCTATGTAGCTTTTGAAGAATACCAGTATTTGATCTTTTCTATAATTCTGATAAATTTTCAAGAAGTAGATAATCATGTCTATGTTGTCCTTCCTGGAACTTATTATATTGTGGTTTATATTTGCTTATGTTTTCTGAAATCTCCCATATATTTGTTTCAATAGTATTTAGTAATCATTGGAAGGCATTAATTAATTATTAGACTTATTTTCAGTTATTGCAGCTTTGCCTTAAGTATTTAGTAGTTACTGGCAGTACTATATGGCATCCATTTATTGGCTGATACAGATAAAGTGCGAATCAGTCAACCTCAGTCTAATGGAGTTGTCACAAGATCAAAAAAATAAACATAGGATAAGTACTTACAAATAGGGGCTAACTTGAGGCAAGAGAAAACAGAACCACCAACATGAAGAATAACAAGGAGTGTGCCAAGCAAATGCCAAGGCATAAGGAACTGCTTTTGCAAAAGCTGCATATTAGACATCGGCACTCTGGGAGTGAGGAAGTGAACTTAGGCCAATTTGTGATATAGTGAGAGGGAGAAGAATGGCTTGGGACTATATTACAAAGATAGACAGGAGCCGACTCCTGTTGGGTGTTTTAGACTATGAAAAGGACTTATATTTTATTTGAGAAATAATGCATACAATATGATTGATTTTTGTGTTACTGAGAAGAATACATCGAAGAATTTTTAAACTAAGATAGGAGTGAAGACAGAGATCAGTTTTTAAATAGAAATCCCGTAAATCTTATCATGTCTCTATGCCAGCAAGAGTTCCTTGCACCTATCTATTAAGCTTTTCTTAAAAGGCTAATTGATGGAACTCACTGGGCCAAGTGGATTGCATTTGGTAATGTCTACCAAACAGATGACAGAGTCCCATATTCCATGAAAAGCTATCTCAAAAGAACAGGCCAATAATTTCCCAGTTAAATGAAAATATGCTTAAAAGCACAAAGTATAAAATTGTTAAAAAAGAATTTTTGTTTGTTTAAAGATTTAATTAAATGTCACTTACTGGTTCCATCGAATTCAGTCCAGTCATTCACTCAAAGATACAAAGATTTCAACTGTAACTGTAACTGTATGTAAAATGTATTTGGTTAGTTCATTCACCCTGTTTTCAATGATGGAAATTTCAGATTGGCCTTTTGATAAAGCTAATACAAAAATAATCATCTATGATTTCAAAGTTATTAAATGTATCCTTTTAACCTCTTTCTCATAAGATGCTCTAACATTAAAATTAGGATGGCAAAAAACAGTTCCATGAATTATTTGACTGTTACATAACCACTGCAAAATACATCTTGCAGAGCCTATGAGCTCCCTATTTCTCATTTTTAGAATATCAATTGTTCTTGTTTAAATTTAACTTCTTTCACACATTATTTATTAGATATGAAACCAATCTTCCTAATGAAAATTAAAGGGAAACCATAGCTTTAAAAAATGCTTTTATTCTACTGCTTTTCCACCAAGTCAATGTCCCATATTTGAATTAAAAAGGAGGTGCGGCCTCTAGATTGACACTTAACCTCATCCTACCCCCTCCACAAAACTCATTCCAGTCCCCTTCCTCATCCCATGCCCAGATTGTCATTCTAAATATTCATCCATCTCTATTTATGGTCAGTCATGTAACGGGGCACTTTCAAAAAATAAGGGCCCAATATTCTAGGACCAGGGATTTTGAGAGAGGCCTGCTCCACATGATCGTTCATTTATTGTGCTTGGTTTTTGAGAACTTGAATGTTTCATTAGGGGTATCCTTGTCACTGTTTTCCAAGTTGTAATGTTTTAACACTCCATTCCCCCAGAGAAATGTTAACAAATGCAAAGTGACAATATGAATAATTAGAGAGAGTTGGAAATTACTTCCAGGAATCAGACTCTATATGAATGGTAAGTTGGAGTTTGAAAGCAAAGAGAGAAAGGGGACTGTTCTGAGCAATCATGGTTGTAAATTCCCTTCCATTATTTGCAAGCTACTGGTAAATGACTTGTGCAGAAATAGAATGAAAATTACATAACTACATAATTTCTGCTCCAAATCTCACGAGATTATTCTTCCAACATATTCCTTCCTGGATTTATAGGTGAAACAGTCTGTATTCATTAATTATTGGGAAATAAATGAATTAACATCCTTAGAGCAGCATCACTAATAACTGAACTATTTTCCAGTAGTAAAACTTATTAATTCAGTGGGTTAATCTGGCATTACTTGGACCATTACTAGAAATTTTATATCACAACTGGTACATGACCCACAATATGCTTTAGATATGATGACAGAAGATCTCTCAACCCATGTTTAAAAAGCTTGAACACCAGAAAATAGAACCCCTTGCCTCAGGATTATATATTAATGCAACTGCATTTAAAATATATTCATTCAAGATAAGCTATATTTAAAATGTGTTAAGTATTTTACTAGAGTACTTAATACAGCAAACAAAATTGTTTATCTTTTAACAAACTGTTTCAGGTGGAAATTAAAAAATGAAAATTATTATTTTCAATGTTTGGGAACTCTAAAATATCTATTTTGCCAACACAGAATGTCTAGGATACAGAAATAACTTATCTAGTGTTGCCTCTGAAATATTTAAGATACTGAGAAATACTGTCTATTGAAGCCTATGATGTGTCTGTCCCACTCTCCATATCTAAACTGAAACGTGTATAATAAAAGGCTATGGCTTTATATGACTTTACCACTTTTCCAAAGTGCATGGACTTTTGACCCATGAGCTATAATTTGCTCACAAATTTAACATCAAATTTCATCAGCCCTTTTCTGCAAACACTGTTCTTAGAAAATTAATGTGCTGCACCGGCGCCGTGGCTCAATAGGCTAATCCTCCGCCTTGCGGCACCGGCACACCAGGTTCTAGTCCCGGTCGAGGCACCGGATTCTGTCCTGGTTGCCCCTCTTCAAGGCCAGCTCTCTGCTGTGGCCAGGGAGTGCAGTGGAGGATGGCCCAAGTCCTTGGGCCCTACACCCCATGGGAGACCAGGAGAAGTACCTGGCTCCTGCCATAGGCAGCGCGGTGCACCAGCCACAGCGCGCTGGCCGCTGCGGCCATTGGAGGGTGAACCAACAGCAAAGGAAGACCTTTCTCTCTGTCTCTCTCTCTCACTGCCACTCTGCCTGTCAAAAAAAAAAAAAAAATTAATGTGCTGCATTCTATTCATCTTTTCTTATAATCATCCTGCTCCATCCAGTTGTGTTTTCAGAGGTGGGTGGGGTGGAAGATATCTTTGAGAATAATTTAAAGTCATTCCCGATGTAAAAGGAAGAAAAATAACCTTCTAGTAGTCATAAAAAAGGAAAATCTTCCAACTTACAATTAAATGTCTCCAGAAACAGAAATCTCAACCACATTCTGTTGCTGCGTCAATCTAATACCTAAAAAGGCTTTTTAATCTAAAACTGCAAACCTTAACACTTTAAGTTTTAAATTTTTTTTTTCTTTAGGTTGTTCCTCCTTCCAGAATAAGGTGGAATAAGATTATTATCTCCATATCACAACCCTTCAAAAAGCACTCACTATCATAATTTCCTTTGAGTCTAATCTCTGACATCAAAATATAACATGGATTCTGCATTTTTCATTTGACTTTGTGGTCAAACCTTCATGATCTCTCTTCTCAGAGCTGTTGCTCTTGCTGTTTCCCATGTCTGGAGCATTTTCTCCTGGCCCATGTGATTCCAGTCTGCCTATTGCTTAATCATAAGATCTTAAGCTAGGGACTACTTTTTTGGAAAGCTTTCTCTAATCTCCTCAAAAAATATATTAGACAGTTATCCCACACCCACTTTCTGTGTTGCTATAGAACTCTGTTCTGACTCACATTATAGAACATTTCATAGTGTACAAGGGTGCTTCAAAAATTCATGGAAAGGGGAATTTTGAATGTTCTTACAAAGGATCCTCATGACGTTTGTGAAAAGATGTGTAATAAATCTATTCTTGGATGTCAAAAATTTTACACCTAAATAAATTTTTTAACCCTTCTCTTGAAAAACTTTTTTGAAAAACCCTCATATTGTGTTTCTCTCTCTTTTCTCTGTTTTTCCAATTAGATTGTCAGTTCCCTGATAACTGAAACTGCGTTAACCACTGACATATATCCAAATTCAATACACACATGGTAGGAGTCAATTCAATATTTGTCTAATGATTAGAAAACCAAAGGACATGATAGGGTGGGGAACATGTGTGTTCTTCTACTTTCTCATATATTCTTCTACTTTCTTACATATTCTTTTATGTATAAAACGGGAATAGAAACAGTATCTACCTTTTCTTTATGGTAGAGTTCTATTCAGTAAATATACTACACCATCAACAGTGTATAAGAGTTCCCCTTTCTCCACATCCTTGCCATGATTTGTTTCCTTTTCTGTCCTTTGGTTAAGAGCCATTCTGACAGGGGTGAGTTGATATCTCAGGTGGCTTTCAATCGTATTTTCCTAATGGCTGGTGATATTGAGCATTTTTTCATGTATCTGTTGGCCATCTGTATGTCTTCTTTTGAGAATTATCTATTAAGTCATTTGCCCATTTAGTTGAATTTTATTGCTTTTTTGTTCTTGAGTTTTCTTAAGTTGCTGATATATTTTGGATACTAATCCTTTGTGATATAAGTAAATTGCAGATATTTTCTCCCATTCTGTTGGATATATCTTCACTCTATTGGTCGTTTCCTTTACTGTGTACAAACTTCTGAGTTTGAATCCAGCTTGTTTAGTTTTTCTTTGCTGCTTGTTCTGTTGGGATCTTATCCAAGAATTCAACATCTAGAACAATATCTTGAAAGGGTTCTGCTATGTTTTGTTTTAGAAATTTTATGATTTCAAATATTAAATTTGAGTCTTTGATCCACCCTAGGTTGATTTTTGTATATTCATTCTTCTACATACATATGTGTAGTTTTGCCAGAACCATTTATTGAAAAGACTATCTTTTTATCAGTGGATGTCCTTGGCACCTTTGTCAAAAATCTGTTGACTATATGCACATGTATTAATTGATGAGCTCTCTATTCTGTTCCCTTGACCTATGTGCCAGTTTTTATGCCAATACTATGTTGGTTCAATTAATATAGCTTTGTAGTATGCTTCTTCTTTTTTTTTTTTTTTTTTTTTTTTTTTTTTTTTTTTTTTTTTTGACAGGCAGAGTGGACAGGGAGAGAGAGACAGAGAGAAAAGTCTTCCTTTGCCATTGGTTCACCCTCCAATGGCTGCCACGGCCAGTGTGCTACGGCCAGCGCACCGTGCTGATCCGATGGCAGGAGCCAGGAGCCAGGTGCTTTTCCTGGTCTCCCATGAGATGCAGGGCCCAAGCACTTGGGCCATCCTCCACTGCACTCCCTGGCCACAGCAGAGAGCTGGCCTGGAAGGGGGGCAACTGGGACAGAATCCAGTGCCCCGACCGGGACTAGAACCCGGTGTGCTGGCGCCGCAAGGCGGAGGATTAGCCTAGTGAGCGGCGGCGCCAGCCTGTAGTATGCTTTTATATCAGGGATTGTGATTCCTCCAACTTAATTTTTTAATTTTTAATTTTTATCAGTTTTTTTTCCTCAGGGTCATATGAGTCACTCTGGGTCTTCTGTGATTCTATATGAATTTTAGGATTGATTTTGCTAATTCCATAAAGAAAATCACTGATCTTTTGATAGAGATTGTATTGACTCTAACAGAATGCTTTAAGTACTACACACAATTTAATTATATTAATTTTTTCTAATTCCTGAGCAAGAAATATCTTTCCATTTTGATGTGCCCTTGATGATTTCTTTCATCAGTATTTTATAATTCTCATTGTGTAGGTCTTTAATTTCTTTGGTTAAATATATTCACAAATATTTGATTTTTTGTAACTATTGTAAGTGGAATTTCTTTTTTTAATTTCTTTCAATGAGGTCATTGCTAATGTATAAAAATGCTACTTTTATGTGTGCGTTGATTTTCCATCCTGCAGCTTTTCTGAATTGGCTTATCAGTTCGAACAGCTTTTTGGAGTTCCAAGTACAGCATCATGCCATCTGCAAACATGGATATTTTTACTTCCTTCTTTCAAATTATAATATGCCTTTTTTTCTTCCTCCTCTCTAATTGCTATTGATAATACTTCCAATATTTTATTGAATAAGAGTGGTGGGAGTGGGCATTCTTGTCTTGTTCCACATCTGAAAGAAAATGCTTTCAGTTTTTCACATTCCATATTACAATGGCTATGTGTTTATCACACTGGCCTTCATAATTTTGGGGTATATTCCTCATGTAACTAATTTGTTGAAGGTTCTTACCTTGAGGCAATGCCGAATCTCAGCAAATGCTTTCTTTACATCTATTGAGATGCTCTTATGGTTTTGGTTCTACACTCTGTTGATATTATGACATTTGCTGATTTTTGAATGTTAAATCACCTTTGAATTTCTGAGATAAATTCCATTTGATCATGATCGATGATCTTTATGATGTAGTGCTGGATTCAATTTTCTAATATTTGCTAAGAATTTTTGCACCTGGGTTTATCAAGGATCTTAGTCTGTTGTTTTGGTGTTGTGTCTTAGCTTCAAGTATTAGAGAGATGCAGGCCTCCTAAAAAGAATTTGGCACAGTTCCATTCTTTTCAATATTTTGAAATAGTTTTAAAAAGATTAGAGTTAGTTCTTCTTTAAATCTTTCATTTAATTCAGTAGTAAAGCCATTGCGTCCTGAACTTTTGTTTGATAGGAGACTTTTAAGTATCCTTCAACCTCATGGCTTATAATGGTTTTTTTAGATTTCCTATATCTTCTTGGTTCAGTTTTGGCAGGCTATATGTATTCAGGAATTTATCCATTTCTTTGAGATTTTCCCATTTGTGTATATAGTTGTTCATTGTAATGTCTTATGATCCTTTATAATTCTGTGATATTGATTATAATGTCTGCTAGTTCATCTCTAATTTTAATTACTTAATTTTTTTATGTTTTTCTCTTTTAGTCTAGCTAAAATTTTGTCTATTTGGTTTATCATATCAAGAAATTTTGGGAATTCATGTATAATTTTTTATAATGGCATTCTATGAATTTTTGTTTCTTTGTATGCAAAAATTGCAAAATTTTTGCACCAAAAGTAATTTGCATAATTAAGTATACAAACTGAAATTTGAATCTCAGGATGACTGTATCCAGGGACCTTGGTCTTAACCTCATGAAAATATATGGAGACACTGATTTTAAGACAAAGAATTGGAGTTCTTCTCTTTGTCCCTCAAGCCAGTGTCCCCAGAACTTCTGTTCAGTGGCCCCTTTTTCCAAAGATAAAACTATTTTTAATCTAAAAAACACATTAGTACAATATTATGAGTATATATTTTGTAATATAATAAGACATGCATAACTTGCAGGTGCTCAAAAATTGTTTTACCAATAGAGTTATGTGATGATAACAAAACTGGAGAGACTTTCTACAGTTTAGAACTGCAGACTTAAAAGAAAATACAAAAGAAATACTATTTCTTTCAATTCCTTAAGCATAAAAAAATTCTCCAGGAAAATTCATCACGTAGATCAAAATTATGTGAAGAACATTGAATACTAGTAAAAGAAAGTGTTGGGACCGGTGCTGTGGTGCAGTAGGTTAATCCTCCACCTGCGGTGCCGGCCTCCCATATGACCACCAGTTCTAGTTCCAGTTGCTCCACTTCCAATCCAGCTCTCTGCTCTGGCCTGGGAGAGCAGCAGAAGATGGCCCAAATCCTTGGGCCCCTGCACCTGAGCGGGAGACTGGGAAGAAGCGCCTGGCTCCTGGCTTCGGATCAGCGCAGTTCTGGCCATTGCGGCCATTTGGAGAGTGAACCAATGGAAGAAAGACCTTTCTCTCTGTCTCTCCCTCTCACTGTCTGTAACTCTACCTCTAAAATAAAATAAATAAAGAAGAAAGACAGACAGAAAGACAGACAGAAAGACAGACAGAAAAAGGAAAGGAAAGGAAAGGAAAGGAAAGGAAAGGAAAGGAAAGGAAAGGAAAGGAAAGGAAAGGAAAGGAAAGGAAAGGAAAAGAAAAGAAAAGAAAGAGGAAGGGAGGGAGGGAGGGAGGGAGGGAGGGAGGGAGGGAGGAGGGAAAAAAAGGGTGGGTTAGCATTTAGAGTGGTCTCCCTTCAGAAATATCATGGATTTGACTATACAGAGTATTCAACTGTTGCAAATACTATTGCATAATGTAAGATCCAATATAAAAAGTCTGTGTAAATGATAAAACAAGAAATTTATATGACCTTTAACATAAAGGTTTCAGATTCTATTTTTCTTCCAATTTGCTTTCCCCTAGTTAGGTCATCACTAACAGGAGACTCTTACTATAGACAATTCATTGACATTTGTAGTGTCCTTTGCATTAGAAAGTCAACATTCTATATTAACAAAATTTATCTTGGGAGGATGAGAATATAGACTCAAGACTCTAGGAACTAAGAGATTTGGCTTCCAAATGGATGTGAAAATTCAGTTAGTTGCACTCTCACTGAGGAGATGTTTCAGGGACACTGGCTTGAAAGACAACTCCAACATGAAAGTTAAGAAATAAATAAACAAAAATATAGTAAATCTTTCAAATTACTTTACAAAAACATTCAATATTGAAAATATATGTTTTTCAGTACTTATTTTATAAACACGTGTCTATTTAGTTGTAAAGGAAAAAAAGGCCAGTTGCAAATGCCATTCAAAAAACCAATTTGATAACTACACAAAAAGAGAGGGGGAAAAAAGGTGGACATATATTTCACTCATCCCCTTTAAACCTTAAGCTAAACTGGCCAAACTGAATCTCTAAAACAAAATAGCTTCCGGGCTAGAATCTTGATGCCAACTTTAGCCTGGAGCAAATTTTTACAGTGAAGATGTTTGCTCTGGAAAGCAGTGTTTTAATGGAAACACTGTAAGACCTTTGTCTCCGATAGAGTTACTAGATCTCCCAAAAAGACAAAACTCAAACTTCCTAACAAGGAGCCATTTTTTTTAACCCACTAATTGTCCTTTCAGAGATCAAATCTCATCCCTGGGTCTCCAGCGAATTGCCCTGTGAACTCAGCACTCTTTTCATACTGCCCCAAAGTTCAAGTGGAAAGAATAAATGGCAGACATGAGATGCTACTGTTTGGTTCTTATATTTCTATTCCTTAAGTACTGATTACAACATGAACTTCACCTAAGTGACAATGCCTGGAAACGCCATTCAATTAGCTTTAATAGGATTAAGACACTGCCTTGAAACTACAGACTTAAAAAGACAAAAATCTTGTTAAATACATCTTTCATATATCTCATTAATTACAACATAACTATGTTATCTACAGCGAAATAAGTATAATCAGATATTTAGTATTTTACTGTTCAACTGAAATGATTTTCTGTATAGTCTTAACATTCAAAGTTTAAAAATAAAAATTGATTAAATGTGTGTGCATGTATGAATTAAAGTTTCACTCAATGAATTTACTTTCTTGGTAGTATTCATTTAGCTGACTTAGAAGCAAGGTTATGGCTAAGGAAAATGCTCATGACTTTATTTGTAAAACTCAATTATTTTGTTTGAGTTGGGGAATCCCCACCAACTAAACTAGGTAGAGTTCTGTAATGGTAGCTAAGGCTCCCTTCATTCATTTGTTTTTTAAAAATGGAGAAATGAAGTTATCCTCAATAGTTACTGAGTAAATTGATCACTTGTTAGATTGAATCTCTAATCCTGTGTCCAAAAAATTGTTCTGCAGAATTGAATATGATTACTGTTAGAAAACAGGTCTATGACAAAGTACCAGTTAAATTAATAAAAGCCCCAACAAATGCCCTTACAGCAATTTATGGTCCTAGGAAGAACAGATTAATCATTCTTAACAAAGGTGAAAGAATTTGCATCCCTTTCATTGGTTCATTTATTCAACCAATTAACATTTACTGAGTACCTATTGAGTTAACACATCAGCAGACTGAGTACTTTGAAGTTTCAAAGAAAGCCCTAGACTTGGGCCTTGTCCTCAAGGGAAATTTTCCTAGGAAGAGGCAAGACGTGACATTCATGAAACCATGGTAAGACGACACATGAACTCTGTAGTGTGGACTATAGAATATATATGCTTGAAAAATGGAAATGAAAAGAAAAATATATAGATATAGTTCATAGAAGAGGCCTTCCTTTCCACTATTAAAAAAAAAATTTATCAATGCTGTATTTATGGGGAAGAGAGATCTTAATGGCATAAGGCTACAAAATGGACAAGAAACAGCGTGAAGAAGGAAAATAACTAATGCAGAATTCAAGGCTTTGAGTTCTGAAGTTTAAATTCACCTGCTCTATAACCGAATATATACTTTACCTTGCTAAGTGGTTTTGGAGAGGATTTGCTTTTGTTTTTCATTTCTTTCTTTAATTTTACCACTTTTTCACTGGACTCTTACCACATTTTTTCCTCATATTTGTTATGCTCAGTTAATCCCTATCTTCATTCCAACTTTGTTGATATCACTAATTTCCAAAGCTCTAGTAGGGAGAGCAAGATCTAAGTATATGTCAGGATCATACATTCATAAATAGATACAGCTTGGATGAAACATCAGCTCTGTAAGTTTGTTTAGCCACAACCCAACCCATGAAAAAATTAATAACAGAAATCCAGTTATGTTCATTTGTAGTTCCTTCATTTCCTGAGATGATAACTTTATAAAGGTGATTTGAAAAACTTCTATACATAGGGTTTTGCTTTGTTTCATTTTCCACTTTTACCCAGGCTGTACAAATTTGCAAGAATTTATTCTAAAAGTGAGCTGAATGAACAAAAACAAAAATTCTAAGAAAAATTAAACACAGAAACTACTGAGTCAGGTTGGATACCAACAAAATAACATAGGAAGTAACTGTAAACGTATTAAGGAGGAGGGAAGGGATATAAATAATCTTGATTCCTAAGTATGAGATCTTTAATACTACAGAGAATTTTGCCCCCAGCAACTGGCAACCTGAACAATTTCATAAAAGTCAGAATTGGTTTGAAGTCAGATGGATAAGACCAACTGCTGTTAATGTGATTACTTTTTCTCATTATGTCTAGGTCTAGACTACATTTTGGGTTTTAGCTTCCCATAAGCACTATCAAGTAAGGACAAATTATTTTAAAATTAAAAATAAAAGTACATTTTCTTTGGAATGTAGTAGACTCACAGATTACTCAACTTGTGGATAGTTTTCCTCTACTATTATTTTTTACTTGGTGATCAATTTAGTGTTCATTATTATAATAGCACCAGTATTATGGAATGAGCTTACCACACCTAACCTTTATGCTGTAAATTGAAGTTAAATTGCTAACTCCCATCAGATGTTAATTAAACTTAGGATCACTGATTTTATGTGGCGCATTGTGCTTTAAATATATATGCCTGGGACATCCAGCAGATGAATTGCTACTTGTAGATATTATTAATGAGGATGTTGGTTATTTTTTCAACTTTAATTAACAGGTGTAATACCCACTTGCAAAGGCATCATTAAAATAGTATCCAAGATTTACAGAATTTATAATAAAGAGTTGGTTACTTAATATCCCTTTCAGAGTTTGACCTTTTCAAAATGCAGTCTAATATTTGGCCATGAAACCACTGAATTTTCAAAAGTTTGCTGCCTAGCTCACCTTAAAATGTATTTTTTCATGAAGTTTTTCTGCTTTATTGAAAATAAAAAATTGTTCTAATACAATTGTGTCAATTTCAAAAACAAAACAAAATTAAGTGTATGGGTTTAGGGGCAGAAGCTCACACTGGATGGAAAGATGACACTATAGCCCATGTGTGCACATACACATATACTCAGCAACATGCACCTAATCTTGACACATCGTGTGTAGAATTTAATAATGTCTAACATCTGTGACTAATGCCAATGTTTTCTATCACAACCCTATCCCTGAGACTTCACTATGATGTGCCCCGAAATTATCATCAGTTCTTTCTTTCTTTCATTACCAAAGTAGCCTTTTACACTCTGAAACCATTAATATTTTGTAATCTGGCTCCTGTCACTAATTTTTATGTATGACACTTAAAAAAGCCAACGATGGTCCTCTCAGTCCAATGACCTTTGAGGATTCCATATTTCTTTTTACCTTTTTTGACAGCATTTTGATGATCACCTTTTCTTGACTATTTCTTACTTGAACCTCCAAACTCTTACTTCTCAGATACCACTTTAACCTCTCTTCCCTTTCGCCTCTTTCTCTTGTGATTCTGAGTTTACTGTAGCATCCTTCTTTGTCTTGGCTTCCTCCATGACCTCTTTAACTAACTGCCAAATGTATGCATTATATATGGTTTTTCTTGTAAGGTCTAATCCAAGCACTATTTCCACTGCTCCCCTTCTGCCATCAATGGCAGTTTCTCCATTGTTAATACTCTGTGCTAGTATGACTCACTTGTTACTGGTGAACCAATATTGATAAATTATTATCAGCTAAAGTTCATATTTTACATTAGCATCCACTGTTTGTGCTATTTATTCTGCTAGAGTTGACAAAAGTGTAAGGTCATATACCCACCATTACAGTCATAGGCATAATTGCAATGCCCTAAAAATCCTCTGTGCTTTGCCTATTCAGTCTATCTTCCCTTTTCCCCCAATTTCTGGCAACCATTGTTCTTTTTACTGTCTTCAATGTTACCTTTTCTAGAATGTCTCATAGTTTACATCATAAAGTACAACAGTACTTCAGAAAGTTCATGAAGAATGTGAATTATAAAAATACCATGAATGGAGTTCCAAGAATTTTTGTACCAAAATAAATGTATCTTTTAATTCAATTTTCCATGAATTTTGAAGCTCTCTTCTAGGTAACTTTTTCAAATAGGCTTCCTTCACTTAGTAATGTGTACTTAAAGTTTATCCATATCTTTATGTGACTAATTTCTCTTTATGGCCAAATATATTCCATTGTAAGGATATAGTACAGTTTGTTAACCAGTTTATGGATAACCTTCATTGCTTCCATTTTCTTGGCAATTCAGTCCAAGTGACCCAAATGTTCATGTGCAGGTTTTTGTGTGGGCAGACATTTTTAAGTCATTTGAGAAATTATCAAAGAATATGATTGATAAGTCATATGATAAAACTATATTCATTTTCTCAGAAACTGCCAGATCCTATGCTAAAGTGGTTGCACCATTTTGCATTCCCATCAGCAATGAATGAGAAGTATTGTTCCATAAACTTGCTAGCATTTGATATTTTCAGTGTTTTGGATTTTAGTCATTTTAATAGATATGTAGTGGCATTTCATTGTCTTTTTAACTTGTAATTTCCTAATGACTTATGATGTTGAGCATCTTTTCATGTGTTCATTTTCCATTAGTACATCTTTAGTGAGTATCTGTTCATATCTTTTGTCCATTTTGTGCTAAAGCTTTTTTCTTAATGTTGAGTTTTAAGAGTTCTTTCCTCAACAATGCTTAAAGCATGTTTGAGCATTTAAGCAAATATTACAATGTCTTTGAATATGTGCTCAAAGTATGGAGAAAAACTAAGAAAATAATATTTAGCAGACAGGCAGTATAAAAGTATTACAATTTAATTCAATTTTCTATACTTCAGCAAAAGTGGAAAACATCAATATCAGTAGACTATTAAGTACTGTGAGGGTACATATAGGTATACTACAACACCCAATGTACTCACTGGGAAAAAACTGTACAATGATATATATCCTGAAGTATTGTAAATAAGGGTGGGCATTTAGTCTAGCAACTGGGTAACACTCGTGCAGCCACACATTGGAGTACTTGGGTTTTAGTACTTGGGTTTTATATCTGGCTCTAGCCACTTACTCCAGTTTCCCATTAATGCAGACTCTGATGTACATAAGTGAGTTCCTATCACCCACAAGGGAGACTTTGATTGAGTCCCTGCCTCCCAGGCTCAGCCAGGCCCACCCCCAGCTGTTATAGGCATTTGGGAAATGAACTAGCATGTAAGAGTTCTCTCGTTCTCTATTTGTCTTTCTTCCTCTGTCTCTGCTCTCAGATAATATTCAAAAATAATGTAAATAAGTAAAAATGAAACCCTTAAAAATGTTCGAGCAATCAATAAATAGGAAAGAAAAGAAAAATAGATAAATGAGAATTAGAACATCAAAAGGAGGCCAAACCATTTTTAGGTCACCAATCTTTAGAGTAATCACTATTGCAACAACATTACAAAAACAAGTTATTATTACTAAATGTTAAAATTTTACTTATCAACTTAAGTAAAAGGACTGATTCACTTGTCCAGTTGAGAACATTCACAACCTTCAATTTTTAAGTTTTTCAGGGCCGGCGCTATGGCGCAGCAGGTTGAAGCCCTGGCCTGAAGCACTGGCATCCCATATGGGTACCGGTTCTAGTCCCGGATGCTCCACTTCTGATCCAGCTCTCTGCTATGGCCTGGGAAAGCATTATAAGATGGCCCAAGTGCCTGGGACCCTGTACCCATGTGTGAGACCCAGAAGAAGTTCCTAGCTCCTGGTTCAGATCGGCACAGCTCTGGCCATTGCGGCCATCTGGGGAGTGAACCAGTGGATGGAAGAACTCTCTCTCTCTGTCCCTACCTCTCTCTGTAACTCTGTCTGTCAAATAAATAAAATAAATCTTTAAAAAAAAGTTTTTCACAATTGCACCATTCTAATTTGTTTTAATCTGAAGAGCTTATGCTGTCCTGGGAATCACCAAAGCGATTGATAGTATACATGGTATGAGAAATTATGAATCTACACAAAACTTACTGTACATATGTGTTTTTAATTTACCAATAACAATTATGTCTCCAAATTCTTATCATCAAATGGCTAAAAATCAATACATTTGGAGTTTATTTAGAATCAATTACTATGATTTACTAAATATATCTTTATACAAATCTTCAGACATCAGGTGATTTTTTAACATTCATTTTAAATAGTTTAAATAAGAAGAATCAGTTGCCAAACATGTGGATCAGTACTCTCAGAAGATTAAAATGTTCATCTGTCCCTGTAGTTTTGCCAAATAATACATTATTAAAAGCAATTTTTGGAATTTATTGTTCAAGCTATTATTTAGGTCAAACAAGCTAGTAAGCACATTAATAAGAAAACATCCCATTTTTTACTGTGTTAGCTACAGTAACATTTAAAGTATTCCAATCTTCATGCTGTAGGGCATAATTTGGTTACCAGCTGGGGTCAGGAAGAAATTTTCCCCATAGTGTCATATCGCCAATTACCATAGGTGTAGACTGAACAAGAGAAGAGTCAGGGGGTTATATGCCCCCCTAAAGCATCTGGTATTGGATGCTTTCTGAGTGAGAATTCAGGGAAAGATGAAACATTCAATTGTCCCTGTATGTCAATTCTGATATTCCTAGGAGCTGCCAATGTGACACTGTTGCCACTAGGGAGGGATTTCCTATGGAACAGATGTCACTTGCAGTATTATGTAGGCTATCTGTCTCAACAAATAATTGCTTGGCACTTCTGCCCTATGGCAAGGGTCTGAAAATATGCTAGAGTAAGAACACACCATCCAAGCAGATGGGCACAGATAAAGGACAGAGCAGGAGCACGCTGCGCCCAAGATGCCTGTGGAAGAGCCACATGGGAGAACTCAAGCAGATGTCTTTCCTATCTTCAGCAACTTAAAGCCCCAAATCAGGGTTTTCTAGTGATTAGCTGTTTAGAAGTTTTCTTTAAATGAATATGAGTCTAAAGAGGCTCCAGTTTATTGAACTAAAGAAACTTTGCTTTTTGTGGTATAAATTACAATTTCCATTTGAAAATAATGGCATTTTGCTTAAGACCTGAAGCTGATATGAGACTCCCAACACCAATGTCCCCTACTTCCACGTACTAACCCCCCCCAAAAAAAATAAAAGGAAAAAACTGGGCTGGGATAAGAGGATGACACAAAGACTGGCAATGAATGACAAAGGACAATTGAGATAGGACTTGCTGGAGAGAGACAGCAAGAGAGGGAAAAAGTCCTTTTAAAATATCAGTAAGAGAATCAAAGAAAGCAAAATCTTTTTTCTGATAAAAGGGGAAAAGTTAATAACAGTGAAGAAAGAGAAGGCAATTGCAATATGCTCCCACTGTAATGGAAGAAAAGATGAAGGTAGAATCAGAAAGTAGCAATTTTGAATAAGTTTAACATATATGTTGCTTTCACTCCTCACACAATTCATGGATTAAAGTTTGAAAAAGGTTTAAACTATTTGCTCCAATAGTACACCTGACTGTCTACTTAGATTACTTTCTTAGAATACGGGAAGTAGAGTATGTTTTTCATCACAAGAACTAGCAAAGGAAATTTCATTTTAAAATAGCATTACTTGTGAAAAAAGAAAGATCTTAGGGATGGGAGGGGTAATAATAAATATTGGAAATTATTAAAAGTTATTGATCCTCATCTAAGAATAATGCTTGAGGACATTATTGATACATTTCCATGTCCACAATGGGACACAAGTAATAAACCGCTTTAAAAGGTTTCTGGAAATAATTGTGCCACTCGGTAATATCTGAAAATGGCAATTCAACTGGACCTTTGTTCACAAGTTAAAGAAGCTCCAGAGATGATAATTAAGGAAAACTCTAAGCCTTGCCTGTGAATATACCTTTGTGTATTTTTTAATCTTGAGGAACACTGGAGAAGTTCTTTAACTTTCATTTCTGTTTTCATTGTTTATTAATCCATCTTTAATCATTAATATAAAAAAATAAGATACAAAGTCCTTCCTGGAGAAAGTAATTTCAAATTTTTCTATATGGCTTTCAGTTATAGTCCAGCTGAGAAAAATTAATGTAAATGAAATTGCCTAAGGATTAATCACACAATTTAGTCACTCCTCCCAGAACTAAAAAAAAGAAAAGTAAGAGGGTAAGGATTCATCATCTTGTTAGTAAACCTGATGAGTTGGACTTTATCTTAAATTAAGAACCTCTGAAAAAATTTCCTTGTGATTTGTTCATTTGGGAGAAGGTAATAACAGTCATATTTGCATGGTGAATGATTTCTGGGGATATGTGGTGGAAAGAAACTGGACAGGAGAAAGACTGGAAGTAAGACTAAGGTGTGAGGCCAGCATTGTGGAGCAATTGGTTAAGCATCCCATATAAGCACTGGTTCAAGTCCTGTCTGCTCCACTTCCGATCTAGATCCCTACTAATGCTCCTAGGAAAGTAGCAGAGGATGTCTCAACTGCTTGGACCTCTGTAACCCTCAAGGGAGACCCAGATGGAGTTCTAGGCTCCTGGCTTTGGCCCGGCCCAATTCTGGCCACTGCAGACCTTTCGGGAGTGAACTAGTGGATGGAAGATCAATCTGTCTCTCTCTGTTTCTCTCCCTCTGCCTCCATCTCCCTCCCCCAATTCTCTTTATAACTCTGTCTTTCAAATAAAACAAATGTATCTTTAAAAAAATAAAGAAACAGAACACCAATGTGGAAAACACAGATGAGAAATGATGACTTTGACTGGGGTAGGAGCAACAGCTCTAGAGAAAGTGGATAGATTTAAGAACTATTTACAAAGGAGACTCAACAGGACTTTGCAATAACAAGGATGAAAGAGGAAAGATGAAAGGATGATCCCTAGTTTAAATCTTAAGTACTTAAGTGCTACAGTTAGAGTGTATAACACAGAAGGACAAGCACCATCATAATTTTGTTTTATTTTGTGAAGGCATTGGGAGGCACTAGACTGCTAATCTAGTCAGGCCCACGTTGAGCCTGAAGGGGCATCTGGGTGAAAATAGCTGGATCCTTGGATGTGCATATCAGAGAGGTCTCTATACTGGACACTTATCTAGGTAGTTGATCAGTATTTACATTTATTGAAGCCATAGTAGTGGAGACATTGCCTGGAGTCTATGAAAACTCAGGACAAAGAATCCCAAGAAAAATCATTAATGAGCCAAATGTTTCCATAAGCACCTACTATGTTGTTTGTCCCAGAGCTGACTTTGTAAATAAGACAGCCAAGGTCCCTTCTCCCGTGTAGCTAACATTTTCAGGGAGTGAGCCAAACAGTTAACCATACAACAAATAAACAACAAAAGCCCTAACATGATAGGTTAGATATTGTCAGATACTTTGAAGGACTCTGTAGAAAATAAGACAGCATGAGAATAACAAATAACTGCAATGTGGTGGAACACTCTTCAGGAGTGCTGAGAAGCAGGACAGGTAGAAGACAGCAGAGAAAGAAGCAGGGACCCCTAGAAGCAGTGCCAGGAAAGGAAATAACTCCTATAAAGACCAACAAAAGGAAACCGTTGTAACTCAGAACCAACCCAGACACAGGAAATGGGAAGTTCCTTTTCCCTCCAGTAAGGCCACTGCCCCACGAAAAGTGTTTCTGCCACAGCTTCTTGTGCAATGTGCAGAGTCAAAAAAATAGTCAGGTCTCAGCAAGCTGGAGAAAGAAAATGACTTGACCCTAAATTCTAGAAAGCTGGGAAGACAGCAGGGAGAAGTGGTCACTGTTCAATCTGGTGAGCAAAAATAATATCAAGATGTGATATTTCCTTAAATCTTTCAATGAACCTGTTAGTTTATATAGTTATATATTAATGTGAAAAATGGAACTTGAGAGATGGACATCAAGCATAGTAGTTAAGATGCTACTTGAGATTTCTGCACCCTGTATGAGACGGCCTGATCTCAGTCCTGGCTTCACTCCTGATGCAGCTTCCTGATAACGCAGATGCTGGGAGAGTGATGGCTCAAGTAGCTGGGCTCCTGCCACCCATGTGCAAGACCTGGATTGAATTCCTGGCTCCTGTTTCAAACTGGCCCAGCTGTTAGGATGTTGAAGGCATTTGGAGAATGAGCCAGTGGATGGAAAATTCTCTCACTCTCTCTCCCCTCACCTTCCTCTTTCTCTTTCTAATAAATAAAAATAAAATTTTAAAAGGTTTGAATGTAATTTGGAATGGAAATAAGTGGTATTCCTACTTTTTTCAATTGGATGCGTATGAAATTTCATCTAGAAGGTCTGTTAACACTTCAATCCTATTGTTGACTTTGTGGCTTGAAATAAATGATATCTATATATATGGACTTACATAGTTAAAAGATAATTGAAAATAGAATAACAGTATTGCCATTAAAAAGAAACAAATCCAACTTCTATATCGAGTACATATTATTTTTATGCTTGAAAGAAGTATTTGGGATCGATATCATGGAACATTCTCAAATACATATGAGAAATTTAATCAGATGATTACCAATCATAATAAATTATTAGAAGCCTCAAAAGAGGATACACACAAAAAGAAGTTAAAGATAGACAACAGTATGTACTTTTATAGAGGAAGATTTTAAAGTTAAAGATGATCAATTTCCTATACTTCAAGAGGAGCAAAGAAAATTGGGCTAAAATTATAAACCAATAGCAGAAAATAAGGGGTAGAAGATGAATACTGTAGCTTCTCACCCAAAACATGGTATAATTCCTTCTGCTTCATTGCCTAAAATCAAGACAGACCGTGAAGGCTGGGTGCTGGTTAAGATGGTGCCAGACTGCCTTACACTTGAATTGAGAGACAGGCGGCTCCTACTCTTTCCCCTCAGCTTCCACGAGCCATTTGCCTCCATTAGTATGTGCTTGCACTACCAGCTGTATCACAGGGTATTAGATACTGTGAGTTTCAGGCATGTAATGCATGTTATTCAGACCACACAATGGGGATTAGGCGATGCCGTTAGACTTCTTCATTATGGTGCTGATCACAAGTTGGATGAACTTCTCAGAAGCATAGCGACTATTTCAGTTCATCCATCACAGGATGTAACAGTAGCAGCTTCATTTGCTAAAGTCTGAATCATGCCTTCTCCATATTTCTAACAAAGAGGAATTTTGGAGGAAAAACTTTCTGATCAGAAAAGGATGTTTCAGATAATGCATGACTGTCATTTTGTTTCTTTTAATTTATAGCTTCTATATTTTCTGTACCTTTTAGCAACACTAGTAGCAGAGTGGTTTTTAATTAAAGTCCGTAAGGTATAATACAAGGGTATTTCCAAAAGTTCATGGAAAATGGAATTAAAGGTTAAGTGCATTTTGGCACAAAAAAATTGAAATTCATGCATAACTTTTTGTCATAATACTCATTTCCATAAACTTTTTGAAGATCCCTCATCTATTCAAGTCACTTAACATAATTTCATTTTTTTTCTTTGCCTAAGCTAAAGAAAGCTAGGTTTTAAGGGGGTCTTTGAAACAGATAACTACAAAAGGATATTCAGCATAATTGCAAATGAGATTTTTATCCTAGAGGAGATAATCAAATCTTATAGGTTATTTAACAAAGTAGAACTAGATAATGGAATCTAAACATGGAAAACATAGCAACTGGATCTGTGATTGAAATTTTGTTTTGATTGTCTTCTCTTGTTCTGTGTGTTTCACCTCTGTGTCAGGGTTCATATCCAGAGGACAGACATCAGGACCTTGACTCTCTGGGACAAAATCATAAAGGGTGTATGCAGTGGGGGACAGGAACCCCAACAGAGAGAATCAAAAACAGGAGGAAGTTTGTCCCTTTCCCATTTAGAATCTGAGGAATGTTAAGGGACCTCCACACACCAGAAATCCTGACTTGGCAAATATTCTTGCTGGCTCCCGCTAGAGGAAAGGCACCAATGAAGGGAGTCCAGGCGAACTCTACTGTAGACACCCTAGGTGTGTTGGCACTGACCACAACACCAATGTTAAGACAGCAAGCTGTGAATCCTGCCAGCCACAGACTTGATGGAAGGAGGAAGACTGCTGGCCAGGCAGGAAACAAGCTTTTCAGTGGACGTCATTTTGGTCATAGGACTTAGGACATATAAACTCAGCCTCATGTCCACAAAAATCTGAGCATTTGCCAAAGAGACAGCTTTAACCTTAAAGCAGGCCACTTTGAACAGAGAGGCTTTGCAACACCTTTAACTGGAGAGTTGAATTTTTCATCTCATTATTCTCTCTCCAATTAGTCCATTACTCTTCTCCACTTTGTTTTTTTTTTTTAATTTTTTTTATTTATTTGACAGATAGAGTTAGACAATGAGAGAGAGAAACAGAGAGAAAGGTCTTCCTTTTGTTGGTTCACCCCCCAAATGGCCGCAGCGGCTGGCGCTCTGCACCAATCCAAAGCCAGGAGCCAGGTGCCTCCTCCTGGTCTCCCACGCGGGTGCAGGTGCCCAAGCACTTGGGCTGGGCCATCCTCCGCTGCCTTTCCAGGCCACAGCAGAGAGCTGGACTGGAAGAGGAGCAGCCAGGACTAGAACCGGGTGCCCATATGGGATGCCGGCGCTGCAGGAGGAGGATTAACCAAGTGAGCCACGGCGCCGGCCCCCCTCTTCTCAACTTGGTACCACACATCCCAACCCCTAGTAAACTCCCCAGTGGGGAGGATGGTGGGGGATTCTAGAAAAGTTTGAAATTGTTAGAAAGGAGACCACATTTTTTTTTTCATAAATTTCTACCTCTCTACACCTTGTCAACACAATTAGACTAGATACTCCAAGAGGACTGAGTTTGCCAAGAAGGGTATCTCTGGTCACATTTCACATAGAGAAGGCACAGGAAATGTACTTAGAAAGAAACATCATCCTACTAAATGAAGAACACTCTTCTTGACATACTCTCAAATGTCCTAAATTCATTCCTTAAATGCATTAATGTGGCCGGCGCCGCGGCTCAATAGGCTAATCCTCCACCTAGCGGTGCTGGCACACCGGGTTCTAGTCCCAGTCGGGGCGCCGGATTCTGTCCCGGTTGCCCCTCTTCCAGGCCAGCTCTCTGCTATGGCCAGGGAGTGCAGTGGAGGATGGCCCAAGTGCTTGGGCCCTGCAACCTATTGGAGACCAGGAGAAGCACCTGGCTCCTGCCTTCCCAGTGTGCCTGCCGCAGCGCGCCAGCCAGCCATGGCGGCCATTGGAGGGTGAACGGCAAAAGGAAGACCTTTCTCTCTCTCTCTCTCACTATCCACTCTGCCTGTCAAAAAAAAAAAAAAAAATGGATTAGTAAATATTTATTGAAACAGAGTACAAAACGTTATCATGAAGTCCCATATACTTCAAATGTACTTATCACAGGATGCATCTTTAAGGTGTGGGATCTTTTACAGTGGTGCACCTCAACATTTAAAAAGTCAAAGCTAAGAGCTGCCAAGTGGGCAGTTCCTTCATTAAGTCACTACAGAAAGATCTGAGTCTCAAATGTTTTACCACAAATTTTAACCCTTATCATATCATGTAGTTTTGATCAGACTCTGAGGCATTGGCACATGCTACCCAACAAAGAATGGAGTTGACCAAATGTGCTCATCGTGTGGTTCACACATCACTTCTACAGAGGCTGTAATCTATTCAACTTAAACGTTTGTTTTTGTTTCTTCTCATTTTAGAGGCTAATCCTGTTTCCCAGAAGATTCAGAATTTTCTACCTTAGATAAATAGCAAAAAATTTAAGATCTAGGAATACATCAAGGTTAAATCAATTTCAAATGTCCAAAACAAACTTGACAGATTTCAGTTTAATGGACTAGTTAGGCTAAACCCCTCTACCCCACAAATGTGATTTAAGAAGTCTAATCACCTATGATGTTAAATGGTGAAGACTTAACTCAGGGAATGAAAACAGGTATCATAATGATCTGCGTTAGTAGCCACAAATTAGGATAAATTCCTGGTTCTTGGTAATTTCTTCGAGGCTATGTCTGCATAGCCCTACTCCATCTTCTCCAATTCTAACCACAGACCACCACTCCCTCTCTTCCTATACCTACAAAAGTGAACACACGACCAATAAAAACTGATCATAGCCCCCACCATCTTGGTCATAATGACCAGAGCAAAGACTGGACATAGGGTCCCAGCAACTCTCCCCTAGAATTGTTGACACTGGAGCTGAGTAACCTAAGCCCCTCTTTCCTTAACGGAAAGTAGTGAGGATGTGAGCCTGGAGGGCCTAGCACCTGTGTGGTTTGCCTCCAGGGAGCTGCTCAGAGAACAAAGATAACAGTCAGAGAGAAGCACAGAGGAGGATTAGAGAAGTTCTTAACCATACCTGAATTTCTGGTTCTAATCACCACTGATATCAACATGCCTTTCTGATAACAGAAACAAGCAAGTTCTTCCAGTGTCTTAAGCTGCTTCAAACAGGGTTATTCTTTACTGGGAATCACCAGTGTCCTCAGCTATTAAGTTGGTGAGAAGGAGGTAAAACCTCACAAGTTGACAAACTGAGACTTCCAGCACTGTCACGGTCATAAATGAGGAACATTCTTGCTAGTAAAGCAATTTTCAGATGATTTCTTAAAATCTCTAAGGCCCAGTTCACTATCTACAAAATGGGGTTTACAGCTACTGTACTAGATTATCAGAGAGAGTAATATGTGTTAAGTGCATCATAGGAAGTCTGTCCTACCGCACTAGCTCAGTAAGTGCCAAAAAGGTATTGTTTTGCTAATGATTATGTGAGGGTAACAGTAGTGAGGATCCTAATACAAAGATTATAGAGCTCAGAATTTTAGGTGATTTTCCACTAAAAACCTGCCTACTTAAAAGAAAATTGTAAAAAATAATATGTAACAAAATGCATAAAAACAGATATAATAAAGTCAGAAATCATAATAAGCAAAACATACCAATTATCTTAGGAAGCAATGATTTTTGAAAGTTAATTTAAAATAAATCAATATTTGTGATTGAAGGTTTACTAGGGGTTAATGGAATAATCTTATTTTTAAGAATAGGTATAATCTGAAAACTAAAGTGAGATTGATGTAGTTATTTCCCAAGAATGGATCTACCAACAATTTCAGGACCAATTCCTATGCTCCCACAATAATAGTCTTCCTCAATACTACCAAACCCATGTACCATAGTATTCACCACACCTATGGCACATAGTCTGTCTTTCTTTACATTTATTTCCTCTTCTTCATTATAAAATCTTCATAGCAAGAGCTTTTCCTTATTTATACCATAGAAATACAGCTCAAGAACTTGGTCAAAAGCAGGTGCTAAAAGTATGTTTCTTGAATTACATTGAATGCTAGAAGTGTGACAAGAGTCAGAAAATATGACTCCAGTCTTTCTTCTGCCACTTGCAAGGTGCACTACCTTGAGTATGTCACCAGTCATAGGATCATATACTCAGTGATCGCCTTCAAAGTCATCTGCTGGGCCTCCTACCCCAGTACAAAAATACCATCTAAAATATATTTGCTCCCAACACACACTGTCATAGACTCTCTTTAGAAAGTCACCTTAACTCAAAGTTTTAACCATACTTTGGCAAAATTGTTACGTTTCATACTGAAACACTCAACAAAGTAATGCTTTATAAGGCCTGATGTCATAAAGCCAACAATGCAGATTCCAATTCTAACTTAAAGAACATGTTCCTTCTATGCACCACATTACTTGTGTTTTCCAAGTCTTAGAGTGCTTTAAAAAAATGGGTTTCTGGGGCTGGTGTTGTGGCACTGCAGGTTAAGCTGCTGTCTGCAGTGCCTGCATCCTATAAGGGTGCCGGTTCAAGTCCCAGCTGCTCTAATTCTGATCCTGCTCCCTGCTACTGCTCCTGGGAAAGAAGCGGAAGATGGCCCAAGTCCTTGGGCCCCCAAACCCATGTGAAGGACCCAGAAGAAGCTCCAGGCTCCTGGCTTCAGCCTGGCCTAGCCCCGACTGTTGTGGCCATTTGGGGAGTGAACCAGCAATTGGAAGAGCTCTCCCTTTCTCTCTCTCTGTTTCTCCTCTCTCTGTCTGTAACTCTGACTTTCAAATAAATATTTTTAAATAGTGGGTTGCTATTAATAATGTTTGCCCTGAGATGGTTCACATTAATGATTGCTTTGGCTATGATATGAAAATTCTTTGTAAAGTCTACAGCACTCCAAAATATTAGCTGGTAGTATTACCATACCAACAATGTAGAAGAAGATGATGATGATGACAGGAAAGAGAAAATCATATACTTTGGATTCTCTGTTGCTTTAATATCTCCATGCTATCAAATGAGCCACTTATTGGGAATTATAACCCCTTTCTGGAATTGGGAGGAGGTTCTGGATTTTTATTCTTATTTTTTCTTCACTTTTTTTTATAATTAAAATGTGTGAATTTTCAGAGATACTTACCTACTACACTTAGAAATTATGACTATATACATATACAGATATATACCTTGGAAAAAGATGACAATCGACTTGAAGAAACTTCTGGGAAAAGTCTGTGAAACATTTGGTTTGTATGAAAATTGCATGTGGAGCTGTGTCTGCTGAGCCTTGGTATCCTGGCTAAGTTGCAGTCTCTTCTCTTTGTCTCCTGGCAGTTCTTTCAGCTGAAATTGGAATCCAGTTAAAGCTTGTAACCTATTTTTCTCCTTTTCTTCTCTGTATTAGTGAGTTTGAAAAAAGGGAATCTGCAAAATACATGCAAAAAATTATTTTCATTTATCACCTGAGATTACATATTGCAAAATAAATCTAGTAAATGGTAAGACAAGCATCTGAAATAGAAAAGCAAACTCATTCTTTAATGGTTATGGCTCACCCATAAAGATTCAATTCTTAATGTTCCAGTTTTGAAAAAAAAAAAAAAGAAAAAAAGATGAGAAGAAACAGTTGGCATTCAGCTAACAATTGTGTTTGGAGATTTGTGCCTGACTTTGTTATTCTGAGCAAAGCCAGGTACCAGTCTCTTGGGATTATGTACAAAGGCAAGAAAAAAAGTGGACATGTACATACCTCAAAGGTGACTGCTGGGTTAATAAAACAGTCTGTTTTCTGTTCACCCACTCTTGCTCTCAGTGTGCAAGTATATTAAAATATGTCAAAAGGAAAACCATTTGCTGGGCAAAAATAATTCAACTACAAGTCACAGTTTCCAGCTGGTGGAGTGCCTTAGTGTATTTAGGTGCTCTAACAAGTGACCCATACATCTCCCTGGATGAAAGTTGTATCCTCATTAAAAGAGAAACAAACACAACATAGGAACAACTGTCACACAGAAAAACAGACCACAATAGTTCCCACATCCCCCAGCTCTGTTTCTGGCTTGAGCTGTTGCAGACTGAAGAGCAGCGCTGCCCTGGAAGTCACCTCTTAAAAGGCAGTGAAAGTGAAACAAGTTGCTATAGAAGAACCGGATGTCTAGCTCGTGGCCAAACCGTACCCGTGGTCAATGCGTCTGGAAAAATATCATTTTCTTTCTAGTCCCTGCGAAATCTCTCGCTACGTAAGATATTGTGATATTGTGAAGTGGCTGGATTCAACAAACACACAGCAGAATTAATTTCAAATTAATTCTTTAAGTTCTGTCTTTAAATAACTTCTCTTAGATTAACTCTGGTTTAAGCATTTACACAATATCATACCAACCTTTTCTTTTCTGATTTTTCTTTAGAGAACCAAATCATTGACAGGATTCTGCAAAGAAAAACAAAAAAGAAGTTACTGTTGCTCAACTCTGATCACTCCTTTTTGTTATTTGATTCCTAGGTCGTGCATTATTCTAAGACAAAAGTGTGCATTAATGCTCAATGTGACAGGTTGGGTTCAAGGCACAGCAGGGAGCATGGATGTACTTTCAAAAAGTAGAAGAGTAGTATCTGGAATAATAAAGTAACAATATTTGAAAGAACATGACTAGTTACCAAAATGTGGCACTAACAATTACTTCAAGGCTGAGTGAGATGGTTGTCTTATAAACAAGACCTTTGCCCAGTTATTCTTACAGGAATTAGCACACATTATTGCAATTATGTTTACACCTTTGTCTTCATTACCCAAATACAAGGAGGGGGGCTTCAGAAAGTTTGTGGGAAATGGAATGAAAAGATAATGTAAATTGTCCATGAATGTTTGGAAGCTCCCTTGTACAAGTTCCTCAAGCACATAATTTCTTGTATGCGGTTTCTTTTTTTTTTTTTTTAATTTTAAAGATACTTATTTATTATTTGAAAAGCAGAGTTATAATGAGAGTTACCAGGCCAGGCCAAAGTCAGGAGCCAGGAGCTTCTTCTGGGTCTCCCACACAAGTGAAGGGGCAAAGCACTTGGGCCATCTTCCCCTGCATTCCTAGGCCATTAGCAAGGAGCTAGACTGTAAGCAGGGTGGCCGGGATACCAACGGGTGCCCAGATGGGATGCCAGCGTCTTAGACAGAGGATTAACCCACTATGCCACAACATTTGCCCCACGTTGTTTCTGATGTTATTGGAACTCCCATCTCGTACAGCTCCTGGGACATGATAATTATTGACTGATTAATAATTATCAAGTTATTGATTAGTTATTTGATTAACTGATTAATGATATTGTGCACTTGATTATTTGTGCCCCGCTTTGAACTGTTAATTCCCTACTTGAAGACAGCAGAACTGGAAAGATAAGTTGGTTCTAGGAAGGGATTGTTGTTTCCTATGTCAGACTTCAGGTCAGAAGCAATGGATATAGGTCTATCCATTGAAGATGAAGAAGAGAAGAACCAGGGGAGGTGTTTGGTATAGTGGTTAGCATGACACATCCCATACCAGAGTGGCTGGGTTTGAGTTCAGATCCACTCTGGATTCCAGTTTCCTGCTGGTACATTCAAGTACTTGGGTTCCTATCACTTACATGAAAGAAGTGGATTGAATTCCTGGTTTCTGGCTTCAGCTTAGCCCATTCTTGACTCGTGCAGGCATTTGGGGAATGAACCAGTGGATGGGGACTCTTTATCATACTCTGCATTTCTGTCTCTATCTCTATCTCAAATAAAATAAATAAAATTAAAAAGAAGAATCAACTCTGAATTATACTTTAAATTAGAATATATGAACTAGTCATTAAAATGAATATTAGCCTGCATAAGGCCCCGGGTTCAATCCCCAGCACCTCCACTTTTCTAAAATGAATAAAGCCCAATATAGGAGTGTAGATAATAGGGGATCAACAAACAAATCTGAATAAATTCAAACATTCAGGTTCAGACGAATTATATAAGCTCGGAAACAAGCAAAATAATTTTTAAAAGTTGATAAACCTGGCCGGCGCCGCGGCTCACTAGGCTAATCCTCTGCCTTGCGGCGCCGGCACACCGGGTTCTAGTCCCGGTCGGGGCACGGGATTCTGTCCCAGCTGCCCCTCTTCCAGGCCAACTCTCTGCTGTGGCCTGGGAGCGCAGTGGAGGATGGCCCAAGACCTTGGGCCCTGCACCCCATGGGAAACCAGGAGAAGCACCTGGCTCCTGCCATCGGATCAGCACGGTGCGCCAGCCGCAGCACGCCAGCCGTGGCGGCCATTGGAGGGTGAACCAACAACAAAAGGAAGACCTTTCTCTCTGTCTCTCTCTCTCTCACTGTCCACTCTGCCTGTCAAAAAAATAAATAAAATAAAAATAAATAATAAAAAATAAATTTTAAAAAGTTAATAAACCAAAGCTAATAATAAGAAAAACTTATTCAAAATGGGAAATGATAGATTTTTGGACACAGACCTAGTGAGCTTGATTTTTAGGTTTATGAAATTCTGAAGAGGATTATTAAATAGCTAGCCTATGAATTCATAAAAAATTTAATTCATGAAAAATGAATTCATAAAAAAGTAGAATTCACCAGAAGATAAGGGGCTGGAGCTAGAACAAAATTGTGTAAAAATATTGTGTAAAGTCCTGGGTTTATGTTCTGAATGTTTTCCTCAAGTCCCTTTAGCAATTTCTTCTTTTCTCTAATGTTGTGGATTGAATTGTACCTTTCTCTCCCACTCCCCCACCAAAATATGTTGAAAATCCTAACTCGTGGCTCCTAAACCTGATCTTATTTGGAAATAGGGTCTTTGCAGATGTAATTAACATACAAAGTAGGATGAGGTCACACTGGGGTAAGGTAAGGACCTTAATCCAATATGGCTGGCATTGTAGGAAGAGGAGAAACCTAGAGAAAGTGAAAGAACACCAGGAGACACACGAGGCATAATGGGTGGTGAGCTAGAAGAAAAGCATGGAATTATCTCTGAACAAATAAGAAAGAACCATCAATCCTCCTGAAATGTGAGATAATAAGTTTCTGTTGATTTAAGCCTCCCACTTGTGACAATTTGTTATGACAACCCCAGGAACTTAGATACCAATCCATAACAAGGAATTTGTTATCTATCATGTGTTTGTCAAGGTAGATATTAATTTCAGCAAAGCATTTCACAAAGATTCTTACAACATATTCACTGATAAAATAAATCTATGTGAGCTCAATTATTAGTTAGGTTCAAAGTTGCTAAACCTACCATTCCCAAAGAGAGCTGATTAATAATTCAACATAAATTTAATCTTTCCCCAAATGTTCCTGTATTGATATATTGAAAATAACTCGCTGGTCTCAGATGTCTATCTTTTAAGGCCCTTTGAAAAGAAATGACTCAAGTTTCAGAAACTGATCTGAAGGAATATTGCTAACAGTAGACAAAAAGCTTTTTTTCACCATCTGATATTATACATATTTACAGGACCCATAGAAATGCATAGAATGGATGCTAACCAAATATGGGAGGAAAACTGAGTTTGGAAAAATAACATTCAGAAAGTTGAAAATAAAATTATAATTATTATCTTCAAGACAACTTATTATCCTAACAATAAAACTTAGTAATCATTGTTATTATTAATAACAACTTAATATTTTAAATCCCTAACAATACTTGACACATAACAGATATTCAATAAATTACAACTAGGATTAGTAGTGTAATTGGCTAAAGCAATGAGCCAAACCCACTTGAGTGGAAAATACACAAACTTTCATTTGGGTTCAAATTTTAAATAGATGTAAGGTGGGAAATAACCAAGCTTATCATCAATTCATATGAAATAGATTTGGAGATTTGGAGACTGTGTGTGTGTGTGCGTGTGTGTCTGTAACTCTGACATTCAAATAAATAAATAGATAGATAGATAAATAATTTGTTAAAAAAAGAGAGAGAAACTGAGAGAGAGAGAAACCAACTAACAGGAGACATTGGAACATGGCACACTCAAAGATCCAAAGGATACCGCAGGAGTAGTAAAGGAGAAAGGAAGTTTGACAGAAGCTGAAGACAGAGAGGCACCAGAAGAGAGACATTTCCCTCCACACGGATTGTCGCAAACATCAGTGAAAACAAAGCAATGCTGGCAGATCTGTCATTAGTACAGCTTTGTGTTAATTCAGTCTTTCTCCAGGCTGTGCAGAACACCACATGCAACAGCTGAAAACTTTCTGGATGTAAGATGTTTGAGGATACTCCAAAAAGATTGTGAGAAAGCAAATAATAGATATGTTCATTTTGCCACAAAAAAGAAAATTTGGAATCATGCAGAGGGGTCTTCAAAACGGTCATAAAAATGTGCAGTATGAAAAAACTATGGATTTCAAACTTTTTTTACACCAGAGTAAATTTTTTTTTTATTTGAAAGGCAGAGCAACAGAAAGAGGAAGAGACAGAGACAGAGAGATCTTCCATCCGCTAGTTCACTCCCCAAATGGCCATAACATTTGGGTCTGGGCCAGGCCTAAGCCAGGAGCTAAGAACTCCATCCTGGTCTCCAGTGTAAGCAGTAGGATTTTCACTTATTTGGGCCGTCTTCCCCTGCCTTCTCAGGCACATTAACAGGAAGCTTACATGGGAAGTGGAGCAGGTAGGAGGTGAACTGACACTCCAATACAGGATGTTAGGGTCTCCCACCGGTGGCTTAACCAGTTGCACCACAATGCCAGTTCTGAAAGTAAACATATTTAACATATATATATATATACACATATATACATATATATATGTGTGTGTGTGTGTGTGTGTGTGTATATAAACTTGGTGGCTTTAAAAACCATGTATTCTTTCCTCCCACAGTTCTGTAAAACAGAAGTCTGAAACCGGTTTTCTGATCAAAAGCCAACATGTCAGCTGGTGTGGTTCTTTCTAGCAGCTGCCTATACCCCTCGGCTTGTGGATGCTTCCTCCATCTTCCAAGTGTGCCACTCCAAGTCTGCTTCAGTGGTCACGTGTCCTCTCTGACAGACTTCCACAGTCTTTTTCTAAGGACTGGGTCTTTACACTGGGCCCATTGACTAATCCGGGATAATCTCCACAATTGAAATTCCTGATTTAATCTCAACAATAACATTTCTTTTGTCATTGAAGAGAACATCCACAGCTTCCAGGGATTAGGCTGTGGCATATTGGGAGGACCATTATTCAGTATATTTTATCTACTTGAAAAATAGAGGGATAAAGGAAGGTATAAACCATCTTCTTGGCTTCAAAAATACCTAGGATACTTTTGAAGGGTCAGAATTTTTTCCAAAGTGCTTTATAGATATGAATGCATTTCATCTTCACAACAGGGGGTTGGAGTCATTTTAATCCCCCATTTTGTGATGAGAGAATTGAAGCATTGACAGAGGAGGCTACTCAAAATTGACTCAGTGCTCATTAGAGCCCGTGTAAATCCAAACCATGTCAGTTACCTAGGGGGCCTAGACACAATGTTCTCCTTAAGAAAAAATATGTTTTGCAGGGTTGGTGTGAGGATTTAAATAAAAATATATATATATACATAATATGTATGTATATATGTGTATATGTGTGTATGTATATATATATGTGTGTGTATATATATGTGTGTGTGTGTGTGTGTGTGTGTGTATATATATATAAAATGTTCATCACAGTTCCTGGCCAAAATTTCATCATTGCCTGGTAGATGATAAAATAAACATATGAGAGACACTGACAAAATGAAGAGGAAAAATGTTTAGGGAGCAAGAAATGCTATAATCTGGAAAGTGATAATTGCTTGGATAAGAAATGAATGATACAGAGGACATGACAGCTGTCTTGAAATATGTGATGAACTTTCATTTGAAGGGGAGGTAGGTTTATTTTTATTTCCTCCCATAAAACCAACTAAAGACCTAAAAGTGGAAATTAAACAGTGATAAAATTTGAAAAGAAATCAGAATAATTACAATGATCCACCAAGAAAAAAGCTACCTCAAGAATTTTGAAGGGGCCAGCACTGTGGTTTAGCAGGTAAAGCCACCTGCAGTGCCAGCATCCCTCATGCGTGCCAGTTCAAGTCCCGGCTGCTCTACTTCCAATCCAGGTCTCTGCTGTGGCCTGGAAATGTGGTTGAAGATGATCCAAGTCCTGGGGCCCCTCCACCCACATGGGAAACCAGAAAAAGTTCCTGGTTCCTGGCTTTGGATTGGCCCAACTCTGGTCATGGCAGCCGTTTGGGGAGTGAACCAGTGGATGGAAGACTTCTCTCTCTCTCTGCCTCTGCCTCTCTGTAACTGCCTTTCAAATAAATAAATAAACATTTAAAAAAAAAGATTTTTGTAAGCTTTCAGGAAGTTGAAATGCTCAAGGATAGGCTTTCTGTAGTATTTAAAATATAGAAAGGTTTCAACCCCAAGAGAAGCATGAAAATGCATTCACACATTTATTCAGCAAATATTTACAGACTACCTTCTAGGTGGAATGACTGCGAAGTCTCTTCTGGTTCTAAAAATAACAGAATGCACTATTTGATGAATGAGCAAAGAAGAAAATATGTCTCAAAAATGTTATATAATTTCAGGCTGATTCTCCTTAGAATCCGTAAGTCTACTGATAATTCAACTCCCAGGCTCTCTGGCTTGCATGGCATGATATGTAATTGCCTTTATTTTCCTACCTCAGGAAGACTTTTTTATCATTAAAGACTCAGTTTTTAATGGGAAAATCACTCATTTTTTTATTCTTATAGGAAGGATTTTTCTTGAAAGTAGAGAATATTTTACCCAATATTGGTTAGCTGGTGGATTTTTTTCTTACTTTTATTCTATGCAAGCAAATATAAAAATTAATAACATCTTTTTAACCCAAAAAAAAAAACTAAGGATAGGACCTTTCTCCTTTAATCTAGAGAATTTGACATTCTTGGAACAGTCTGTGCTTTGTCATTGTCTCAGTAAAGATTTGCCCATTCTTTCGGATATACAAATAAATTAATTGTTGTAGAAATCCCTTAAGACTTATTTTTTTCCTAGGAACTGTTAAGAGGTTATTTATTTACCATTCACCTGAACTCCTTGACAAAGGGCAATTGCTTCGGGAGGATTACCTGAATTACACAGGTAATCCAAGCAAGTCTCCAACTATCAAGTGGAATGTTCCCATTCTTAGGACACTATGTCTATATGACTTTCATCACACAGCAGCCAATGGCATTTATTACACAGCTGTTAGTGTTTATAGGAATTAACCAGGCAAGTCGATAGCCCTCTATTTAATATTTGCTGCTTACTTTGCTTTCTTTACAGAGGATACAAAGCAGGGATAATAACAGCCCAAATACAAACTGACTTTAGTGAGTTTTCCAGTAGGAAACCTGGCCCCCTTATCCCATCTAAAGAATGTGATGAAGCCAAGATGAAAGCCCAAATTGATGTGGAAGTCTTGAGCTCCCACTGCCTGATAACTGTCTCCACAATCTTTTAACCTTTCCCTAGCAAACACAAATATGCTGAAAGAAGGGTTGAAAATTGCAACTCTGTATTTACATCTCTTTTAAGAACAGTGAGTCAGAAATGAGGTTAGAACCTAGTCCTCCACTTACCCAACCATATCTTAAATAACTATTGATTAAATTAAATCTAAGAAGCACCCTCAGCCTTGTAGGCTAGTCACATCACTGAGTTATTAAACACCATGCAAGAGCCTGTATAGGCAAGAATAATTTTTTAAATATGGTAAATTTTCTTCTCTTCCTCTTCAAATTGCCCTAAGGCACTCGTATACATTATGGACACTACTGGCCTGAAAATTCTCTGTTGAGGGAAAAAGAAATCCAAAATCCTTGAATTATAAGAGCACTGAAAGCATCTAAAATGATAACTATTTTGCCCCTTTAACACCAAAAGATCAACTGATTTTTATTTTTCACTTGGAGTTGACCTTTATTTAACCCATGGCATGCCAAAGTTATGGCCTGAAGCAATTTTTGCAGTGAATGCCTTGACTCGGATAAGAATAGACATCTCACCCGCCCCATCTTAGAATCATTTTATATTGCTGCTGCTGGTCAGCCTAACAAAGAGAAAACACTTTCAGTATTTAAAAAATATTGAAATTTTCTTTTGAGTTTTCATTTGCTTCATTTCATATATACTCAGAACCGTAAAATGTTGGCAAATTTCAAAATAATCAAAAGTATTCCTCGAAGTTGTTATTACTGTTTGATAAATTGTTTGTGCTCAGTTATATATCAAAATGAAAAGGTGTCTGCATCATAAAACATTAAAATAGTTTCTTTTGATCAATTGACTACCTGCTGGCTTCATTTCTTAAGGGTGGAATTAATTTTAAGGCACCAAGTTACCTCCTTTGCCCTCTATGTGTGTCCTGCCCTCATGCACAACTGTTCAGGGCTTTCCCACTATTTTAAGTGTGATAAATTGGGTATGTCTAAAAGATTTAGACATATTTAGTAGAGTCTAACCTTCTTTCTCTAACAAAAACAAACTCAATGGCTGCATATTATGAAAGACTACAATATCAAAAAATAGTACAGTAAGAGGTCTTTAGGAGGTATTTAATTTAGAGATTAAGATTTGTGGCTTGAAGCATCAGGAGGTACATCCGTGAGTTATGCAAGGGACAATGCAGATTGTCTGGAGGTTGTTAATGATACAAATAACTCTATTTCTAGGCTGGCCTAAATGGGATCCTCTTAAAGATAGGCAGCATAATAAAATAAAATATCTGCGTAGAAAGGGTAGATGCAGCTGCATGTTTGTTGATATAAACAACTACATAAAAAAAACTCAAGAGAAACAACAAAAGATTGGGAATAACGAGAGTTCCAACATAACAAAACTTAAATAGGATGGTATGCCCAATCTTTAATACACTTTAAGAAACAGTAAATTATACACTTTAAAAGGGTGTATTTTCTGATATGTCAATTGTTTTTCATTAAAAATTTTTTGTGGTCAAAAGTGGTTTTTTTTAGAGGTATCTTCTTTGGAATTAAAACTGAGTTTATTCATTTAAAAATTGTACAATACAGATGATTTTAAAAATCGTTCTGTAAAATGTTATTGATTTTTTAGAGCTCTATTTTTTAAAGATTTATTTATTTATTTGAAAGGAAGAGTTATAGAGGTAGAGGCAGAGACACACACACACACACACAAACACAGAGATAGAGAGAAAGAGAGAGAGGTCTTCCATCCACCAGTTCACTCCCCAAATAGCCGCAACAGCTGGAGCTGGGCTGATCTGAAGCCAGGAGCCTGGAGCTTCTTCTGGTTCTCCCAATGAGAGAGCAGGAGCCCAAGGACTTGGGCTATCTTCCACTGCTTTCCCAGGCCATAGCAGAGAGCTGAATCAGAAGTGGACCAGCAAGGACTCAAACCAGCACAAATATGGGATGCTGGCACTGCAAGCACTGGCTTTACCCTCTACACCACAGCACCAGCCCCAGCTTTACTGATTTTTAAAATATATTTTCACATCACATTGTTGATGAGCAACTTAATATGTTACCCCTCTTAGTATTTTTTTTGTTTGTTCTACTTAATACTTTTGGTTGAATACTGTAATCAATACACAATTCTTCTTAAGTGCTGAAACTTAACTGAAAAGTGATCGCTGTTAAATATAAGAGTGGGAATAAGAGAGGGAAGAGATATGCAATTCGGGACATGCTCAAGCTGACTTACCTCAAACGGTAGAGTTAGAAACATACCAGGGGATTCCAATTCAATCCCATCAAGGTGGCATGTACCAATGGCATCTCACTAGTCCAAGTGATCAATTTCTGTTCACAATTGATCATAATGATAGGACTAAGAACCAAAGGGATCACATAAACAAGAATAGTGTCTGCAAATACTAGCTGATAGAATAAAAAGGGAGAGAACGATCCAACATGGGAAGTGAGATACACAGCAGACCCATAGAATGGCAGATGTCCTAAACAGCACTCTGGCCTCAGAATCAGCCCTTAAGGCATGCCGATCCGGCTGAAAAGCCCATGAGAGTATTTCAGGCATGGAAAGCCAAGACACTCTGGGGGAAAAAAAAAAAAAACTAAATGAAAGATCTCCGCGAGTGAGATCCCAGTGGAAAGAACGGGTCATCAAAGAAGGAGGTACCTTTCTCTGAAGGGAGGAGAGAACTTCCACTTTGACCATGGCCTTGTCTAAATATGATCAGAGTCGGTGAACTCAGGGGGCTTCCATAGCCTTGGCAGCTCATGACAAGAGCCTAGGGTGATTACTGATGCCATAAACAAGAGTGTCAATTTGTTAAGTCAACAACAGGAGTCACTGTGCACTTACTCCTCATGTAGGATCTTTGTCCTTAGTGAGCTGTACATTGAGATTTAATGCTATAACTAGTACTCAAACAATATTTTTCACTTTATGTTTCTGTGTGGGAGAAAACTGTTGAAATCTTTACTTAATATATGCTAAACTGATCTTCTGTATATAAAGAGAATCGAAAATGAATCTTGATGTGAATGGAAGGGGAGAGGGAGTGGGAAAAGGGAGGGTTGCGGGTGGGAGAGACGTTATGGGGGGGAAGCCATTGTAATCCATAAGCTGTACTTTGGAAATTTATATTCATTAAATAAAAGTTAAAAAATATATATTTTCACAAAATAATTCAGAAACACGTGAAGGGTGAAGAAGCTGAATTTTATTTCATAGTCTCTAGTGCTTTTGGTCCAGTACAGTACAGTACAGTCAAGTAAGCAAAAAGTTTTGTAAGAGAAATTATATTTTTGGGCTGCCACCGTGGTGTAGCAGTTAAAGTTGCCATCTGTAGTGCCATATGGCATCCCATCTGCAGCAGCCATATGGGTGCTGGTTGGAGTCCTGGCTGCTCCACTTCCGATCCAGCTCTCTGCTATAGCCTGGGAAAGCAGTAGAAGATAGCCCAAGTGCTTGGACTCCTGCACCCATGTGGAAGACCCAGAAGCAGCTCCTGGCTTCTGGCTTCGGATCAGCACAGATTTGGGCATTGCTGCCAACTGGGGAGTGAACCAGCAGATGGGAGACCTCTGTCTCCCCCTCTCTCTCTGCCTCTCCTCTTTCTGTGTAACCTGGACTTTCAAATAAATAAACAAAAAAAATCTTTAAAAAGAGAGAGAAATTATATTTTATGAAACAAAGTGATGAAAAAAAAGCCTGAAATCGTTCAAGATTTAAAAAAAGAAAAAAAATTTACATTCAAATTGTAAGACCCCATGCTTACTAAAAGAAATATATGTCAATATAAAAATAACTCAACACTTATTCAAGACTTATCATTTTCCAGGCAGTGGCTTAAGTAGATGGTTAAGGCTGTTTTAGTTTTGTGTTTTTTTTTCTCTTTTTTAAACAGAAGAAAATGAAGCATGTTAAAGTTGAATGACTCTTCCAAGGTCCTAGAGCTGGTTGTGGCAGAACTGGTTTGAATTCAAGTTTTTCTTTTACACCACACAGCACTTACTATATAGAACAATAGCTGAATAAACTGCTCTTATTATCTTATTCAAATTCCATTTGAAAAATTCAAGATGTGATGTACTACTCCTATAGGGCAATATATTTCATGATATTAATAAATAACCCAAAACCTACTATGTTCTTAAAGAGTTCAGAAGACAAAGTGTGATCACAGATAACAATAAAAAGCTATTCTTGTCCTTAGTTCCAACAATATAGAACCTGTAACACAACAAGAAGCCCTCCAATTCAAATATGTAACAGGGGGTACTCTGTTTAGTCACAAATCCAAAGATCTGAAACCTCATTTTGAGTCACTGTGTACAGTAAGAATCCAGCTTGCGTTTGTCAGTGATGCTGTATTAAACTAAGAAGTCCCCAAAGAGGCCACGGTGTTGACAAAATTAAGTATGATGCTAGAGACTCTACACAGAGTAAACAAAGCTAAGCCCTTCCGCAGCGTTGTCTGTCCTTGTGGTGACTTTGTAAGCCAATGTTTCTTCACGCCACTCATATTCCCCAATGTCTGCTTGATGAAATACCACAATGACCATGGGGTCTACTTTCCTGCAATCTTGTTGTAGACTTTGCTGCCATCCCAAAACCCAAAGGATGTCTGCCATTGAGTACACCACCACTCCCTGGTGCTGAAAAGTATTTTCAGTGATTGACCTAGAGCAGATTTCAAAACAGAAGGACTGGGCCGGCGCTGCAGCTCACTAGGCTAATCCTCCGCCTTGCGGCGCCGGCACACCGGGTTCTAGTCCCGGTCAGGGCGCCGGATTCTGTTCCGGTTGCCCCTCTTCCAGACCAGCTCTCTGCTGTGGCCAGGGAGTGCAGTGGAGGATGGCCCAAGTACTTGGGCCTTGCACCCCATGGGAGACCAGGAGAAGTGCCTGGCTCCTGCCATCGGATCGGCGGCCATTGGAGGGTGAACCAACGGCAAAGGAAGACCTTTCTCTCTGTCTGTCTCTCTCACTGTCCACTCTGCCTGTCAAAAAAAAAAAAAAAAAAAAAAAAAAAACACAGAAGGACTGCTCTGTGCCAGCTTTATCTACACTGGATCCTTGGCATTGGGCGCTAGGTAATCCAGCATCGTGATGTGCCACGGGAATTTGTGGGTCTTGGTGAACTTCCTGAAGCAGGTCCGCAGCGACACCAGCTTGTCCCGGCAGATACTGGCAGGCAGTTTCAGGATCTTTCAGTCACGTAGTACACGCGGCCGTTGTGCAGCCGTCGGGCCGGTCCACAAGCAGCTGCACGTTCTCCCCGGTGTGTTTGGCCATCTTCTCAAACATGATCCGAATCTCCTCTGCATTTTACCACTGGGCTGCAGCCCCAGATCCTCGTGCCGTAGTCAAAAGCTTTTAAGAATTATGATTACACTAGTGGTTTAGATGAGGGTAAGGGGTGAAAAGGAGGACTATTCACTGATAGTATGAATGTAAATTAGAACAATTTTTCTGGAGGGTAGTTAAACTTTATCAAAAGTTCAATTATTCTATTTCTAAAAATTTAATCAGAGATGCAGCATTAGATTTATGTACAATAAATTCATAATATTGCTTTTATTAGGTTCCCCAGAAGGAATTTAAACAATGGAAACTATACAAATCCAAGAATTTCTAAATATACTTTGTTATATCCATATAGAGTCATGTTTCAGAATAGTTAAGAACATTGGAAATGCTCATAATATTAAGTGAAAAAGGCAAGAAACAAAAGATAAAAATGAAATGTTATAAAAGAAAGTCCTAATACCTGTATTTTTATTGCAAAACATATATATTTGATAAAATAAAGGAAGCTGCTGCAAAAGTAGCCTTGGGTCTAGGGATGAACTCTTAGCTATGCTGATGGGGAATAGGCTGTGATGGTTAAAACGGAGGTCTGTGTTTGGGTAAGCCCTATATGTCAGGAAGGTGATGTGGTTGCTACAGTACACCGCGTGCCCTCAGATACACCAAGTCTACTTCCTCCACAGAACCCCTGCAAAAGTTCTCTCCTCTCTGTGGAACTTTCTTCCTCTGTTTTTTGCCTTGGCTGGCTCCTGGCGTACATTTCATGTTTGTGTCTACACTGAAAAGTCACCAGCTCCTTAAAGCCTTCCCTGCTCACAGCAACATAAACATCGCCCAGGACTTCGTTGGAAAGAGAGTTTCATGCCTCACCCAAGATGTGCTGAATTCTAACCTGCACATTAACAACATCCCAGATGATTCTTGTACACACTGAAATTTGGGAAGCACTGCTCTTATAATATAGGCTAGAAACCCCATACCAATTCCATAAATCACATCCCCACATCTCTTAATCATTTCTAAAATATTTTAAAGACTGATTTGTTCATTTAAGAGAGAGGGAGATAGAGAGATCCTCTATCCGCTGGTTCACTCCCCAAATGGTTACAATGGCTAGAGCTGGGCCAATCTGAAGCCAGGAGCCAGGAACCTCCTCCATGTCTCCCATATGGGTTCAGGGGCCCAAGCACTCAGGCCACCCTTCACTGCCTTCCCAGGCCATCAGCAAGGAGCTGGATTAGAAATGGAGCAGCTGGGACTTGAATCAGCACCCATATGGGACGCCAGCACCACAGGCAGAGGCTCAACCTACTACACCATAGCGCTGGCCCCATGTCTAATATTATTACTCTGTCTTCTTAAACATAGTTCCATTAAAGCATAATCCTTTTTGTTCTTTTGCATTTACCCCCAGTTTTTGATGCACAATTTGAACCTAAAAGAAAGTACAGAATAAGGAGAGATATGGCTCAATAATTTTAATAAATATAATTTCTTGTTACCTCCACTGTCTATAACTCTGTTTTGGAGGTCTCAATTTTTGAATAAAGAGACAGAGCTAATAGATCAAAATCCTAGCCCAATGCCTCATATATAAATAACAGTTACTAGTTGCATGATAAGTCCTAATAACTTTGTGAAGAGTAACCAATATTAGCATAAATCAAAGTAAAAACATCATTGTGAAGTATTGAAAGTCATTGAATTGTACACTTTAAAATGATGAGGATGTAAATTTTATGCAAATTTTACTTCAAAAAAAATAAATAAGAGCAAATTACTGCTTTAAGAGGTAGCAGCATTGAAATGAATGACTTATTCTACAGATTCAATGTTTCAGGGGTCAGAGTTACAAATGATTAATATTATGTGATGATTATCTTTGTTAGGCAGAGAGAAAGCAGGGAAATAAGGTACAAGAAATGAGTCTGGGATTTGCCTAAGCCCAAACTTAGATTTCTTTGATCCTTGGCTAAAAGCCCTGATTGGCCTAAAAGGTCAAATGGAAAGGAAAAAGCAGTCAAGAATAAATCAGTAAAATAAAAAATTCATTAAAATGTAACTATTGGAAGGAAAGGAAATAACCTTCCTTTCTTCCACTAAAGAGAGAATTGACAACCTAATTTTTACAACAGGTAACAAATGCACTGCCATAGCTGGATGCCCAGAATTTCCTCTCTGGAGGGGAATGCTGGAAATAAATTGAGGAAGAGCCTTCAGATTTACTGAAGCCACTGAAGTTGCAATTGTTGATACAATTGCAAAGGTTTATTAAAATCATCAGGAAGCTTAGCATTAAGAAAGTGTTTGGGTAGATAAGACCCCTGTTTGCACTTTAAGCCTTGATTGTTAATTACATGTTGTTGTGACTACACACTTCAAAAGTGACTTCTATGAACTGTGCTATTATTGCATCTAATAAGAACTTATTATAAAATCACAGGTTAACAAAAGTTCATTAGTAAGTTGAATGTTTGGAACTCTGAAAGCATTTCCCCACAGAACAATGATAGCTGTCCATGGTGATTGGGTTTTTATGTCAGCGGTGTATAAAGGGCCAACTAAGCCATACACACTTGCTCCAATAATATTAAACAGCCCACTCCACATTTTAAAAGGTTTCCACAAGAGCATTCGTTCAGCATTCTTGGATCAAGACCATCTCATCCCTCTATGGCATTACGGGTGCTCACTCATGCATCATTTAATCGCTCTTGCCAGAGTTAGCAGTGCCTGCCACGTACCAGGCATTTTAACAAGTTGTCTCTCTATGCAGGTGCCAGGTCTTAGGCTTTCTTCAACTTGAAGGAAATAACTAGTAGCTTGGTTCATAAACTCCAGCGTAGGAAAGAGTGAGGGGCAAGCCTCTTGGGCAAGAAGTGTGAGTGTTGGAGACCAGTAAAACAAGAAGATGGCAAGAGAAAGATCTCAGGTAAGCTATGTATGCCCTTGCCCCTCTCCCTTACTGCCCTCACTGTGGCCAGTACTGGCTTTCATGTAGGAAACATTTAGCAGATAATATCAAGAAAGGCCAGTTTTTCTCTCCTGTAGAGCAGCGACCATGATTGGGAAATGCCAACGAGTCAAACAAGCATGAGACTGAAATCTAAATATTTGTTTTCTTGCGATAGATGTTCGGCTTAGTGTTAAGACACTAGTCAAGATGCATACGCCCCATCCTGTATTACAGTACCTGGGTTTGATAACCAGCTCTGGCTCCTGCTAACTTAGCTTCTTGTAAATTTGGATCCTGAGAGGCCTCCATCGGTGATGGCTCAAGTAATTTGATTCCTGCCACCCACATGAGAGACAGGAATTAAGCTCCCAGCTCCCAGATCCATCATGGCCATTGTGGGTGTTTAGGGAGTGAACCAGCAGATGAGATTCTCTGTCTCTCGCTCGCTCTCTCTCTGTGTGTGTGTGTGTGTGTGTGTGTGTTGGCTTCTCAGAAAGAAAAGCTAAATAAAGATATTAATTTTTAAAATAAATAGATATTTATTTTCTTCCCATCTCCTCTACCGTACCTAAGGGTACATACCAAAAAATAAAAGAGAAGGGGAAACATGGGCATATATCCATGGGTAAGAAAGTTATATATCAACGATTGTACAAAATAAGAACAGAGTTCTTGCAAGTGCCAAACTGTGTATTTAAAACAACAAATTACTGACTAACAAAGATCACCACCTAGTGGCCCCAGCATGAGAATTGCACTTGAACAAAGTACATCGAAATTCAAATACAGGGAGGTTGTTATGAGAATATCAGACACCACTGAAGCTTCTCTTTCTGTCCCTTAGATGCAACTTTTCCTTTTCCATGCATTCAGATCTTGGTTTTCCTTCTTTGTTTAAAATTCCCAATAGTCTTAAAAGCATTCTGTTTGCCCTTGCCTTTATTTTGAACTTTGTAATTAGCTGTCTACTGTGTCATCCTTTGAGCGTCTCCTCTTTCAAGGTACACCACATGGCCTATAAGTCTTGTCTGAAGTCAGTGTATTTAAACATCTTCCCACTTCCTTACTGAGAGCTTGATGGTTTCACTGGGGCCAGTTCCCACCATATCAAGCCTCGTCTAACCAGGTAACCCACACTCCACTGTAGGACGCATATTGACTGCCCATCAGGCTACTTTCTTCATTGATCGCTTCACCACCCCAGATCTCTTACATAACCACACTTTTGTCTCATAGTTGAGTACACTGATTCGATTCAAATCCCACCATTTCCATCAGTTCCTACTACTCCTGCCAAGCTCACTTATTTTTTTTTCCTCTAAACTTCTTACACTCATGTTTATCACCACTAAGCTTACTTACTTATTTTCTGATTGTGTTTGAGTATTATATCTGTAAAGGAAGTTCCAAGGTCTAAATACACAAGTTTAACATGCTTATAAGTAAGCATGAGAAATCAGCAAACAAATGAGTAATTTAGAAATGGATCAAGAAGAATCTCAGTAATTAAATTGCTCTTAGGGGGTCTGCTGGCCGGTGACAAGTAAAAAAGAGAGAGAGTCTAGAAAGATTGCTGGAATTATATTCCAAGAATGGAAAACGCCAGTGAAAAATTAAATAGTAAAGTAGCCCTCAAAATGCCGGGATATATTTAACATATTTCAAAACATATACATCAATATCCTCATGAAAGTTTTCAATGGAATGCGGTTGCTTTTGAGTGTGGACAGTTATAGAAACTCACTCCACATACAAAAAAAGACAAAATTGTTACTAAACAGGTACCGAAGTGTTAACTTGCATATTAAGATGGGCCAAAGTTTTATTTCTTGGGCAGCCACATAAAACCTGCTCCAGGAATGTGAATTACAGGCACATCAGGCAGCTCTGCACTTGGAAATAGCAAGACTGAGAAAAGTTCGATGCACTCAAACTCTGGCATAATTCAACCAACTCTGAATGTGAATGGAAATATTTTACCCCCAAAATGTGAATAATAAAACAAATAAAATATTAAATAATCTACCCAAATGAAGTCTGCAGAATAAGTAATGTGAACTTGAAAAATCTCATTAAGTGACACCAGAATTCTATTTCTAGTGCAACTGCAAGTAGTTTTATAACTAGGTCTCCAGTAAAATAATTAGACTATTTTAAGGGGTAGGAACTGATTCTTATCTTGAGGAGAGAAAAAAATGCTTCTCCTATGTAAATTTTCTCCCCCATTTCTCAAACTGACATTTTCAAAGGTATCATGGAAAGACAATTATTTATATACTGTAAATGTTGTTATTTCAACACAGAAAAACAGGGCATATGCAAGCATTGTGCAAGCTAGCATGGATGTAAACAAAGAATATAAATAGCATAGGCCCCATCCTCAAATAACTTACTATGGAGAATAGGCCTGCATATATTCAACAGATAGTAAGTAATTCCATGATAACTTTTAAGTAAGTATACCACATATTGTTCAGATAGTCTACAGTTTCATACCTCAAAAAATACTGCAGGCCCACAATTGGAATGCTGTTATGCTACACATTTTAGGAGTACAAAGTAAATCAGTACTCAACTGACCTTCAGAAGCAGTATACTTGATAAGAAATGTATGGCAGGTGCATCCAATAGAAACAAAGGATTACTTGATGGAAAAGGTAGAGTTTGTGATTCATCATAAAATACAATGGTTTAATATGGAGTATTGAAGCATCTAGGAGAAAACATCCCAGGCAGATGTATTTACCATACACTAAGGCACAGACTTGGCAGAGCAAGGAGGGGTATGAGAACATTAGTTAATTTCTTTTACTGAGATGTATAGAAAATGTGACCTGAATCAACAGGAAATGATATTGGAAAATTGAGTCTGATCTAGAATACGGAAGACACTGTGTTCCAGGCTGAGGAATTAGATTTTAATTTGGCAAAGAGTCACTGAAATTATTGAGCAGCTGGAGTAACACAGTCACAGTTGTGCTTCGGAATCACTGCAATGCATGGAGTAGTCTTGAACATGGAATCATAGGGAACTCATTTGGACACTCTAATATCATGGTTTAAACAAAAATAAAATTAATGGAATGCATGGTAGTGACCAGAATAAAATGTAAGAGATAATTCTGGCCGGCGCCGCGGCTCATTAAGCTAATCCTCCGCCTTGCGGCGCCGGCACACCGGGTTCTAGTCCCAGTCAGGGCGCCGGATTCTGTCCCGGTTGCCCCTCTTCCAGCCCAGCTCTCTGCTATGGCCCAAGAGTGCAGTGGAGGATGGCCCAAGTACTTGGGCCCTGCACCCCATGGGAGACCAGGAGAAGCACCTGGCTCCTGCCATCGGATCAGCGCGGTGCGCCGGCCGCAGTGCGCCGGCTGTGGCGGCCATTGGAGGGTGAACCAACGGCAAAGGAAGACTTTTCTCTCTTGTCTCTCTCTCACACTGTCCACTCTGCCTGTCAAAAATTTTTTTAAAAAATTTTAAAAAAGAGATAATTCCAAGATATCTCAAAGAGGAGAGAGAGAGAGAGAGAGAGAGAGAGAGAGAGAGAGAGAGAGAGAGAGAGACTTGGTTAAGTGTGAAGAATAGCCAAGAGAATGCATTCAAAGATGAAGTCACTTAAAGAAGGTGGGGTTGGTGTCTCTGAGGAGCATGAAGCACCTCTCAGAACAAAACCAGTTGGGAACTAACAACATAGGACAACTGAAATCAGAACTGAAGTGTTGGAAGCCATCTAGACTGAATGTTAAAGAATCAAGCAGACTGAAATAGCAGAGGTTGTGTAGGACAACAAAAAGAGACAATTTGAAACCACATAGGGCCCAAAAGTGAGAGAGATTATGAAAAGTGTGACTGTGATCAGTTCATTTCCCATGTCTCACCTGCATTTAGCCCTGTTCCTACATGAGAGGGATTTATATATTAGAGAAACTAAATCAGGCAGTATAAAAATCTCCTACTGATAATGGTATAAGGAAAGAACTTAGAAGAAAATGAGACAATGTTTACAGAGGGTAAAAGAAAAAACTGCTTAAAGTTAATTTCCTTGGAATAAAAGAATATATTTTATTAAATAAAAATCAAGATGCACCAAAATTGGAAGGAATACGTTTAAACTAATTAAATAGATGTAAGGAAAATCTCAAGTGCAGAAATAAAAGATTGTGGTGGAAATAGGCAAGGGGAAGACATTGAAAGAGATTCAGTCATGAAAGTACAACATTAAATAAACTATGACAATTACAGAAAGAAAACAAAGGAGAGGAGGATGCTCAAAAAAGTCATAAAGAGATTTCCCTAAGACAGAAGTTCATTAACTTCCAGACTGAGAAGTCCATCCAGCACCTGGCCTGAAAGACGGTAGATAGCACACCACCAAGTCATGGCAGTAAAAGAGAACACAGGCTCAGAACTCCAGATGCTATTAGAATCAGTGACCTCCAGAAGCTAGAAAACAAAGTAAAAATGTCTTCAAAATACACGGGAAATGAGTTTTGGTTTAGAATTTATTGTCAGGTCAATTATTAGGCAAGAATAAGGATAGGAGGAAAAACACATTCAGATACTGATATTTTGAAATTATATTTCCCTTGCGTACTCCTCTAGCGCACTAGTGAGTGATAAGTGGTTCTTTAATTACAGAAATAAACAGCAAGAGGAGGGGAGTGGGATTCAGAAAGTGGGGTTCCAGCAAGGGAGGAGAAGGAAAGAATACCTAAGGACCATCATGCCCTAGGTCTACACAACAACCAGTCCAGAGTACAGGAAGATGGAGCCCTGCGGAAAGGAAAATTCTGAGGGCAAAAAATAATATTGATAATATTACAAAGTCATATTTTTGTTAGGAAATTACTTATTTACTGTTCTTCATCTAATTTCAAACTTTGTGAGTTGTTTTATTTTAGTTGGAGCTCTTTAAAAAGTACATGTCTTTACATAGCTGTACTTTAGGTTTTTGTATCCAAGGTAATAATTTCTTTCAAAAGTTGAGATTAACCTGCTTACTTTTGTGGAAAGTACTGATAGCTTTGGACTTACCTCCATCACCTCTTCTGTGTTTTCCATGGACCTCTTTCTCTGCTTCATATTCAACTTCTTTCCCAAACTCTATTCAGTTAATATTATTTCCTGTGTTTCAACAATTTTCCTTTGGTTGAATTGGATATTTGGCATTATAGTGCTATTTTTTGTGATTAGTGAATGTCTATAGATTCTTTAACAAATCTCTATTTGTTCTCATTTTTTCCTCCTTGAAGTGCTACAAAATTGTAGCACATTCAACTACTCACTGAGATTCATCCTTCTTTCCACTCTGCTATTACCACCTGGGGAAGCACTTATCAGTGGTATAAGCTTTTTTTTCAATCAATAAAATTCAGGCAAAATCAAATGTCAAAACAAGTTTCAGTTACTCTCAACTTCTGTGCTTACTACAGATCAATAAGTAATTAATGCACAGATATAGACTAGATGATTACTTAAATAGCATAATTCTAGATTTTTACTCCAAGTTGAATTATAAAAATAAATTTTAGTAATTTTATACAGATGAAGACTAAGTAGGCATAGCCATAATTTTTCATTTCAGTACTCATGATTGTTTCCTGTAAGCCATACTTTTGCTGTGACATCTATTCTATTATTGATGAATAGTTCTCTTGCTAATTGTATTATAAGAATAGATTTAATATTTTCTGGCCCAGAAGTAACAGTTTAGCTAGGTATAAAATTTTAGATTGCTAATTATTGTCCCTTCACTACTACATTGTTTTCTAGCCTCTGCTGTTACCAATGTCAAGTGTTTATTATTCAGATCTTCATCCCTTTTAAGCCAGCCACCCTTTTCTCTGTTACCTCTCCTAGCTTTAAATATTCTATTTCATAGATGATATTCTGCAGGATGTGAATTTAGTTTCTTGGATACATAGAATGTGACTGCAAAGTAGTATGCTCACAGCTTCAACTTTACTGACAGCTTTACATTTTACATCAGATCACTGTTAATTTATGTTTTCAGAAAGTTAAATCCTTCAGATTATCTCTTTTTTAGTAGTTAATTGTCTGATCTCTTCTTTTATGGTTTACAGCTACCTTTGGTTTTTGTAGTTAGAAAAGCCTTACAAACCCAAAGGGCATACAAATATTTTTATGGGTAAAAGAAAAGTTGTTTGACAAAAATGAATTTAAGAGCAAGTGGGCAAAGAACAATACAGGAGTGATATGTTCCTGTCACTGGGCTAGAGAAGGCCTGCATACAAAGCCACAGCATGAATTGGGTGTGAAATGTGGAGGAAGAGTTGCTATTGAGAGATATGAGGGAAACACGAATGAATTTTTATCTTTCTCCTAAGTTATCTTTATGTCAGCACACCATTTCTCAATGAGCATACAGAGAACATTAAGTGTCTTTTATGTATTAAAAGTAATATAATTGATTCCCAAAGCTCACCAATAAGTAAGTGCAGTAACAGTAGCCAAAACACAATTCTTCTTGTGTGGTGTTTTGCTCACTACCTGCTTGTAGTGAGAAATATTCTCACATTTTATAATTTCTGAGGCTAGTTCTAAGCCAAATTGTGAAAAAGGAGGATCTTAGAGTAGGAGGAGGATCTTAGAGATCGTCTCCCTGCCTAATGGCATTCCCCTACCACCTTCATCTCTCAGTACTCTCTGTGTCCTTACAGTATGAGATTAATGATTCATTTTTGAATTGTTTACTGCATTATTTTCAGTATCACCATATTTCCATTAGTATACATGCAAGGACACACTTCTGAAAATTTACTTGGCAAGCTCTTCTCCACCTGCTCTTAGGATCTGAAGCACTAGCCACTAGAAATCTGGACTCATCAAGTACAACATAAACACAATGCTTTCCCTTTAAGTTCCCCATGGGTTTTGTGACATGTAGTTTTCAAAGTGTGCTATCAGTTCACTTTTTTATCCATTCAAATAGTTATGAATTCTACATGACTTGAGGTCTGATCAGTTTTTTTTCGGTGTTATCCTACACAATTGTGTCAGCATACATGTAAGCAAATGAGGGAAATTTTTTAAGATTTATTTATTTTGAAAGTCAGAGTTACAGAGAAAGGGAGAGACAGAGAGAGAGAACTTCCATCTGCTGGTTGACTCCCAAATGGCCATAACTGCCAGGACTGGACAAGACCAAAGATAGGAGCTAGGAGCTTTTTCCGGATTTCCCTCATGGGTGGCAGGGGCCCAAACACCTGGGCCAATTTCTACTACTTTTCCCAAGCCATTAAGAGGGAGCTGGATTGAAAGTGGAGCAGCCAAGATGTGAACCAACACCCATATGGGATGTTAGCACTGCAGGCAGCAGCTTTACCCACTACACCACAATGCCAGCCCCAAATGGGGGGAATTTTATGAAATGCAGAGAAAAGGAAATGAAAATGGTATTTTGGCAAACTATAAGGAAAATGAATACTACACAGTACAGTCTTGATGAATGTGTAATGAATAGAAAAGAAACAATAGTCAGAATTTCAAGTTAAAAAATGAGTAAACTCCAGGTAACCATTTCAAATTGAAAACACATTATCTTGTATATATGTTTTCAAGATCTCAAATGGTAAGAGTGAATGTAACAAGCAGTAAAAGCCAGGCACAGAAAGACAAATACCATGTGATCTCACTTCTGTGTGGAATTTTAAAAAGTCAAACTCACAGAAGCAGAATAGATTGGTGGTTACCAGGGGTTGGAAGTGGGAAGGTGGAAGTGGGGATTGAGGAGCTATTTATAAAAGGATGCAAAATTTCAACCAGACAGGTAGAATACCTTATGTAATGTATATTTTTAAATTGCTAAGAAAATGGATTTTAAATGTTCTCACCACAAAAAAATGAGAAGAGTTTAGAGTGATGGATATGTTGATTAGTTTTATTTAATTATTCCACAATGTATATTAAGTGTACATTAAAACATCATGCTGTACACTATAAATGTATGCTTTCTGTCAATTAAAATAAGTGAATAATTTTTAAAACAGCAATAAGACCCCCAAAATAGGAGACTAGGACAGAAACTAAGTTGGTCAAAATTTTATCAAACTTTTAGAAGGCAGAAGCAAATAGAAGTATTATAAAAAAATTTATATTTTATATTTCCTTTGTGAAGAAAAGTCTTAACAATCTTTGATTTACAGAAAAATCTCACTAATGTGGAAAAAAAGAAATGGACAACTATTCAGAAGCAAAACCATGTTTGAATTTCCAAACAGAACCACAAATGTCTATCTTATCTATCCATTATTCCATATGTTGGAAGCGAACCTAGAAGCTGTCCATCTAATATTTTCCACGATAAAAGAATTCTAAAAGTTCTCAAAAGCTGCAATGATTGGGAAATCTTATCTTATTCACTCAGACCAATCAAGTCTCATCACTTAATAATCCTTCACAATTATAATGCAGACATCAAAACTTCTCTTAGTTTTTACTTCTTCATGCACAGTTTATCCAGTTCCTTGTATAGCATAATTTATCATAATATCGCTTCATAAAAATTCCACTTTGTAATACAATACTGCTGAAAACATAGCAGGAGTCTAATTCACTAAATATAAGATAACCAAGTTAATTGTAGCAGGCAGGTACCTTTTCCCATTCTGTATACTTCATGCAAAGGATTCTTAAACTTTTTGAAGTCCCTTCATATATTAATATGACCAGTATTAGGGTTTTGTGGTCCCTCCATCTCTATCTCTCCTCTCTTCCTCCTACCTCCCTTTCATTCTCTCCCATTCTCTTTCTCTACTTCTCTCCCTCTCCTATCAGATAACATGGTTGATTTATTTGAGTCCTATTTAAAAAAGAAAAGACTAAAATGTTGATATTTAAAAACAACAAACTGAGTTTCCATTGAGACTCAACCACTTACTAATTTAGGTTAATTAATCTTTCTTTTCTTTTTCTTTCATTTTTTTTCCTCATCTAGAATTTAAGTTTCAAGAATGCAGAAATTTTTGTAGACTTTTTGATTGTTGCATCCCAGCACTTAACACAGTTTTTGTCATGTGTAGGCACTTATTAAATGCATGTTACATAAATGAGTGGGTGAATGAATAAACTTGTAAAATAAATAGACTGAGTCACAGGGTTGTTGTGAAGATCAAATAAAGTAATATATGCAAAATATGTTTCAATTAAGTGAAAATTATGATTCCCCAAGGCCATATTTCCAACAAACTGACAACTTTGCCGATGCAGCACAGAAAATTCAGACTTCACATTTTTATAACTGTCCATTTAGAGTTAACCTGTGTGCTCCAGTCTGCTCATTTTACTCTGCATATTATTTCTGAGAGATGTTTCCCAAAATGTATACCAGATTGAATATCCCTTTTCTGAAATGCGTAGGACCAGAAGTATTTCCAATTTTAGACCTTATCAGACTTTGGAATATTTACATATACATAATGAATTATCTTGAGGCTGGAACCCAACTCTAAACCTCAAATTCACCACTGTTTCTTATATACCTTCCCTACAGAGACTGGGTAATTTTTAAAATATTTTAGTGCACCTGCATTTTGACTGCAACCTATCACATTAGTGGGCCAATTTATCATCAGTGCTATCTGTACTCTCATGCAAATAATATTAATAAATATCTTTGACAGGGTAGAAACAAGGACATGGCACAAAGATCAGCCACTATAGACTTCATTCTGGGATAATAAGGACCCACTAACCAAAACTATTCTGTTAACCAGCTAAAATTCATTAACAGTTCTCATCCAGAACATATGTGCTTACTCTGATTATAAATATATCATGAAAATTTTATATAGAATAAATTCCTCATTTACAAATATAGTAGTCTTATATGTATTGTAAAAAACAGAGTTAATCATATGGCTTTATATCATTTTTAAGCAATTGCATAAAATACTGCCTCATAGAAAGTTCTCAAAAAGGAATGGTTTTAATTAATGATGCTTATGTTTAAACACTTTTCTAGCAAAAAAGTACATGAAAAACATTATTTCCTCAAATGATGTGTCTTCTATCCATCCTATCCGTTCTGTCATCATCTGTAATACCAAAAAATAACATTTGGTCTAGCAGTTAGTATCTGGTTAAAATACCCACATCCCATAGTGGAGTGTTTGGATTTGATCTCCAGCTTCAGCTCCTAACTCCAGCTTCCTGTCAATGCAACCCTGGGAGGCAGCAGTGATGGTTCAAAGAGATTGAGTTTCTGATGGCTCAAGTGATCGAATTCCTGCCACCCATTTCAGAGACATGGATTGAGTTCCCAACTACCAGCTGCAGCCTCGACCCAGTACCAGCCATTTCAGGCATTTGGGGAGTGAACCAGTGAATGGGATTTCCCTTTGTTTATCTCTGTCCCTCTATCTGCCTGTCAGGGAAGGAAGGAAGGAAGGAAGGAAGGAAGGAAGGAAGGAAGGAAGGAAGGAAGGAAGGGAGGAAGGGAGGAAGGGGAGGGAACGAGGGAGGAAGGGAGGGAGGAAGGGGAGGGAGGGAGGGAGGGAGGGAAAGGACGGAGGGAGGGAAAGGACGGAGGGAGGAGAAAGGAAAGAAGGAACAGTTTGACAAAATATAAATGAGCTTCTTCCCTGACAGGTATCTATTACAAATGATAATTTACAATATTTTATACCATTGAGATATTAGCACACATTTAGAAGAGTTTTTTCTCCATGGACACAATAAATGATAGGATCTAGGTATCTAATTACCATCACTTTCTACTCTCCTAAAAATTTCCCTTTGAAATTTCGCTATTGCCAATAATCATAGTGTGTTATTATGCTTCACTTTGTGCTCCTGTAATTTATAGCAAACACTTGACAGTCAATTGGTTAGTTTTATTTTTTTAATCTGAGAGTAGTGTTGTTTCCCTTAGATCAGCAAAAAGTGCATAGCAGGTGAAAGGAGCACTGTTAGGGCAGCATTATTATCAGGAGTTAATGCTTAAGCTTGTCTCATGAGTGAAAAAAATCCACAATCAAAAATCACTCATGAAAATCCCTTAAATCAATCCTAAGTTATAGTCTTCAGTCAACACTGTTCAAAACGACACTCTCTCAATGTTTTCCTAAGAATTTGAACAAATTGCTGCTTCTTAGGTTAGGTGTCAGGTGACTACTTGGACGTCTAGGTCTACACTGAAGGAAAAAATACAAGTGCAAAAAAGGCCAAAGTCCCACACCAAAGTGTTGCTTGGAAAATCACTAAGTACAACTCCTCTAAAATCTGAATGTGCTTTAGGGCCAAGATTTAATGCAGGCCAGCGCCGTGGCTCAATAGGCTAATCCTCTGCCTTGCGGCGCTGGCACACAGGGTTCTAGTCCCGGTCGGGGCGCCGGATTCTGTCCCGGTTGCCCCTCTTCCAGGCCAGCTCTCTGCTGTGGCCAGGGAGTGCAGTGGAGGATGGCCCAAGTGCTTGGGCCCTGCACCCCATGGGAGACCACGAGAAGCACCTGGCTCCTGTCTTCGGATCAGCGCCGGCCGCAGCACGCTGGCCGTGGCGGCCATTGGAGGGTGAACCAACGGCAAAAGGAAGACCTTTCTCTCTGTCTCTCTCTCACACTGTCCACTCTGCCTGTCAAAAAAAAAAAAAAAAAAAAAAAAGATTTAATGCAGTTAGGAATTTTTACAGCATCATCAAAGGCAGTCAGTAAAACTGCCTCGTATGGCAGTGAAGAACACAGTGACTTCCACCAACCTGATGGCACTGCTTTGATAGACAAAAAGGCACCAGCAAGTTTATTCAGCATCACTTTTGCACAATCAGTGCAAATATCAAAACTGTGACATGGCCAGCACCGCGGCTAATCCTCCGCCTGCGGCGCTGGCACCCCGGGTTCTAGTCCCGGTCAGGGCGCCAGATTCTGTCCCAGTTGCTCCTCTTCCAGTCCAGCTCTCTGCTATGGCCCGGGAGCGCAGTGGAGGATGGCCCAAGTCCTTGGGCCCTGCACACCATGGGAGACCAGGAGAAACACCTGGCTCCTGGCTTCAGATCAGCGCGGTGCACCAGCCACATTGCGCCGGCTGCAGCAGCCACTGGGGTGTGAACCAATGGAAAAGGAAGACCTTTCTCTCTCTCTCACTGTCCACTCTGCCTGTCAAAAACAAACAAATAAACAAACAAACAAAAAACCTGTGACAATCCAAATAATAATGTAGAATTAAAACGAAAATAATGTTGACTGTGTGGACCTCCTGGAAGAGTTTAGAAGACACTTCGGTACCATGTAACACTTTTTTTGAGAGCTATAACATTAAATCAACATGTAATGGGGCTGGCACGGTGGCATAGTTGGTTAAGCCTCTGCCTGCAGTGCTGGAATCCCATATTGGGGCTGGTTCAAGTCCCAGCTGCTCCACTTCTGATCCAACTCTCTGCTCTGGCCTGGGAAAAGCAGTAGAAGATGGCCCATGTCCTTGGGTCCCTGACCCATGTGGGAGACCTGGAAGAAGCTACTGGCTCCTGGCCATTTGGCAAGTGAACCAACCATTGTTTGGAACATTGATTCTCTCTCTCTCTCTCTAAGCTCCATAATATAAAGGACTTATAATATTTTAATTTTTTCTGCTTTTTGAAAGTTATATAGTGATAAAAATGATTTAATTTTGGGAGCTGGTGCTGTGGCGTGGTGGGCTAAACTTCCGCCTGAGGCACCAACATCCCAAATGGGCACTGGTTTGTGTCCTGGTTGCTCCCCGTCTAATCCTGGATCAGCTCTCTGCTGTCGCCTGAGAAAGCAGTAGCAGATGGCCCAAGTGCTTGGGTCCCTGCACCCCTCTGGCTTTAGATCAGGCCAGCTCCTGCTGTTTTGGCCATTTGGAGAGTGAATCAGCTGATGGAAAACCTCTCTCTCCTCTCTCTCTCTCTCTCTCTCTCTGTCTGTAACTCTACCTCTCAAATAAATAAAGAAAAAATCTTTAAAAAAAAAAAAAAGAATGATTTAATTTTCTAAGTCACAGTACCTTATGTTTAGATTCCTGGTAACAAAAACTACAAAAGTTCATCATTTGTCAAGCAAAAATTATCCCCTTCTTAATTAGAAAAGTTCTTTTACAATAAATGTTTTCTGGAGATGTAATACAAATTAATTATTTAAATTGCAGATTTTTTCATGCTACTCTCCTTAATTTTCTCAAAATTTATTTTCTTCTTTCCTGACCTAAATTATATTGAAATAATTGGGAAAAGTTTTAGATCTTTAACTCTTCATTTCTCATGTTCTTGTGCTATTTTTCCAGTATTTACCCTATGTTGCCACAATAGGTGCTTCGACCACATGAATAGCAGATTTTTAGATACCTAAGATCTCTTTAAGATCTGAGAACAATGTTTATGAAGTAGAGTACTATCGAACTCTTAGGGCAGGTAAATGTGAAGATGGGTCTTTAATGATAATAATGCAAAACACAACCCACAAATTTCATCAACACAGCCCACAAGTCAAGCCAAAAAACCTCAGCCTGGACAAACGGCTTAGACTAAAGCCTTAAGCTAAAAATAACTACCTTACCAAGTCTTTGTAGAAAAACCCTACATGCTAAGGATATCAACTTTAATGTGTCTGGTTTATGAATAAGAATATTTAAGAACAAAGGTTGCATACATTAAAAGAAATAAAATTAATATAAAAGACTGAGTCGAGTAAATGACCTGTGCAAGTTCAGAAACTTTTCGATTAAATAGTTGAAAAGCTGTAAAACTAGAATGACAGCTTTTATCCTTTATCTTACTTAAGGCAGGGAGTCTATCCTTGACTTCTGTTCTCAGGCTAGGGAAAAAAAAAAGATAAGAAAGAAGGAAGGAAGGAAGGAAAAGATACACACTGTACCCTGCTGCTTCTAAATCCACTGGTTGTATACGGATTGGATCATCTCTTACTTACAAATCGACCTGAAGTCTTATATGCACAGAGACGACCTGTCTCCCATTCTCAACCACAGTTCAACCTTCCCTTGACATTATTTTCATGCGTTCATCAATTTTACTATCAAGAAGAAAGGTGAAATGTGAATTTCCTTATTTGGAGAAAAAAGTGACAGAACTTCAAGATTAACAAGAATGTGAGCATAACTAAGTGAAAAATTATGTCTTTTTTGTCTTTTTTTAATATTTGTATTGTTATATGGACATAAATATTTTCTCTATATACATCTTATAAATGTGGTCATCTTAAAGGAAAACAGAAGGTATGTGTTAGAAAGTCAATAAAAGCACCAACCTATTCTTAAAATATTAAATAATATTATAATACTGGTCTTTGAAGCCAAAATAAATGTCTTATTTATTAAGCATCAGGGAGACCTCTTAAGCTCCTGTTCAAATACATTGCACATTTGAATAATGCCAGTCTCTGTAGGACTTGATATTGGACTATGAATATTTGACCTAGAATGTCATTAACAACTTATACATTTTAAAATCACGTTTTGAAATGCGGCAAAACTAAGATTGTAGTGAATTTAATTTCAAAGTCATACTATCCCTCCTTTTATGCTGTATGTGGTAATCCTTGATTTTTTTGCACTGATGCTAAATGTTAATGAACAGAGCCACCGTGTACCATTTCACCTGGAGCAATGAAAACATTAAAATCTCTTTAGAAGCCTGAATAAAACTTTATTTTATAAATATAATCCATGTTAAAGCTCCAGCGCTTCACTGGACTTTTGAAATAAGGGCACATGGAAAATATGGAAGCGTTTCCTTTGAGATGGCTAACTAAAGCTACAAAATGAGCACGGTACAGCATTTCCAAGGAACACGGTTCAAAAGTTGTACGATTACTACTAAGGTTGTTTTATTCTCTACCACATTTGGAACAGGAAGTCTGTGTTGTTCTTGAAGAATTCTGAAAAGCAATGTCACACTCTGATGACCTCTTCTCCTCATTAAAACGTTCCCAAAGACAGCGCTCTGCATGATGTTTTGTAGCTTCAACAGCCATGAACTAATTTGTACCTCTTATTTTGATCATGCACTGGTGAAAGCACCAAACAATATTTTTCTTTAAACACAGAGAGGTCTTTCAACAGCTCAGCATGCACTTCTACCCTCTTTTTAATCTTGGAGCACCTATTTATTTGCTCTTTTCACCACTAAATCTTCTTTGCTCCTTTCTGCCCCCTGCGAAGCGCCTAGTTAAAAATCTTCAGTGTTTTTTCTTCATAGGCTTAAACCATTAAAAGGGTATTATCATAAAAACAGAGATGAGGGTTTACAGATATCACAGGAGGAAAATTTGCATTTCTAATTCTTAATCCAATTAAACTAAAATAATATTTATGTAGATATTACCTTTCTAGAACATGCATAAGCACTAAAGCTAACATGAAAAAAATGCCTTAGAAAATTAGTTTTTAGGGTTCTCTGCAAAGACTGGTTCCTCACAGTGAATATTTGATGGTTCTCCTTAATCTTATTAGTGTCTATACGATTCATTTGTTTTCCAGATCCCTACACTTTCTTTGGCTCAGTTATATCTATGCTTCCTATATATTTCTCTGCATCAGCTAGAGGTATACATACAATTGTTTGCAGTGTGTAGGAATTGGGCTTTTAAGCAGTGCCTTTAATTGACTCAGAGAATAAAATGAAGAGACCTATAACAAAATGACATCAGCCATGGGTGTGACTTTTTAGAAAGTATTTCATGAAGATTCTTAATGGAAAACAACTCCAAGTAATTTAATAATTCAGAAATATTACTTTAAAATGTATATTATTGGAATCACATAAAAATCAAATGTGGATATATGCTAACAACTGAATAAATTATAGTAGATTGAATCAAGCAAGGCACAGCTATAAATAGAATACACTGATACAGTGACAAGTCTACTTCAAAAGAAATCTAAAATTACATACTAAGCAATGGATTCTTTCTTCACCATGAAAGATTTATTCTTATAATATATATTTACTCAGCACATTGGATTTCTCTTAAACAGGTTAAAGATAATTCACCATGAATCAATCAGAATAGTTTTCAACCCCAATAGAAATTTGAGATTAATATTAAGTTATTTAAAATGTTAACTCATTGACTTTCAAATTTTCAAATATCAATTGAGTAGTGTTTTTATAATGACCATTATTCAAATAATTTCTCTATTTGTAAAACTATACATTTGTATGACAGATGTTTACAATGATATGATCAGTATCTAATTTTAATGACACTTTACACTTTTCCCAGATGAAATTAATCAAATCTGTGTTGTCAAAGAAATTATGTGGACTTTTTAAAGGCACAGCATCTAATTAATATTTCTCTCTATTCCAAATCACTTCCTAATAAATCTTTTTCATAGCATTGTTCACTCTAATGGCAAATAGGAAGATGTAAAATTTATTAATTTCATGCAATATTCCTCCAGATTTAATAAATTTTCTGTTTGTAAACATTTCTTTCTATAAATGTGCATTTGACCAATTAATCTTAAAATTTAACTTTGTCATATCTTAAATATCATTTCTTCATAAACACAGACCAGATAGTGACCAGCAATATCAAATTTGCTTGATGATCTCTTTCCCCAAATGAAGAAAACCCTAACTTGTTTCGGTTTGTCTTTTAATATAGGTCTTTTAAAAACTCCTGAGATATCAGCTCCACTTTGCATGTATATATCTGAGTATGTAGGTTTCAGACTTTGAGTACCCCAGCGTAAGGGCTTCTGCATCCTCAAGGGAATAAACACACACAGCACTGGCTTTCTGGGGTCTTCTGATCCAGTGACGCTCTTCAGTTTTGCATCATAAAGCCACACCTGGATGTGCACATAGAACCTACCACCGACCCTCTGCTAAGGTTAAGCAAGTTACTTCATGTCTTTGACTCCTAACTTTCTCACTGATGAATTGTGCTTAATAATTCTCTTCTGTGAGGCTATTAAGGTGATTAGAAATGACATACAAAGGACATGGTGAAGGTAGTACTGGCATTAACAGTGTAGCTGGGTTCCTTCAAACATTAAGAAATTTATACGTACTGTATCAGTGCAATTTACTAGGAGGGTTCAAATGTCAAGAAACCTGGGCTCTTCCTTCACTTCACAAGCCATCTTAGTTTCTTTCCCTTTATTATATTTGAACTAAATATCTACCACATTGCATTGAGAAAAAAATTAGGTATAGTTGTGAAAACTCCTTGAATAGCATAAAATAGTATGTAAAGTAAAAATAGTATTATACAAATAGGAGTTCAAATTGGCTGAGGAAATAGTAGCTGTCATTTGTTTAGCTCTACACTTTACATATTAAAGAAAAGAGATCCACACAGGCTCTTCTACACTCACATGAATAACGAAATACAACATTCATTTATACTATGTAAATATGTCGCTCCAAGATTGATAATGAGGTATCTCCTGCTATGTGGGATGTATTAAATTACAAGCTAATACTGCCACAAGAAGCTATACCAACTGAAATCAATAAAATAGATCATTATGTTCATAATGAATTCAAAATGACAAAGTTAAAAATCATGTACATAAAATGTACATGACATTTTATCTTCACAGAAGTTGCACTGATGTTCTGATTTCTTTAAACACACACTATTATCTGAAAGTTTAGGATTCTGTTTGGATGTACAGTTTGTGTTCCATTCCAACTTCTGTCCACTAGATGTCCCCAGTACGTCATACAGGAGCTCTGATCTCAGATAGAGCCTTGTTAGGGGAAATCTGCATCTTTTTGAAGTGAGTCCTATGATACTTTGTCAAATGATTTTTATTCTTGAATCCATTTCATCCTCAAAATTAACAAGCTACTAATCTACAGAGAAATGCAATCATTTAAAGATTTTTGTCTGAGACAGAATATAACTTTGCCAATTTAAGAAGCAATTAAAGAGCATGTATCTCTTCTTTTCTGAAATGCATTTAAGAAATCAAAGGCCTGAAACAAGTTAAAAATCCTTAGAGAAAAAGTTCATAGCCTTGAAAAGGAAGGCTCTTAATCCAACTTTTAATTGTATTGATTTCAAAGGATGAATAACATTTACACAAAATAGTTCATGAAACTTTAGTAACAGCAGGAGCCTTGTTTAATTTGAACTTTAATAAATTAAAGAAAAAAAGTTAAAGGCTTGAACGGTCACCCAAAGCGTCCCCTCCTAACTCACACAAAAACCTTGGTAACAAAGGCTACGAGACTGAAATACAATAATAATTGCAACACTGGGGTGTTGAATTAGAACTATACTTGCAAAATACTCTCTTTTTTCCCCCCCAAAAAAAGCCCAGTGAGCCCATATTGCAGGAGGCTTCTCCTTCTAACTGGAAAAATAACACCCTCTGGGTTGCTGTGGCAGATTGCTACACTGGAAGCCTGAGAAGCTACTCTTCTGAAGAGATTCAATAAGGATTCCTACAAGGTGTCTCAAAATGGAAGCACTCAGGCAGCGCCTTGCAGCCTCTCAGGGCAAGAGGTAAAAAGTTCAGCCTGTGAAGTATAACAGTTTCTGCCCCAGAGCAAGAGAGAGAGAGAAAAAAAGAAGAAGAACAAGAGCATTCTGATGAATTATCTCTTCCTCAGTGCTATCCCGGGGAACCAGGGAACAATTGCCAAGTGGAAGCAGAGTTGACAGCCCCCATGCACTGCCCCGTACTCCAGCCTGCCCTGTGTGGGAACAATGGTCCGTTCGCTTCACTTCACAGCCTTTCAACAAACCTCCTCCCTTCCAGAGCCTCTTCTTTATGCTGTTTTCTTTGATTAAAGCTCACCTTTCATGTCACTAGTATTCGATTGTTATTATTTATTGAGTATGATAAGAATGGAGGTGATGTTAAAAATAAAGTCTAAGACATTGAAACTTGAATGTAGATTGTAATCAAGGTTAGGGAAGCCAAGTAACTCAGAAGAAACAATTCAGTGATGAACTATGGAATCCTGGCAAGAATTATTCTGGTAGTTCACAGAAGGAGACAGGATTTGTGTCCAAGAGAAAAAGGGCTTGTAGAGAGACATTGAAGGATTGGGAGAATTGGGAGAAAGAAGGAAAGCAAGTGGGGAGAGCAGCTGAGAAATTGCCAGATTAAAGGCTGTAGACTCAGAAATGAGAACAGCATAAGGGAAAGATTGAGAAGCACTGGCTGGACCTGGACTGGGTACCCAGAGGCACATGGATGGACTTGGACATGACATCAGGCTGGATGGGAGAGATCCATCTTAGAGAAACAGATCCAAGGGTTTAAAGAACAAAAAGGAGCCATTATTGTGTCGTATGTTAGAGCATGAAGTAATGGAAGGAATGTTCTAGAAACATCATAGCAGGTTAAGTGTAACAGGTGGAGCAGGAATAGGAAGTGAAAGTCAGGAAGCCCAGCAACTGGCTACTAAAGCAATCTGAGTTTTAATCTGAGCATCAGCTGATAAGGGCCAAGACCAGAGTTCTGGTTGTTAGGATAGGAAAAGAGGAAAATTGAAGAAAGGAGACTTGGTAGAAAAAGGAGAGGAGAAAAGAGTGTGGCACAGGCAAGAAGAGGCCTACTCCTTGTTTAGATGCCACAATTTAACACCGTTCACCAAGGAATGATCCCAGCTGACTGTTCCATTTAATATCCTGCAAAATTAAGTACACATTTCAACATATTTGCCTTTTTTCATAGCTGTCATTATGAAGAAAGACTATTTCAGCAATGTTGAGACAGCCTAAAATAAGTGTTCATTTGATCCTGGAAAAAATAGTAGATCCTAGATTTTTGCTGAAGACAATTTATATATAATTTCAAAGTGCTGTTTCATGGAGAATAGCAATAGCAAGCAATAAGTGCAGTAAAAACTAAAGCGAAAACACACAGGCAATGACACCACAACATGTGCATTTCAGAAACTAATTTATTTGGATGGCATAAAGAGCTGTGGCAGCTTCAGACTCAGCCTTAGAGGCCAAATGATCAGTTAGGTGAAAACGATCTTCAGTTCATTCCTGCCTTCCCAGTTATGACTTTCAGCAGACTCTCCACCCTCTGAAGGCATAGTATTGCAGTGTGTTCATCATTCAGCAAATACTTATAAAGCAGCCACATTATGCTAGCACATTCACTGTCTAGTTTGCCATGATCTACATGCTCAAGTTGCTTGCAATCTAGTGTTCATTTTTAGTTGTCACCCAGTTTCTCCCACTATCCAGATACCAGCAACTTATTGATAAAACAAATATCCTTTATAAAGAATCAAGCTCTGTAGGAGATATAAAAAATATCTAAGATTTGTACCATCAATGTAGCTATAGAAATATATCAACAGAAATATATATATATATATATGTATTACAATCTACTTAATAATACATACTTGCTAACTAAGTGCTGTAGGAGTTGTTCCAGTTCACAGGCAGGATGTAGCCAGTAAAATAAAAAATCAACAGGTCAGTTGGCATGTTTTAATTTAAATTGGTTGAGCAATTTTGAATACCTGTTACTGTGAAAAAGACCTGTAACAGTTTAAATTAGTATGCTTTCATCATTATGTTAATGTCATGAACAATCAATAATCCTTCATGAGTATTTTTCCAAACTCTTAATTTTTAAAATGCATAGAAGCAGAGAGAGACAGAGATACAGAGAGCTCCCATCTGCTGGTTTATTCCCCAAATGCGTGCAATAGTTGGGGCAGGATTAGGTCAAAGCCAGGAGCCAAAAACTCAATCCAGGTCTCCCACTCACCTATTTGAGTATCCCAAGATGCCTATTAGCAAGAAGGAAGTAGAGGGGCCATTAGCAGGATGCGCATTAGCAGGAAGCAGAGTACATAGCAGAACCAGGACTCAAATCCAAGCACTCTGATAGGCAATGCCCATGATCCACATGGTGGCTTATCACTTACCCCTAGATTTTTATGTTTCTGTAACAACATCCTCTCTGTTTTCTATTCTAGAGGCAGAGAAACAAAGAGCTCCCATCTGCTGGTTCACTCCTCAAATGCCCAAAATAGCCAAAGCTAGGTAGGCTGAAGCTGGAAGTCAGGAACCCAATCAAGGCCACCCATGTGGGTGACAGAGACCCAACCACTTGTGCCATCACCTGCTGCCTCCCAGGATATGCATTGGCAGGAAGCTGGAATCAGGAATTGAACCCAGGTGCTCTGATATGGAATACAGGTGTCTTAACCACTAAGCCAAACACCTACTCCCTATAACTACATTATCTTGCAACAAGTTATAAAACTCCTCAAGTTATAATATGTATCTTTAATCTACTTCTGAACAAAACAACTCAGTAGCCTAAAAACATGCTCAGCAGGACAGACATTAGGTCAAAATGACAGTGAGTGATTTGTGGATGCACCTGTGTGCAGTGTGTAATTTTGCTTTATTCTATGCAGTCAGATCCCTTAGAGGAGTGTAATGATGACCATCCTCCAAGGACCATTGGGAGCTGAGGTGTGTGACTTTCTAAAGCAGCAGGGACTCTACCCTAAAGAAACTATGGAGGGTCCCAGTGAGAGGGTGCTGGGGGAACTGGTTATGGGAATGGGCTTCTATTACATGATTTTTAAGAAGAGCCGGGCTTAGGTTTAGATTGGGTACATCAGAAAGTGGGAGCAATTCAGTAACTTGGTATCAATAATTTTCTAAAGCAACTTACACATTCAACAAAATCTCCATCAAAATACCAATGACATTTTCCACAAAACTAGCAAAAAAATCCCAAAATTTGTATGGAAACACAGAAGACCACAGAAATAAAAAGAATCATCAGAAATTACTACAAGGACTTGTATGCCAGCAAACAGGGAAACCTATCAGAAATGGAGAGATTCCTGGACACATGCAACCTACCTAAATTGAACCAGGAAGACATCGAAAACCTAAATAGACCCATAACTGAGACAGAAATTGAAACAGTAATAAAGGCCCTCCCAACAAAGAAAAGCCCAGGACCAGATGGATTCACTGCTGAATTCTACCAGACATTTAAAGAAGAACTGACTCCAATTCTTCTCAAACTATTCAGAACAATCGAGAAGAGGGAATCCTCCCAAATTCTTTCTATGAAGCCAGCATCACCTTAATTCCTAAGCCGGAAAAAGATGCAGCATTGAAAGAGAATTACAGACCAATATCCCTGATGAACATAGATGCAAAAATCCTCAATAAAATTCTGGCCAATAGAATCCAACAACACATCAGAAAGATCATCCACCCAGACCAAGTGGGATTTATCCCTGGTATGCAGGGATGGTTCAACATTCGCAAATCAATCAATGTGATTCACCACATTAACAGACTGCAGAAGAAAAACCATATGATTATCTCAATAGACGCCGAGAAAGCATTTGATAAAATACAACACCCGTTCATGATGAAAACTCTAAGCAAACTGGGTTTGGAAGGAACATTCCTCAATACAATCAAAGCAATCTATGAAAAACCCACAGCCAACATCCTATTGAATGGGGAAAAGTTGGAAGCATTTCCACTGAGATCTGGTACCAGACAGGGATGCCCACTCTCACCACTGCTATTCAATATAGTTCTGGAAGTTTTAGCCAGAGCTATTAGGCAAGAAAAATAAATTAAAGGGATACAAATTGGGAAGGAAGAACTCAAACTATCCCTCTTTGCAGATGATATGATTCTTTATTTAGGGGACCCAAAGAACTCTACTAAGAGACTATTGGAACTCATAGAAGATTTTGGCAAAGTAGCAGGGTATAACATCAATGCACAAAAATCAACAGCCTTTGTATACACAGACAATGCCATGGCTGAGGAAGAACTTCTAAGATCAATCCCATTCACAATAGCTACGAAAGCAATCAAATACTTTGGAATAAACTTAACCAAGGACGTTAAAGATCTCTACGATGAAAATTACAAAATCTTAAAGAAAGAAATAGAACAGGACACCAAAAAATGGAAAAATCTTCCATGCTCATGGATTGGAAGAATCAATATCATCAAAATGTCCATTCTCCCAAAAGCAATTTATAGATTCAATGCAATACCAATCAAGATACCGAAGACCTTCTTCTCAGATCTGGAAAAAATGGTGCTGAAATTTATATGGAGACACAGGAGACCTCGAATAACTAAAGCAATCTTGTACAACAAAAACAAAGCTGGGGGCATCACAATACCAGATTTCAGGACGTACTACAGGGCAGTTGTAATCAAAACAGCATGGTACTGGTACAGAAACAGATGGATAGACCAATGGAACAGAATTGAAACACCAGAAATCAATTCAAACATCTACAGCTAACTCATATTTGATCAAGGATCCAAAACCAATCCCTGGAGTAAGGACAGTCTATTCAATAAATGGTGCTGGGAAAATTGGATTTCCACGTGCAGAATCATGAAGCAAGACCCCTACCTTTCACCTTACACAAAAATCCACTCAACATGGATTAAAGACTTAAATCTACGACCTGACACCATCAAATTATTAGAGAGCATTGGAAAAACCCTGCAAGATATAGGTACCGGCAATGACTTCTTGGAAAACACCCCGGAAGCACAGGCAGTCAAAGCCAAAATTAACATTTGGGATTGCATCAAATTGAGAAGTTTCTGTACTGCAAAAGAAACAGTCAGGAAAGTGAAGAGACAACCGACAGAATGGGAAAATATATTTGCAAACTATGCAACTGATAAAGGGTTGATAACCAGAATCTACAAAGAAATCAAGAAACTCCACAAGATCAAAACAAACAACCCACTTGAGAGATGGGACAAGGACCTCAATAGACATTTTTCAAAAGAGGAAATCCAAATGGCCAACAGACACATGAAAAAATGTTCAAGATCACTAGCAATCAGGGAAATGCAAATCAAAACCACAATGAGGTTCCACCTCACCCCAGTTAGAATGGCTCACATTCAGAAATCTACCAACAATAGATGCTGGAGAGGATGTGGGGATAAGCGACACTAACCCACTGTTGGTGGGAATGCAAACTGGTTAAGCCACTATGGAAGTCAGTCTGGAGATTCCTCAGAAACCTGAAGATAACCCTACCATTCAACCCAGCCATCCCACTCCTTGGAATTTACCCAAAGGAAATTAAATTGGCAAACAAAAAAGCAGTCTGCACCTTAATGTTTATTGCAGCTCAATTCACAATAGCTAAGACCTGGAACCAACCCAAATGCCCATCAACAGTAGACTGGATAAAGAAATTATGGGACATGTACTCTATAGAATACTATACAGCAGTCAAAAACAACGAAACCCAGTCATTTGCAACAAGATGGAGGAATTTAGAAAACATCATGCTGAATGAATTAAGCCAGTCCCAAAGGGACAAATATCATATGTTCTCCCTGATTGGCAACAACTAACTGAGCACCAAAGGGGAAACTTGTTGAAGTGAAATGGACACTATGAGAAACAGTGACTTGATCAGCTCTTGTCCTGACGGTTGATGTACAATGTAATACTTTATCCATTTTAGTATTTTTTTTTGTTCTAGTACCATTGGTTGAACTCTGTAATTAACACACAATTATTCTTAGGTGTTTAAATTTTAACTGAAAAGTGATCCCTGTTAGGAATTTGGAAAACATTATGTTGAGTGAAATAAGCCAATCCCAAAGGGACAAATACCACTTGTTCTCCTTGATAGGTGACAACTAACTGAGCACCAAAAAGGAAACCTGTTAAAGTGAAATGAACACTTTGAGAAACGGTGACTTGATCAGCCCTCACCCTGACTGTTGATGAGCAGCTTAATATGTTATCCCTCTTAGTATTTTTTTTTGTTTGTTCTACTTAATACTTTTGGTTGAATACTGTAATCAATACACAATTCTCCTTAAGTGCTGAAACTTAACTGAAAAGTGATCACTGTTAAATATAAGCATGGGAATAAGAGAGGGAAGAGATGTGCAATTTGGGACATGCTCAAGCTAACTTACCTCAAACGGTAGAGTTAGAAATATACCAGGGGATTCCAATTCAATCCCATCGAGGTGGCATGTACCAATGCCATCTCACTAGTCCCAGTGATCAATTTCTGTTCACAATTGATCATAATGATAGGACTAAGAACCAAAGGGATCACAGAAACAGGAATAGTGTCTGCAAATACTAGCTGATAGAATAAAAAAGGGAGAGAATGATCCAACATGGGAAGTGAGATACACAGCAGACCCATAGAATGGCAGATGTCCTAAACAGCACTCTGGCCTCAGAATCAGCCCTTAAGGCATGCCGATCCGGCTGAAAAGCCCATGAGAGTATTTCAGGCATGGAAAGCCAAGACACTCTGGGGGAAAAAAAAAACTAAATGAAAGATCTCCATGAGTGAGATCACAGTGGAAAGAATGGGTCATCAAAGAAGGAGGTACCTTTCTCTGAAGGGAGGAGAGAACTTCCACTTTGACCATGGCCTTGTCTAAATATGATCAGAGTCGGTGAACTCAGGGGGCTTCCATAGCCTTGGCAGCTCATGACAAGAGCCTAGGGTGATTACTGATGCCATAAACAAGAGTGTCAATTTGTTAAGTCAACAACAGGAGTCACTGTGCACTTACTCCTCATGTAGGATCTTTGTCCTTAGTGAGCTGTACATTGAGATTTAATGCTATAACTAGTACTCAAACAGTATTTTTCACTTTATGTTTCTGTGTGGGAGCAAACTGTTGAAATCTGTACTTACTATATGCTAAACTGATCTTCTGTATATAAAGAGAATCAAAAATGAATCTTGATGTTAATGGAAGGGGAGAGGGAGTGGATAAGGGGAGGGTTGCAGGTTGGAGGGACATTATGAGGGGGAAGCCATTATAATCCATAAGCTGTACTTTGGAAATTTATATTCATTAAATAAAAGTTTTAAAAAAAGAAAAGAAAAAAAAACTGGAGGCTTCACAATACCAGATTTCAAAACACACTGTAGGGTTATGTTAACCAAAATGTGGTTAAAACATCATACTGCCATAAAAAAGGACAAATAGACCAAAGGAACAGAATAGAAACTCTGGAAATAAATCCATCCATCCAAATCATCTTTGACAAACACGCTATAAGCATTCTCTGGAGAAAGGAAAGTCTCTTCAATAAATAATGTTGGGAAAATTGGATTTCCACATGTAGAAGTCTGAAACAAGATCTCTACCTTACATCCTGTACAAAAATCAACACAAAAATGATCAAGAATCTAACTGTGGGCCGGCACCGCGGCTCACTAGGCTAATCCTCTGCCTTGCGGCGTTGGCACACCGGGTTCTAGACCCGGTTGGGGCGCCGGATTCTGTCCCGGTTGCCCCTCTTCCAGGCCAGCTCTCTGCTGTGGCCAGGGAGTGCAGTAGAGGATGGCCCAAGTGCTTGGGCCCTGCATCTCATGGGAGACCAGGATAAGCACCTGGCTCCTGCCATCGGATCAGCGTGGTGCGCCGGCCGCAGCACACCGGCCACAGTGGCAATTGGAGGGTGAACCAATGGCAAAGGAAGAGACCTTTCTGTCTCTCTCTCTCACTGTCCACTCTGCCTGTCCAAAAAAAAAATCTAACTCTAAGACAGGACACTGTCAGACTGCTAGAGGAAAACCAAGGAAACATTCCAAGACATTGTTATAGGCAATGACATTTTGCATAAGACACAAAATCACAGGCAATAAAAACAAAAGTAGACAAGTGGGATTACATCAAACACAGCAAAAAAACAAAGTGCAGAGACAATTGACAGAAAGAGAAACATTTGCAAACTATGCATCTGATAAAGGATTAATACCCAGAATTTATAAGGACCCCCAAGAAGTTCAACAATGACAAAACAAATAATAATAATAAATCATAAAGTTAAGAAATGGGCAAAGGATCTGAATAGACATTTTTCAAAAGAAGAAACACAAATGCCAACAAACACGTGGAAAAATGTTCAGCATCACTAGCCATCAGGGAGAAGCAAATAAAAACCACAATGTGAGAAGCATCATCTCACTCCAGTTAGAACGGCTATTATCCAAAAAGTTTAAAAATAACAAATACTAGTGAGGTTGTGGGAAAAAAGCGTACCTTAGTACACTATTGTTGGGGATGTAAATCCATACAATCATTATAGGAAACAGTATGAAGATTCCTCAAAAATTAAAAATTTATCTACCATATAAACCAGCAATCCCACTCCTGGGACTATAACCAAGTGAAATGAAAGCAGCACTTGAATGAGATACCTGCGTTCCCATATCAATGCAGCACTATCCACAGTGGCAAAGATATGGAATCGACCTCATATATACCAACTGATCACTGAATAACGAAAACATGGTATACATACATGATGGAACATTACTCAGCCATAAAAGTAAATGAAATCCTGAAAAGTGCAATAAAATGGATGGAACTGGAGATCCTTATGCTAAGTGAAATAAGGCAGACACAGAAGACAAATTCACATGTGTTCTCTTATATGGGGAAGTTAATATAAAGAGAATATTAAAAATGTGTGCAAATCATATTATTTGGTATATAGGCAGTTATAAATATTGTCTTTACTAAGTTATACCACATAAATAATATATGCCTTTTTTCCTCACTTTATAATCATTGTCATGAATTCCACATTATGTGATATTAATATCCATTTCCAAGAAAAATATCATATATGCATATAATAACTGCATATGAAGTGAATTTAGCAAAGTGTTACAAATTGTTAAATCTAAACAAATAAATATAATTAAAAATAATTTTCTATGGCACTGGAGGAATACGCTGACCCTAATGCTGTAGTGGGCGAATTAGCAGCAGTCACTCAGGCTTACCAGAAGAGGGAGACATGTGGTTATTTTTGCGGCTCTTGCTCAGACATGATTAAGGAATAGTTTGAGTTTTGTCTCTTCCCATCCCAGTCACAGAGTAACCCGGGCAGATGCTGGTGCCTTTCAGGTTCAACAGAATACTGAGCTTTGGCTGTTAGTGCCAGGCCAGCCACCAGCTGATGGCTTCCCAGACGCTCTGCTTTTTCCTCAAGTACAATTTCCGACAGTGAAACAATTCCATACAGTAAGAAAAATCTAAATTTTGGACACCCAAGGGATTGTCCGTTTTCTTCACAAATCCCAAAAGATGAGAGTTTGCTGTGTGTTCTGCTGCCCTCCCTGACCAGGTGCTTCAGTAGCCATCTGGGAGGGCTGGAGAGAAAAGAAGCCGCATTTGAGTTGACAGAGTTCTAAGAATAGGGTTAGGACTGGAGGTGCTAGATACGGTTTTGGGAATCCCCCTTATTTTTCAGAGTGTACTCCTACACGTTGTTGGGCTTTACCAGAAACGATTGCACAAAATGAATCCTAGCCCTTTTGCCACAAAACTGGACCAGAAATAGACAACTGACCCCGCTCAATCAGACCCCTGTATCCTGCAATTTGAACTTTGGATGCTTTGGATACAAGGAAGCCAAATGAGGTCTGCACTCAGCTGGATTCACCACAGGTTAACTCAGGGGCGCTTCGATGTGCCCTGAGGACCACAGAAAGCCAGGGCAGCGAAGAAGATTGAATCACAAATGCACACAGAAGCAGAGCTGCCGACACGGAAGTGCCCTGACAGTTCCCAGTTCCTCAGTCCAGTCTCTTCCTGAGCTCCTGCTACAGTCTCACCCCAGAGTTCCCTGAGATCTTTATAATCAATTCCCTCTTTTTATCTAAGCCAAATGAAGAATATTTCTATTGTTTATAATAAAACATTTTTACTGAGCAACAATAGGCAGTTTAATCCTCTACAGAAATGCAGTACAGATCACAGATTGTTGTTCTGTAGTCTCTCCCTCCTCACCTTTTTGCTTTATGGAACTCTTAGAGTTTTAGCTGGGTGCCCAGTTGGTGAGCTAAAGGCTGCACTTCCCAGCATCCCATACAAACAGGAGTACCCACGTGAGTAAGTTTGATCTAATAGGATGCGAGAAAAGTGATGCATGCAACTTTGAGATTGTCATCCTTGAGCCAAGTAGCCTGCTCTAAAATTCCTTTTCTCAGCTCCTCACTGGCTAAAAAATGATGATCACTAGGACAACTGTCTTAAACCAGACACAAACACATTTGTAGTGATAGATTCAATCCACCAACAAATGTATCTCATTGGCCTTCAGGAGAAAAAAAATTCTACCATGATCTCCAGAACCCCTACCTGATTTTCAACCATAAACATAAGAGAGAAATTAAATTCTATTTTATTTGCATGTCTGTATCCTGAAGTCTTTTGATATAGAAAAGTATTAGACTCGCCCAATCAATATAAAGAGGTTGTCCTAACAGTCCTTCAGAGAAAATGCAGAGCTAACTGAGCAGAGGATATGTGGGTCATAATTCTCATTCCAGGATGAAAAGTGCAATGAAATGCAACATGAAAGAGACAAACATCAGTTCAGGATTTCCCAGCTGGAAGCAGATGGAGAAAACATGTTTAGCAAACTGAAATTGCTGAAGTCTAAATCAAGAAATTGAATAGATGTCTTGCCAAATTGAATTCTGCACATCACCCCTTGCTGTGTATATGATTGATGCTTCTATTAGGGAACTGCAGGATCCTGGCAGTTGGAATCGGATGTGGGAGGGGTCAGAAAAGAGGGAAAACCCACCCTCCAGGATTCTCCAACATATATCTGCCTCTATTCCTTTTTCAAAAGCATGACTCGTACCTGATTATGATATTTAGCACATGACTGGGGGAGACAGGAGACAGTCCCCAAGGAGACAGATATGAAGGACTCTCAGACACTCTTCCTCAGCCTATTATTTTGTAAACATTTATTGATTCACTGACACTCAGCTATTAGGAAAGGATGAAGCCCTGGCATAAATCTCAAACATGTCATTTCACACACACAAAAATCATTTCACCAGGTATTTGGGCTATTAAACCTAGGCATGCACAAGGCATAACTGAAAAGTTATGGATTTTGGCAAATGGGATCATGTTAAATACAATTGGCAGGCACTCCGCTAAGATTTTGCAGGTTGGTGTGATGGATATTATGTGTGTGGGTATGTGTCAACTTGACTAGGCTATGGTGCCAGGCTTGTTTGGTCCAACCTCAGTCTGTATGTTCTGGAAGAATATGAGTGCTTTCTATATTATTAACGTTTAAATCAGTAGACTCTGAATACAGACAATCAGCCTCCCTGGTGTGGACGAGCTTTAGTCAGTCAGTTGAAGACCTTAAGAGCATACACTGAGGTTTCCCAAGGAAGAGGCAATTCTTCCTAAAGATTGCAATGCTGAAGATAGAAACCCTGCTGGTCTCCTACCTGATGGAAACCCCAGCAGATTTCAGATTGGATTTATAACACCAACTCCCGTCTGTATCTCCAGACTGAGAGCCCACAACAATCATGTAAGGTAGTTCCTCAAAATCTCTCTCACTTGCTTGCTCTCATGCTCTACTGCATAGATAGATGTTGATATCTATATACAGATACCTATACCTCCACCTATGTCTCTCTCTATATATACATTATAAGGGAATACATATAGATGATAGATAGATTGATAGCTAGTTCTATTTCCCTGGAGAACCCTGAATAATACAGATTGCACTGCTAGGGAAATGCAATCCTATCTAACTGTAGCAAATAAATAATAATTCCTTTACCTTCCCCTCCAGCCCACACACACCCTTAGGGAAGAAATTCTTAATGCTTATTCTTTTCACAGCAGTAAATTATCCAATCTGAGCCTGTCCTAAATCTCCCACTTTCCAAATGAAAGTCATCATATCTGATAACCGAATACATGTTAATGAGAGAACCGGATTGTATCTACACATCTGCTCCCCCGCTAAGCTTTCCAAACACAGTGACTCCTACTTTTGCTGTCCCACATGCAGGAGCTAAGACAATCATGTCTGGGCCACAGCGAAAGGGAGGAGAAAATCATTGGGGCAGAAGGGGCTTGGCAGTGCTCATCAAATCACACCCCAGAGACCACTTCCTTTTCTGCATACATGTCCAGGAACATTACTGTTTGACTCAATCTGGCAAATACCCTGACCTTAGTGAATTACAGGCAGTTCTTAGAAGCCAAAGTACTTCCACCCAAGTGCCAAACCCCAAGAAGCCAAAATCAAAGTTTCGATTCCCTAAGGGGATGCAGAAATCTAATCAGGTCTCCAGTAGTTTCAGTTTCAGAAATACTCAGGAAATCTAATTATTTTAGATTCATGTAGGTCCAGGTGGCAGATTAAATCCACCCCAGAATGGGCCTGAATTCCTTAGTCATTGGGTCAGAAATATCCATGACATCTACCAAAATGAGGTAATTCTAGCCCAGGCAAAACTTCTCAGATTGCTGGCAAATTAGAATTCCATAACCTTCATGGTGACCAATAAAGTTAGTCTTTAATATTCAAATATAATACACAATAAAAACACAACCATCACCACTTCCTTTATATTTTCAAATTCAAAGTAAAACTGAGACAGACAAATTTGAAGTTATGGAAAAAAGGTAAAATAAACACTGACAAGAAATGAAAAAAATTTTTGAATTCTGTTTCCAGTAATTAATGAAGACAAGAAATTGAGTGAGCCGGCACCACGGCTCACTAGGCTAATCCTCCACCTTGCGGCGCCGGCACACTGGGTTCTAGTCCCGGTTGGGGCACCGGATTCTGTCCTGGTTGCTCCTCTTCCAGGCCAGCTCTCTGCTATGGCCCGGGAGTGCAGTGGAGAATGGCCCAAGTACTGGGGCCCTGCACCCCATGGGAGACCAGGAGAAGCACCTGGCTCCTGCCTTCGGATCAGCGCGGTGCGCCGGCTGCAGCGCACCAGCCACGGCGGCCATTGGAGGGTGAACCAACGGCAAAGGAAGACCTTTCTCTCTGTCTCTCTCTCTCACTGTCCACTCTGCCTGTCAAAAAAAAAAAAAATGTTATTCAACTTTATTAGGTAAGTTCTACTGGTCAGTTTTTCATTCAATTTCTTTCTTTCTTTTTTTTTTTTTTTTTTTACAGGCGGAGTGGACAGTGAGAGAGAGAGACAGAGAGAAAGGTCTTCCTTTGCCGTTGGTTCACCCTCCAATGGCCGCCGCGGCCGGTGAGCTGCAGCCGGTGCACCGCGCTGATCCGATGGCAGGAGCCACGTACTTATCCTGGTCTCCCATGCGGGTGCAGGGCTCAAGGACTTGGGCCATCCTCCACTGCACTCCCTGGCCACAGCAGAGAGCTGGCCTGGAAGAGGGGCAACCGGGACAGAATCTGGCGCCCCGACCGGGACTAGAATTCGTTGTGCCAGCACCGCAAGGCGGAGGATTAGCCTAGTGAGCCGCGGCGCCGGCCGAATAACATTTTTTTAAAAATCTTTTTATACCTGTCTTGGCAGGGAAACTGGTCAAGGAATTTCTCAGTCACCAGAAACACCAGAAACTACAGATCTGTGAAGACAGGTAAGTCACAGAGCAGGTGCGTGCCTGCGACTGTCCATTTCTGACAATCAGAGGTGAAGATTCAATAGACTCACCGTTGAGGCGTGAGAGACAAAGTCTGGACACTAAGAATCAAAGAAAACCTCAGCCACGGACCCCTAAGAGAGAGCACTACTCACAGTGCCTGAAAGAAATAGCCCTGCTTAGAGCTGGTGGAGATACTTGCCTATTGTAGTTTTGCCTCTGAGTGAAGGACAAAGAGAGGTTAGAAAACTGTGATGGTGCCCCACTCCTAACCACAAGCATTGGTCTCTGGTGACTGAGACAAGAATTTGTACCAACTGTATGGTCCAAAAGAGCCATACTAGGAGACGTGGGTGAAAGTGATCCAAGATTGATAGCGAACACGGGTTCTTGTCAAAAGCAAACAGAAACCTTCTAGAGGCAAACTCCCTGTAACACATACCTCCATAAAATGCTAACACCACAGTGGATACTTCAAGATTGGCTCATGGTGAAAAGTCATCACAGACCAGACAGAAGAAACATGTAAACTGAGAAACTACCAGGTGAGTTTCCCAAAGATGGCTGCTCTTATGGTAATCAGAAGAGGCCTGCAAAGTGGGTGTACCTGATACATTTAAATAAATATGGGATGCAATTCAAAGTGCAATGAAGAAAGCAAAGATTATGAGAACTGGCCATAGTTCAAAAAGAGCACAATAAAATTCTTGGAAATGAAAGATGCAGTAACCTGAATTAGAAACTCAAAGTTTGGTTTAAATAAAGATTAGACAGAGGTGAGAGAAATGTATGAATTGTGAGCTGTATCTGGGTAAATTACACAAAATGAAACATAGAAGAGTGGAAAGTATGCAAGTTAAGAGACATGAAAAGAGATTCCCAATACATCTCTGTCTAATTTGGGCTTTAGAAATGAATACGAGAAAATATGTAGAATAAATATTCTCAAATATATTGACTGAGAGTTTCCTGATATGATAAATACACAAAACCCAAAATTTAGGATGTTTGAAAGTCCCAATCAGAATTAACAAAATGAAATCCATACCTAAGCAGAAAGCCAAATTGCAGAATGTCAAAACATCCAGAAGGAAAAGACAGATACCTAAAATGAACAATTACTTAGGTAGATTTAAAAAAATAAAATTCTGAGGAAACCAATTGTCAATCTAGAAGCCCACACCCTGTGGAATTATCTTTCATTCAACAGTTTGTTGCATCCACCATAAAATGAGTTTGTGCACTTACTATGTATTTGATAATGATGAGGATTCATCAGAATATAAAACAGACAAGAAATATCCATGATTCCTGGAGTTCGTGTTCCAATGGGGCAGCAGTCAATAAGTAAACATAGCAAATAAGTAAAAGGTGCAAGGGGGAGTAGACACAGAATGAGGAAAGATGACAGGAAGAGAAAAAAAAAAAATTATTCCATTGGCTCCTGATAAAAAAAGGGGGGGGGTGCTAATCAAGTCCTCAAAGCCACACAAGTAAAGCAGGAGCTATTGGCGAAGGAGGGGTCCTGAGGCGAGTTCACAGGTGGAGAGAACCATTGCAGGACTTCACCTGAAGACGTTCAGTGGAGTCTTTGCTAAAGTCCCTCCACCCCCGCCCCATCAAAACCTACAAGTGCTGTGTACAGTAGAAGCTTACATGACCTGGGGATTTCCAAATCTGGAAGTTCTGGGAACTCATCTTGAAACATGAACAAGCAAAAGTCAGCAATCAGACCATGCCTCTGACAAAAAACGCAGATTGAGGAGCACCTGGGGAGGTGGTGTGTCATTTGCTTGGAAAACCTCACTGATGAAATCGCCTTCCTGGAGAAGTATTTCCAGAAAATCTCAGGGTTCCTTGTCCTTTCCAACTGTCGGTGGCCATCATGTTACCAGAAATGCAGTGAGCTTCCTCAAGGAGATGGGCTCACCCGGCTATTGAAATGAATGTATCCATCAGCTCATCCACAATTATATCAAAGCACAGTGGAGACATGTGTGGGTTTTTTTTAATTATTATAAAGTGTCTTCATAGAAGATTGTGTCTGTGGGCCCCTCAGACATAGGTAGAATGTCCTTCCTAAGCAGGCTGCCAGCTGTGGCTGGAAAGCCTGTCTCCAGACCAATGGGCATCTTCCCCACTAATAGCTTCTTGTGCTGCATAGGTGACCTTGCAGCTTTAAATCATACATTCAGGGTGGTTGCAATCTTTCACTCAGAGCTGGCAGAGGAGAGAGCTGAGCCCCTAAGGGGGAGATAGGCCATCTCCAGAAGACCCCTGCTATCTCCATGAGCCCCAAGCCAATCAATATACAGTATGTGAATCCCCCATCCAACAGGCACCCCCAATAGGATGACCCAGTTAAAACCCAAGACACTTCCTCAAAGCCAGTGTCCTGCTCCGGCACTCCACCTGGTCTCCTCTTGGACCAGATGCTTTTTCTGTCACTTGCCAATCAAATAAAAGTTTTTTGTCCCTTGGCAAATTATTTCCCAGCTTTTTATTTCTATACTGATCTGAGGAAAAGAACACACGGAACTCGCTCCTGCAACTGCCCTCCCCTCCAAGACCGGTACCATTTTCTGCTTTATCTTCAGAAGCTAGAGAAGAAAGATCAAGGGAAATATAGCTATGAAGTGAAATAGAGCTATGGTCACACCAGGCACTTATCCCAGCCTTCCACTGTGTTCTATCTCGACTGCTGCTGCTTCTGGAATCGACACATTCCTTGGAGGAAGGCGTCCTCCTTTGTTACAGTTTCTATCCCAGGGGTTAATGTTGCTGAATTATAGACCCAAGCGCGTGGACAAAATACTGGGACACTTGCAGTGGTAGACCAAGCCCAGGGGCATACCTGGACCTGTGGGCTACTACGTCTTGTTCTGTGTTTCTTGGTTTGGTGTGGATGAAATTAGCACTGTGTGACTTTTTAAGGCCCCAAGTAAACCACTAAATGCGAGATTTCCTTGAGTATTCTGGACCCCTGAGGTATTGCTGTTCATCCCACCAATGGCAGGGCTTCCGGGGGAATTAATCCTGAAAAACAACAAGTGAGTCTGACACCACTTACGTCTTTCCTCATTGTCCATCCCTACATTGCCGCAGCTTGCAATCTTAGCAGTTGTTGAGGCTGTGCCAGGCCTAAGCTAAACATGAAAACATCCTTCACTGTTGTATTCTTTGGTCTTTTCAATTTTGCTGTAATTTTGGCTCATGGAGTCCTTAAACACAGCTGTGAGATTGAGTTAGAAGTAAAACAATGTGTTAAAATGTGCCAGGTTGTGAGGTAATTAATTAGGTTGGTTGGCTCCTGAGTCAACCTGCAAGGAGCTGTTACTCTTGCACTGTAAAGCATTGTGAAATTGGATTACTTTAAAATGATGTATTACAAAGTTGTGGAAAAGCAGTTGTGGGTGTGGAAGCCCAGGTATTATATCCCAGATCTGTGTTACATTAAATATGGGAATAGGGGGCAGCATTATGGTGCAGCAGATTAAGTCACTGTTTGCAACGCCAGCATCCCAGATCAGAGCACCAATTCCAATCCCAGCTGCTCCATTCCCAAGCCAGCTCCCTCCTAATGTGCCTTGGAAGACAGTGGATGGCGGTCCAAGTACTTGAATTGCTGCCAACCACATGTGAGACCTGGCTGGAGTTCCAGACTCCATTTCAGCCTGGCCCAGCTCTGGTCATGGTGGCCATTTGGAGAATAAACCAACAAATGGAAGGCTCGTCTCTCTCCCTGCTTCTGTCACTCTGCCTATCAAGTAAATGTTTTTTTAAAAATAAATAAGTAAATAAGGGAGCAATGTTTCCATTCTTGTCTGTAAAATGAAGCTGATACCCTCTAGTCTGCCTCCATGGTTATTAAAAAATGATGTAACATAGTTCCTATAATTCTTTATAAATAAGTTTTTATTTAAAAATGTGCCAGGGGATTGAGATTCACAAGAAGGTGAAAGTTTGCAAGTTTAAATGGAGCTGTTGGGAGAGAATTCATGAAGAAGGTGAGATTTAAGAAAGTCTTGAAGTTGGTGAGGGATATCCAGCAGAGTCAGGGAGGACAGTGTAAAACCCACTGGAGTATTCCAGAAAGAGGATATCCGTGTGCCGGGAAAAGAGAGAGAGGGGGCCACTGTAAGGACTTGAGTTTTACTCAGTGAAATGGTAAATGAAGAAAGAGGAATGAGCAAAGAGTGGCATGGTAGATTCCATCAGGATCACACAATCTGCTGAATGAGAATACTAGGGGAGGGTAGAGGGAGGTTGCAGGGGGTAGGGAGGTTAAGTAGGGAAATCAGTTAAGAGACAGGAGGAATCCAGGCCCAAGATGAGTATTGTTCCAAACAGAGTGAGAGCAGCGAGATGATGTGAGGGGCTTGGATTCTAGATTTTTTTAAAAAGATTTATTTATTTGAAAGGCAGAGTGATAGAGAAAAACAGGGACAGTGAGAGAGGGTGAGAGACAACTTCCATCCACTGATTCAGTCCCCAAGTGGCTAAAACAGCCAGGTCTCAGCCTAGGCTGAAGCCAGAGCCAGGAACTACATGGTCTCCCTGGTCTCCCACATGGGTGATAAGGACCCAAGCACTTGAGTAATCCCCAGCTGCCTTCCCAGGCATATTATCAGAAAGCTGGATTAGAAACAGAAGATCCGTGATTCAAATTGCAACTCCAATATGGGATGCCAGCATTGCAAGCTGTGACTTAACCCTTTGAGCCACACCACCAGCCCTGGATTTATTTTAAATATGTAACGACACTTGGGCAAAAAAAGAATCAAGATGGCTGAGGTATTTTGCTACTAGAAAAATGAGAGGATAATTAATCTTCACTGTGGCGAAGGATGAACTTTAACAGGAAGAGGAAAGACATCAGAAATTCAGTCTGCACATGTAGAGTTTGAAGCATCTATTAGACATTGAACATCTAGTTTGATAACGTGGTCTGATTATGACATAAATTTGGGAGTCATTTTTTCATGGTTGGCAATCCACAGCAGTGGATGAGCTCACCAAGAGAAAGACTGGGGAGATGGAAAAAGCATGGACCAAATACTGATCTCTGAGGAGCATCAAGTGGTCGGGGAAATGAGTAAAAATGACCAGGAGTAGTGACAATCTGTAACTTTGGCCAGGTTATCAGTGATATAGCTGTATCCCACAAACAAGCTTGACCATCATTGTTACTTAAGTTGCAGTGATCAATGCAGTATTTTAGAATCATTCCAATGTAATGTGACACTTGGTGATATGTCTAAATTTCCAAAGAAAACCCCATTTTTTTTCTCATTTGTCCAATCCCAGCATTCCACATCCAACTAAATAAAAAAACCGTTCAGTCCTCAGACAATAGAAAAGAACTCAAAAGAGACACTATGTGCTAATCATTCGACTCAACAGTTAACCACATCTCCTCCATATTTGCCTTGCCTCTAGGTGACAGCACATCCATACCGCAGTCTCCTGTGACAGAGCCAATGTGAAACCAAATGGAAATTAGACAAAACCAAATATGCTTCCTCCTCCCTGTCTTGATTCTCCACCAAGTAAATTAATTCTTGAGTTGAGAATGACATCTTCCAATTACATGTTCCAACAGACCAAAATATTTTTCACACTTAGTCTGCAACTTTCTTTTTTTATACTTTATTTACTTTTAAGTTGCTCAGTGTTATTCTGACCACCTTCTGTTAAAGTACCTCTTCTCCTGGGGATAACAGAACGATAGAAGTCACTGTCAAATTCTCTCTGCTTTCAAGATTTTCAATAGTATGCAGGGATTATTTTGTAATAAAAAATAAAATCTCTTTTTATTAGAAATTAGGTGATAAATCATACCATAGTTACTTACTGTCTGGTACCTCAATACAATATTGAATGCAAGTGGTGATACTGGGCATCACTTAGTGAACAGTCAATAGAAACATGAGTCAACGGCCTAAAAGAAAACACTTGTGGCCCACCTTGCACACCATGGTTATACATGCCATGGTGAGGGATACTAAACAGTAAACAACAACAACATATCACCTACATGTTTAGAGGAAATGTTTGCATTTTTGTTGTCACATTACTTTTCTTGTCGCATGTACCGTTAGAGGAATACTATTTTAATACAGTGTTAACTGGAAGTGAAACTAACCCTTAAAATTCATAAGAAGAGTTTTATGTTCTCATTTAGCATTCAGAGTTCGAGTAAGGGTGATTGGAAAGCATGTGAGTGTGACTCAAACGCACATCATATTTGTTCACATAAAAGTAAAGACTTCTAATACGTGACTTTGTATTGACTCAGGCTTAATTTGCTAAACATTAATTTTATATCATTAGTACATTAATATAATTAACATTATGTAATTAGCATTTTAGGTTTTGAAATTGTGAATGTTAATCATAATTTTACTGAAACTATGATATTATCATTGAACTCCTTTAAAATGCATGCAGTGGACTCTCAGCAAGTGGTAGTGTTCCATAAGCTTAGCCAGGACCATATAAAAGTGAACATATGTGTGAAGGGCAGAATTTCTTTGGAGAGGATGATTCGTCGACCTTAGTTAAATTCAAAACAAATTTTTAACATTAATGGAAATACTGAATATTTCTTTGATATTAGCTGTTGAAATTTTTGTTCTCTAATAGTATTATTCTTCTTCTAAGAGTGTTTTTTTTTTCCAAGAATGAAAACACTGCTCAATGGAATTTTCTTTCACTCATACTTATCTCTTCACCTTTGTAATTAGAAGATTTGCATTTTTAATGGATGAAATAGTGCATGAATACTTGTAGTGTCAGATAATATGAAGTGACAGATTTAATTGGTCCAAAAGATAATAGGAAAATTTGAATTGATTTGTTTCACTGGACTTGAAAACTTCTGTTAGCTGAGTCATCCATCCTAATTCAAGAAGCTCTTTGGCCTTAAGTAAAGATGAAATTTCTGGAAGATTTTTCATTCCTTTCCAGTGTAAGAAGTAGAATAATTTAAACATAAATATAAATCTCTTTGGCCATTTTCTCAAAAATGTGTATTAAATCCTTTCTAAATGACGGTGCAGAGTAACACTCAGTTCTCTCCAAGTGCACCTAGATTAAGCTGAATGAAAAAATAATGGCATTTGGAAGCAATTTGTGAAAGATGTTTAGTGCAGGAGAAAATGTCAAGGACTCCCATTACCAGCCAAGATGAACAAGGGCAAGATTTACCCTCAGACCTCAAGCAACTAGAGTCCAACAAAGTATATGAAAAAAATGATTTTCAGACATTGAACAAGTCGCACTGAGTAGTGATCCCTGAGAAAGCAAATAAATTAACTCAGTCCCATGATTGCCTCAGTTGATAGCCAGGAGAGACTTTCCAAATTACAACACAGGGAGAAGGAATCCAGAGTCCAGTGTTTGCTCTGAATTGAGGAGACAGGGATGAGAATTTGGGAGGCCATAGCAGTTAGAGTTTGCAGGGTGGAAGAACAGAGCAGAAAGAGCCCTAGAAAAGGAGTTCCTAAGATCTACAGAGGGCATCCCTAGAGTCTTCGCCTGAGTCCTCATCAAAGCAAGTGTGGGAATAAACTGCCTGGGGCTTGGCAACTACTGGAAGGAGCACGAGGAACAACTTCCAGAGACCACAAAGAATCCTGTTATATAGGATGTGCATCAGGAAAAGCACGAACTATTGCCTGGCTGCTCTGCTTCTACCTAGCAAAGATTAACAGGTAGTTGTGAAAGATGTTCTGAAGCAACTTTACTGCATTCCAGAACAAAGTGCAAAAGTGATCTTGAAAAAAAAAAAGTTTCAACATATAATATTTGGTATCCAACCAAAATTTACCAGGCATACAAGGATGTAGGACAACACAATAGTGACACAAAGAAAAAAACCATTCAATAAAAGCTGACCAAAAAATTCTGATGATAGAAGTAATGAAAGCACAGTAAAGCAAGTGTTACAACCTTTACTACCTTCTGTACTTGAGAAGGCAGAGGAAAGAGTAGGTGTTAAGGAGAAGCATGAAAGATATTTTAAAGCACCCAACTCCATGTTCTAGAACAAGAAACAACAACATCCAAAATAAATTTATTCTGGATAATATAAATCCCATCCTGGAAGGTAGAAAAGTTTGCAACAAGGAAATACCAATGAGTTAGACAAATAGACCTAGTATTCCTTATCATTTAAGCAAATTAAGCAAAGATGATGATGTGGTATTTATTTTCTATTTACTTTGTTGTCAAAGTTGGAGTTATTTATTTTGTATTTTTGCAAATCATTCACTTTACTTATGGTGATTAGCAATAATTAGGCAAAGAACAACAACAACAAAGAAAAGAAAACCTCTCCCATCTTTTACTGTTTTGGCAAATCCAATAAAATACATAAGGAAATTTTAAAAAGAAACAGTAAATAGGATTAACAACAAATTCCATTTGACACTGCACAAGAGAAGATTAGTGAATTCAAAGACATGTGAGGACATTGGTGGGCTGTGACATAACTCCAAGTGGATGAATATGCATGTAACTAGAGTCACGGAAGAAGCAGAGAATCAGGAAAAGTGACCCCATGTTTTAAAATCTTGTGTCTGTGAGCCATTCCTTGAAGCAGGAAATTTTAGATGAAACCATAGACAAGCAATCCTGCCCTGACATAATGGTAAAGTACACAGTGCCAACTACACATCATCTTGCAACAGGCCGAGGGTGGGTGGTGAAGGTTTGAGCAGAAGAGCCTTTTCTGGGCTCTGTCATTAATAACACACTTCCTTTTTTTGCTCTCTCATCTCCATCCCCCACATTATTCAGATGGAGACTTGAATATGTCTTGGCACTTCACAGAGCTTTCATTCATACTTACATAAGATGGAAATGATGACCCTTGAGCGTATCATAGGAATGATGATATTCACGCATATATATTTCCATTCATTCAAAATCTTCTATGGGCTGAGCTACAAAATGTGCTGGGAATTGAAAGCAACTGGGACCCTTCAGGGGTCTGGCCTTGGTTGAGATTTCTCCTCTTCATCTGTACTATACCTTGCCAAACTGTCCATCCAGCCAGGCACCCCCCGGGGTCAACAATTATACTCCAAGTCTCTGAGTTACCTCATCGTCCAGTTACCGCTTTTTTTTTTTTCTTGACAGGCAGAGTAAGTGAGAGAGAGAGAGACATAGAGAAAGGTCTTCCTTTTTCCTTTGGTTCACCCCCTAAGTGGCCACTCCCTCCAGTGCATTGCGGCCGGCGCACTGCGCCGATCAGAAGCCAGGAGCCAGGTACTTCCTTCTGGTCTCCCATGCAGGTGCAGGGCACAAGGACCTGGACCATCCTCCACTGCACTCCTGGGCCACAGCAGAGAGCTGGACTGGAAGAGGAGCAACCGAGACAGAATCAGGCGCCCCAACCAGGACTAGAACCTGGGGTGCTGGCACTGCAGGCAGAGGATTAGCCTAGTGAGCCACAGCACCAGCCTCCAGTTACCACTCTTTCAAATCTTTCACCGGTTTATAACTGATTCTGCTATTAAATTCACCCCCCTTGAAAGACCTAGAAGGATTTTTTGTGTCCCTGACTGATACCCTTATCATTTTGGTGAATACTAAATATGTAGTCCAATAAACATACATAATAGGAGATCTAATCTATTCTGGGAAATTAGAGACCATTTCCTGGAGAAACTAGTATTTAAAGAAGGAACTAAAGCATGAATAGAAGTTAGCCTGGGGAGGGGAAGCAACCACCACCTCATGCATTTACATAAGATGTCACAAAAGAACGATTTTACAAAAGGCTTTTCCATGCTACACAGTGCACATATTTCCACACTGTACTTCTTAAGTTGCCATTGGACCTAGAGCAAGCTTTCTAGGGTCTCCCTCAGAGCTAACACAGAGGTGTTTTTGTTTTCATTTTCAGTCGTGATCCTATTAAACTCAGGCATATTTTGCTTTTTACCAACTCAAATGTCTTTACAGTGCCAGGAACACATTTCCAAAGAGCAATACCCAGCCCATGAAAGTTCTTACCCACTTGCCTTTGGTAGAATCTCCAAAGCAGTATCCCCACCTGGCCACCCTCGGGCCACGCATCTAATCAAGAGCCTTAAAATGTCAGAAAGATTAGGTTGGCTGATTGAATTGCAGCTCCCATCTTTCTACCTTTTTATAACATTCGTTATGACATGGATGCCTAATTGGGAAAATCTGCCCTATCAGTAAAATAAAACTCTCTTTCCTTCCCCAGCTCTCAGATTAGTAGTACTGATTTTCCCCGCATTGGCCCCAGGCTCTCCAATATGGCTCAGTACAAAACTGTCACTGATCTTTTGATATTTTGCTCATTATGGAGGTTTTTGCATATTTATTTTTGAAAAAATACATTAAAATATTTTCTTGATTTCCAAATTTTTTTGTCTTTTAAATTTTGCACCTGAGGCAATAACCTCACTCTTTTTGCCCTAACCCCAGCTCAGAAGGAATCAAGTCACTCCCTGGGGGATCTCAGCCTGTTCAGGAGCAGACTGGGACATAGATGTCCACAGCATCCCAGAGACTTCCAGTTATCAGAATGATAGAAACTTTAGGAGAGAGAAATTTCATCCTCTTAAAGTGCATTCAAAGACAGCTCATTGAGGATGCCTGCATGAATAAATTTAAATATTGAACAGTGTCACTTTAGAATATCACCATTTATCTATACAAGTCACATTGTAGGCATCAAATTTGAAGAAGAAAACTCTACTCTTTTTTTAAAAATAACATTTATTTTATGTATTTGAAAGCAGTTACAGAGAGAGAGAGAGAGAGCGAGGGAGGGAGAGATCTTCCATCCACTAGTTTACTCCCCCAGATGGCCATGATGGCCGGGGCTGGGGCAGGCCAGAGCCAGGAGCCAGGAGCTTCTTCCAGGTCTCCCATGCTGGTGCAAGGGCCCAAGCACTTGGACCATCCTCCACTGATTTTCTAGGCCATTAGCAGGGAGCTGGATCAGATGTGGAGCAGCTGGGACTCGAACCACCCATATAGGATGCCGACATCACATTCCACAGCTTTACCCGCTACACCACAACACTAGCCTCCCAAAAAATATATCTTTAAAGTTACTTGAACTTTGTGTTAATCCTACTTCTAAGATTATAATGAAACCACAGATAGCAGAAGACATTCAAAACATAGGAACAGGAGAGAATTACAGACCAGAGAAATACCTCACTTCACGTGGGCTTCTCCGTTAATAACCATATCCTTCTCAGTCCTGAATCCTCCTAACGCTTTGGTCACATAGTATGGATCATGGATATTTTAGGTTCCTCTTTATTGTGCATTCTCGAGAATTTGTGCTTGATGTCTCAAGAGCCAGCCTTTACATTTACCAAGAGTAGTGCACAGATTTGCCATCTTCCTTATCAACGCAAAGAAGAAAGGAAGCTGGGTATTGAATAGAAGTAGCTCTCCAAATGTTTGTGTTTGGAAAGGGGTATTAGGCCCCCATTCTCTCGTCTCCTAAACAGAAGATTAACAAAATGTTTATTCACAGAATCAAGTAATTCTGCTCCACACGTAAGCGTTTTATACCAAATGGAAGGCTTAGCTTAAGTTAGATTTACTGATTATCTTTTCATCTCAGCATTTTGTGACACCAAAAGTTGAGTGTGGAGCTGGGAAATGATTGGGAGATGAATATCTGCAAAAAGAGCCCACATATCTTTCCCTTTTTTTCGGGAGGTCAAGCATCTGTCAACTCTCCTAACTGCCCCTCTTCTGAGAAGCCTTCCCTGCGCACCCCTCTGGAGAATTGTTGGTCCTTTCCTTTGTCTTCTCAACTAGATTCCAACACAATCACAGGCACACGGCTTCACTTCTACTGCTCTGAATAGTACTTATTGGTTTGCGTATCTCCCGCCCTGCTTCCCACCAATCCCAGCCTCCTCGAGGAGCTGTTAGAGGATTCAACTTCAAATTCTTTGGCACATGGCAGACACCTATTTTCAGATTCTATGCTCCGTATTTACTACTCACAGGGACATGCACAAGTTTTTCAGTCATTTTTCCGAGCCATTGTCTCCTCATTTGGAAAATACAGCCTCAGAAATAAAGTAAAATGGTGAGGTTTGAGCTTAGGCACTGAGGAACCAACCAGTCTTTGGTTTTAGAAAGCCTGCATCTGAGGGGCTGCAAAACTGGATTCTGTGAGAGGGAAGGAACACAGGTTGATGGAAAGGCAAAGCCCATCCTCTTGAGGTCTGGCTGGACAAGTCAGGGCAAGGTCTGTGATGCCAGACACCCGGATCTGGGAGGTGGCAACTTCCCTCCAGAACCACCACCCCTTCCTACCCGCGGGGACCAGCACTGTCTGAGCACGGAGTGGCTGCCCCTGTAGACGGACCTCACAGACCACATCAGTGCTCTTCAGCTGTACAGAGCCTGCCATCCAAGATCAACCCAAAGAAGGAGGAGTCCCAGAACCACTGGCAACTAGTCTTGGTGAGTGGGGAAATGCATTTGACTTGATTTCCCCCCTAGGCAGCTCTTGGCTGTCCAGCATGTTGGAGCAAGTCATGTGTCTCACAGACCCCACATTCGAGTTTTCCGATCAGGGGAACTCGGGCTATACAATACAGTCATTGGTCATCTAGGGGAGGCAAACGTGAGGTGCAGTTTTCAGAAGAGCAGTCAGTCTGCTCTAACTGGGAACATAATTTTTCGACTTCTAGCCAGGGATGTGGAAAAATATACCAATCCCACCGGAGGGTAATTTGGGTAGGATGTTAGTCAACAGCTCACGTTTTGGAAATTATTTCAAAGTTTTTAGAGAAGTTAAGACACTCAGAGCAGTTCTCAAACTTGCCATTCAGCCGTTTGAGTTATTTCAGTATTCCATTATGCTATGTTTTTTTCCACATACAGTCACAACCCTTCTCCATTTTCCACATTCAAATTTCTCTTCCTAATACAGCAGGAGACTGCAGCTCATTACCACAGGTTTAACTACAAATACCAAAAAAAAAAAAAAAAAAAGCCTACAAATGGGTAAAAATAATAATGAGATTAGAATAAAAAATATTTCTGAAATCTAATCCTACATCTGTCACCTAATCTCCAATATACTGCTGTGGAAAGATATTTCCGGCCCATGTTGCATCTTATAGCCTATTTTATAATAATTGTTCCTTTCTGTCTTCCTCATCATCAATAAGCAGTACAAAAATGCTTTCTACTTTTAAATAATCATGATGGACGAAAAAAAAAAAATCTGACCTAAGTAAGCCAAATTATTTAGCTGTGTGAAAACTAACGCAAGACTCAGAAGCATGTATTCCCTGTTCTTGTTGGCTTTGTGTAGTTTAAGCAACTATAAATATATCTCTAACCAGGTTTAATAAGCTCACACCCTAATTATGCTTGCTAAGCAATTTATTTGCTATTTTCTTTAAATTCTGACACAATTCCCAAAAAAGGTGAAAGGTGTGATCATGGAAATTTTAATGATATCCACAGGGGAAAATTTTTTACTTCTGATCTACAAAAATATTTTATAAAATCCATTTTGTCTCTCCTTGCTTAAAGTATACAATAATGAATAAACAATATGTTTTTTTCTTTTTTTTTGGAAATAACATTCTACTATAACGATGTAAATACCAGGTCCTTCTATAATAATATAAATTTTTTAGAACCTCACAGATCTTTATTAATATTATGAATTGTCAAGGACCTTTATTATTATACTTGCTTCTATTTTGAAATTTACTATGTAAAAATGTGAAGTAACACGTTATAATCAGCTATTCCTTCATTTTTCTTTTTAAAAGATTATAAAATGTTGTGCTAACTTATTATGTAATTTATTATGTTTCAAACAATGAAACTCAATCTTAAAAAATACTGTGCTTCATACCATTGATACATATTTCAAGTGATTAATTTATTAAATAGCTTTATATTTAAATTACTCATTTCTCTCCATTCAAGGGCTATTTCAAATACAACTCAACATGACAAAAGAAATGAGCAATAATTTGAAATTATGAAATTTGAGCCTATTCTGCATTTTAAGAAAATATAATTATAAGAATTTCAAGTTTAGGAACTATATATCTCATCAGTAAAATGCTGCACAAAACAACATTGTCTTGTGCTGTTTTTTAAAGTAGATAGATAGATGATTGATAATATGCCTTAAATCATATGTAATAATTACATTTTCATCCAATTTCTCAGAAACACATATATTGCATAAGATGAGGCAGACATACTCATTACAATTCTCTGTAAACTTCACAAAACTTAAAACTGTCTCACACTGTCAAAACAGAATAATATTTAGAAGTCTCACATATGTGGATACTTCTAAAAAATGCATGGAAAGATGGAATTAAAACACAAGTTTATCTTCATACAAAATCTTTTGGAATCCATGCATTTCTTTTTTTACAAAATATGCATTATTATGAACTTTTTAAAGGTGTTTTATATCAGTTACTCAATTCACCATTTCCTTTTTCTTTTGTCAAATTAATTACTCTAGAGTTATAATCAAATACTAGCAATAATGAACACCAAATAATAGCATTAAAAATATTATCCATTTCAAATTTATTGAGTAGGTATGTTAAAAGTTAATGTTTAAATATTTAAAATGAAATTGAAATTTAAAGTTATGATTTTAAAGCCAGGAATAAGCAAGTTTGTAATTACTATCTTTAATTCAATAATTCAAAGGAAAACTTACCTTTGGTAATGGTTCAGGAACATAATCTGTGAGAGACAATCTGTCCATGTGCTTTTTATTTACTGTAAGCATCATCTGTCATTTACTCCTCCTTCTCTGTTTTGTCTATTTCTAAGGGAAGCCAGGCTGTATGAACCATGTTTTAGTTCCTCTTTTTTGACATTACATTCATTTCTCATAATCCTGACTACAGTGTTGAAGAGAATGAGTAACACAGATCATGATTTGAACAATTTACAATTACAAAATGCAGTCCCTTGTTTTTCTATTTTTCTCTATAAATTATTTCATTGTAGAGCCGGCATTGTGGCGTAGCAGGTAATGCTGCTGCATGAAATGCCAGCATTCCCTATAGACACTGGTTCATGTCCCGGCTACTCCACTTCCAATCCAGCTCCCTGCTAATGGCCTGGGAAAAGCAACAGAAGATGGCCTGAGTGTCTGGGCCCCTGCCACATCCACGGAATACCTGGAGAAACTCCTGGCTCCTGGCTTCTTCCTGGCTCAGTGTTGTCTGTGGAGGCCATCTGGGGAATGAACCAATGAAGGGAAGATTTCATTCTCTCTGTCTCTCCCTCTCCCTCTCTAAATCTGATTTTCAAATAAATAAGCCTTTTATAAAAAGAAGTGTGCCATTTAATACTCTCATCTAGAATAATATCCTCTGCTCGCCCACATGTGGTACATGGCTATCTTCCCTCTTAGAGTGGATACACAGGCTAGCAGTGTGATAGAAGGGAAGGAGCACAAGACTAGGGGGTCTTGATACTTGTCCCAAGTAGTACAAACGAGTTAGTGGCAGAGCGTGAACCTCTCAACAACTCTATTTCTATTACTGTGGGCCAGTCATTTAAACATTCTAAAGTTTCTCATTTGTAAAACACAGATAATAGATTCTGAATCTATGTAACAAATTTGAGTCTCAAATTTTTTGTGTTGCCACTATTAGTGGATAGAAACATATTCTATTGTCTAAATTCCTGATCACCTAGTAATGTGTTCTATATAACATCAGGTACTAAACTGAGGTTCAGTAATTAATGACAAATTGTATTCCAACAACTGTTTAAGTTTCTATGCATTCTGGTTTATAGAATAATTGAGAATATATTTTTCATGAAGTATTTGCTAGCCAGGAGCTTCTTCCAGGTCTCCCACATGGGTGCAGGGGCCCAAAGACTTGAGCCATGTTCCACTGCTTTCCCAGGCCATAGCAGAGAGCTGGATTGGAAGTAGAGCAGCTGGAACTCAAACAGGCACTCATATGGAATGCTGGCACTGCAGGCGGTGGCTTTACCTGCTATGCCACAGTGCCAGCCCTGTGTTTAGTTATTTTTAATGTGTTAAATATTTATTAATCACTTGCCACCTATCAGGCACTGTTCAATCCATGATGCAAGAAAACGGACGGCAAAAAGCAAAGAATATGTGTGGAAGGAAGGGGGAGGAAAGTCTGGATGTGATGGGTGATTAGGAAATTTATCTTCATGAAGCTGACATTTGAGCATACAACTAAATGAAAGAATGTACACCAGGTAGATTCTTGAGGCGATAGTGTCACAGGCAGTGGACACTTGGAAGGGTCCTGAGGTAAAAGTTTTCTTGTACATGAAGAATAGCATGATAACTGTTTAAGTTGAGACAACATGAGCAAGAGGGAGAATATAAGGATGAGATTAAAGAAGCAGAGGAAGAACCAAAGCCCTTTTAGGCTATTATGAGAGCAATGAATTTTATTTTGAGTTGGAAAACATTAGAAGGTTTTGAGCAGAGGAGGAACATGATGCAAATTACAGCTTGTAAGCAGGAAAATAAGTTGGAAGGCAATTGAAATAGTCAAGGTGACACAACTGCTCCCATATGTATATGTTATACTTGCATACTGTAGCAATTCACAAGGCTGTATAACCAAGGACAATGTGTGCATCCTCAGCATTGTGTACATAACAGTAATTTCAGGAAGAGCCTCACAACGTGGGATAGGAGGAAAGGGGGGCTTTATTTTAACAGATGCACAAGAACAGAGTGGTAGAAAGGGCAGGAGAAGGATGGGGGGGAGAAGGAGAAAGAGAAAGAAGTAGAGGAGGAGGAGGAATGTGAATGGGGAGGGTTATGGGAAAGGGAGGGGAAGGAAGGTGGAAAGGAGAAATTTCATTCACTGGAGGTTAGTTGATTTTCAATAAGTGCTCTTCAATGGAAAAGATCAGAAAACAAGACAATCTAGATAAGAAAAACATGGAGGCCACATATATGGCTCAAAAAGAAGAAAAGAAGAGAGGAATGGAAAAGAAAAGAAAAAGAAAGCAAACCAAACCAAAAACCTGTGAACTACTCCTGGAGACATCAAAAGAATTATTTAGACAGAACTGCCAGCAGGGGGCAGTGCAGGCTGCCGAGGTACCTGAGGCAGCTCAGCCTAGAAATCCACGAACCTCTAAGTCAATCAAACCTCCCACAGACAGAACCACCAGGAAGGCAAACACGCCATGAGACATCATAGGATTACTATGATACCTCATTTGGCAAAATACTCAATAGAGGTTGCTCTGTATTGCGACCACACAATTCTTTGTTGCAAATAGTCAGCAAGAGTCCCAGCCCCCGGGGCTTACAAATGCCAAACTCTATAGAAGTCATTTTCCTAAATCTCAATTAAATCATTTGAGCCAATCAAAAAAATGACCCCTTAAGATACAGGCCAATTTTTAATTCCAGAGAACCCAGGCAGGGACCAGCATTCCCAGGGACAAATTACGGTCCTCAAGGACCACTATGGAGTCACTTATTCTGTTGGTCCCAAGTCAACAGGAAGAGGGCAGAGATACATAATCTGGAGAATCCAGGCCAAACACACAAAGTCTGGGACACATGAGAGGTTAAGGCTGCTGTCATTCTGCACCATAGAGACAGAGGAGCCACAAAAACAGCGGTTGCTCCAGTCGCTGCTTGAGAACGTCTGAGACTGTTGGTGTTGGCATAGGCATGACTCTTAGAAGAGCTGTTCAGTAAAAATCTCGAGAATTCTTAAAGATCTGTAATGCATTTTCCTTGTCACCCCCAACACTGTTCAGTTTGTCTAACTTTTTGCTAGATCAGCCTTCCTCAGAGCTAGTAGGCTCAACTTAGTTGAGTAGTTTCTAATCCAGTGACTCCCAAATACAATGATGTGGTTAAGGTAGAAGCTTATTGAGTGCTCATCAAATTGCAGAGCTACGTGAGCCCAGAGTTGGTGAGAGAATCTGCCATTCTCAGCACAGGGCTTCCATCTTCTGGCCACTGTGACTGTCCCATTGTGTCACCCTCTTGGGACACACACCACTTTCTCTCCCATCCATTTGGTCAGAACCGAGTCTCTGAGGGAAACTGGGAAACAGTGGTACAGTCGCCAGTCATGCCCCTGATGAACCTCAGGATTTCTTTTAAGAAAGAAGGAAAGGATGGATCTTGATAGGCATGTGAGAGAATCTGTGCCAGGAGCTGGATGGAGCATGCCCAGTAGGAAGCCTGAGAAGAAGACAATTACGAGTCCCCACCCAGCCATTTATAGATGGAAACAACCAAAATATTGCTTTGTGATATTTTTTAGCTTATTCAGAAAAGTCTGGAAAATCAGAGAGTGACTTTCCTTGCTATCACTCACTCTAGAGGTTCTGTATCCATATACTTGCTTTTTTAAAACTTTTTTTTTTTATTTTTGACAGGCAGAGTGGACAGTGAGAGAGAGAGACAGAGAGAAAGGTCTTCCTTTGCCGTTGGTTCACCCTCCAATGGCCGCCGCGGCCGGCACGCTGCGGCCGGCGCACCGCGCAGGAGCCAGGTGCTTCTCCTGGTCTCCCATGGGTTGCAGGGCCCAAGGACCTGGGCCATCCTCCACTGCACTCCCTGGCCATAGCAGAAAGCTGGCGTGGAAGAGGGGCAACTGGGACAGAATCCAGCGCCCCGACCGGGACTAGAACCCAGTGTGCCGGCACCGCTAGGTGGAGGATTAGCCTGTTGAGCCGCGGCGCCGGCCTACTTGCTTTTCTTAAGTATTTATGTCCTTTGTATTTACACAAAGTATTGCTGGAAATAATTTTATTCTTCCACAAATTGTGTTAAAAAGTAACTGTAGTCGGCCGGCGCCGCGGCTCACTAGGCTAATCCTCCGCCTAGCGGCGCCGGCACACCGGGTTCTAGTCCCGGTCGGGGCGCCGGATTCTGTCCCGGTTGCCCCTCTTCCAGGCCAGCCCTCTGCTGTGGCCAGGGAGTGCAGTGGAGGATGGCCCAGGTGCTTGGGCCCTGCACCCCATGGGAGACCAGGAAAAGCACCTGGCTCCTGGCTCCTGCCATCGGATCAGCGCAGTGCGCCGGCCGCAGCGCGCCAGCTGTGGCGGCCATTGGAGGGTGAACCAACGGCAAAGGAAGACCTTTCTCTCTGTCTCTCTCTCTCACTGTCCACTCTGCCTGTCAAAAAACAAAAAACAGACAAAAAAAAAAAAAAAGTAACTGTAGTCTAGAGTTAAAAGACTAAGAATTACAAAGTACACCATGTAAAACTTAGCTATCATTGAATTCTCCATTTCCTCTAATAATGAAGACAGGCTTGAATTGATGTCTGTTCCCCATATCCTCAAAGGAAAACCTCTTTGAGAATGATTGAGAAAGACAGATGCTATCTATTTCACCTAAATCATCACTCCCATTATCAAATGAATGCATACAGTTCCCCAGCTAAAGATTATTTATAACTCCTAATCTTCTTTAAGGTAAATATACAAGAAAAGAGTAAGAAAATAATTATGAATTCCTGTGCAGTATGGTAACATTCGTGATACTGTACCATAATGGCCTGGGGCAGTGATAGGCACTGTACACACATTACCTCTAATTCTGACAGCACTTCAGGCAAGACATCATGATCCTCATTTTAAAACTTAGGAAATAGAGGCTTAAAGAATTGAAAGGATGTTTCCCTTGTGAGTGATGGAGTAGAAAAGCCAATCAAGATCTTTCAATATAGATTTGCATAGGACAGGTTCAAATAACATTTTGTGTTGTAACTGCCATTGAATCTAAGATTAAGATGTGCTACATAGACTGCTGAAGTGCCAGCTCTGCAAGTCACCATGACGTTCACTTGAAGTTCCCTTTCTTTGAATTTCCTTTGATTTTTACTCCATTGCTATCGTTTTGCTCTCGTAACTTAAGTATCTGAAGAGGAAAAAAAATCTAAGAAATACACAAATACACACTGTACAATTAGAAATCTCTTTGAAAAATGTTAATTGGGTAGAGACTTTGGCTCATAGATTATGAGGAATAGAGTCTACACTGTGAATTCAGAAATGACCCACATCTAACTTTACTATGCTTATTTTTGACTTGTCCACTCAGTGGACATATTTAAGGACAAAAGTGACAACAGTCAAAATGTCCATCATTTGAATACAGATGTGAGGACCTCCATTCTGTTGGTATAATTAATTCTCTTACATTTTTGTTTTCATTATTATTCCTACTTGGAAAGTTGGTACACTTGTTGCAATAGGGGAATTTGTCTAAAGTACAGAGATAAAACGAATTAAGCAAACACTCTAAAAACAAAACTTTCTTCAGGAAATAGATCTATTTTCATGAATAAAATCTACAGTGGAGTTTACTCTTTTCTTTAAAAAAAACTATGAAGACATAGCAGTTGATATTCTTCACTTCTCTATTCTTGTTAATGTAGTTCCTCTACATTCTACTTGGGTAATAGTAAAACTGTTAACACTCCTAGTTCTTGTTAGAAAGTCCCTGGCTAGAAATGGAGGAGGGGGGGCGCGAATATTGGAATTGAACTGTTGACTCACTCTCATATGACTGCACTGTGAAGTCCTAGAATTTGAGGGTCTAGAAGGAAATTTTTGTATCTAAAATACACCACAAAGTCACAAGAAAGAAATTAATTTTGAATTGAATGCACTGTGGCTAAATGGATTTTCCGTAGACCTGAACTTCTAACCATAAAATCTAAGGCTCATTAGTACCTTCTCTGAATTAGTGAGAGAACAACTTGTTACAGGTTATTTGAGAAGAGAACTAGAGGGCAAATTGCCAGGATTCCTTACTGCCTTAAAAGACTAAGGAATGATTTTGAATGGAATTGTACCAACTGCAACACATTACAACACATTCGCCTAAATGCAGAAAAGAAAAAAAAAAAAAACAATGGGTGATGCCCAGACTGCAGGAAGGCATGGTCTAAACCCCTATTACTAAGCTCTAGGCCACCTCTCATGCTATCCTCATGAACGAGGTGATCAGTGTCAGCTGATTTAGGCTGCATTTAGGATTTGCATTGGTGAAATGCCAGTGGACTTCAACAAGTCAACCCTGTAAGCAGCCCTGCAGAGGAGGCTACAAGGCTTGCTGTTCTGGTCATTGCCCATTTGCCCTCCACCCAGCCCCCAGGTCATGCTTGGCCCAGCTTTGCCCTGCTCTGTTCCCAGGTGGATTCACTGGGTAGCTACAGAAGCTTCAGCTCAGGACCCCTCAGGGGCTGCCCTTCCAAACCTTGTGTTCAGTGCAATCTTGAACTGTTTCTCTTAGAGAGGGCCTCCTACTGGACAAGCTTCATCCGCCACAGGACCTGGAGCCTGCTTTGCCCAGGTTGTCAGCTGATAGGGTGAGTGGAATAATGGCCTTTCCAAAAATGCCCAAACACTGTGCACTGGAACTGTGAACATGTTACCTTACACAGAAGAAGAGGCCAGTGATGCTATGTGAGGGCTCAGTTTGCCATAGCTGCCTCTGAAGATGGAGGAAGAGGGTCATGAGCACAGGAATGTGGATGGCATCTGGAAGCTGAATTCTCCCCAAGGTCCCTAGAAAAGAACACAGCCCTGCAGCTGCTTTTGTTCCAACCCAGTGAGACCTACATAGGACCTCTCACCTACAGAACCGTAAGATAATAATTTGTATTGCTCTAAGTCTGGGGTCATTTATAGCAGTGCTAAGAAGCTCAGACCCCTGGCTCCCACTGGATTTGGCAAACGGGAACTATCTGAAAGAGAACAGAAAGCGGTGGCAGTGTTTCCTGACTGCCCTGCTCTGAGCCTGGCGTCCAGTCAAGCGCAGCATTTCTCTGCAGCTGGCATTCCTGTCCTCACAGCTGGAATTCCTCCTCCACTGCTCTAGCTCTCACTGGGATTCTGGGCCCCAATTTCCTTTCGGCCCTTTCACACCTAGAGCTGATAGACTTTCCATTATTATTTCTTCTCTTACCCCACCCAAAATTCCATAAAAGGCAGCTGTAGGGAGCCAAATAGTGTCCCCCTCAAATTCATGTGCACTTAGAACCTCAAAATGGGATCATGTTTGAAAATGGGACCTTTACAAATACAATTAACTCAAAATATTGAGATGGAATCATCTTGTCTATAAGGCGGGCCCTAAATACAACACCTCATGATGTCCTTTTAAGAAGAGGAGAGAACACAGAAACACACAGAGAGGGGGCCAGGTGGAGATGGAGGCACAGATTAGAGCAACACCAAGTGAATGTTGAGGATTGCCGCAAACAACAGAAGCCACAAGAGAGCATGGACAGCTCTGCCCTTAGACCATCCAGAAAGAACCAACTCTGTCAGCACCTTCATTTTGGAACCCTCTATGATCTCTACTTCCCTCACTTTTAAAGAGATTGAACTAAATGACCTACAAGTGGATCGTTTGGTGATAACATTCTCAAAATTGCTTACCTAGGACAGGCAAGATGTGAATAAAAAGTCATACTATGAAATAGACCAAGGGGATTTTTGTTAGTTGATCACATGCTTTGTGTTAACCAAATATGTCATGTGACTGCTAAAAATAAATTAAGTACAAAGAAAGAAAAAGTTAATATGGACATAGTCTATGTTAAAAATGCATCTATCTAAAAGAAAATAAGTGTTCTACTAAGCCGTGTCCTGTGGCCAGTTAAAAACATCAAATTTGTAAATAATGACTGTCATCAAAGCAGGGTCATCAGGATGGTTGGGCCTCTGAAAATGTCACACATGTGCTGACTTCACAAGCAAGGAACACACAACCTGGAGAAGGAAAGGTTTAAGATGATACTGAACAGCTAAAACTAAGTCCAGCAAATCAAAATGGACAAATAGTTTTAGTAGCAACATGAGAAGAAACATCATAGTAAACAGTCGAAGAGTGGAATGGCAGTGTTGGTCACTGGCCTTTAAAGACAAGGCTGCGTAGTATCTTAGCGCTGCTATCAGTTTATTAGTGGTTTGTTGAGACTAGCTCATGGCAGTCTACAAGAGATAATTGTTAGCATCTCTTCTAAATTACAGGCCCACTGCCATCATCTCAGGAGGTTGAAATTGGCCAGCGTGGGAATGTATACACCACAGAGATCAGAAAATACTAAAAACAAAGGCTTTTTTTCCCTGGAGACCTAGTGGGTAAGCATCTACTATCACACTACTAGGTGTTGTGAACTTCCTGCATTGACTGGTCACACCTCTGATACTGTACTGTCAACTCTCGAAGTCTCACATTCTGTTTGCTTCAGTTTGTAGAAAGATATGAACCAAGAAAGACGACTCAAAGTGAAGTTCAAGCACCTTGAGGGTAGGACCTATGAACTCAGATTCCTGGTTCTGTCCATGTCTACTCCTCTTCTCCCACATTGGATTCCCCTTCCCTTCAAGCACTGTTGAGTCCTCTCTTTCCTACCAGAGCTAAAACAGATCTCACAGGGGAAAGTGGAGACATTTGCTAGGGATCGTCCAGTAGGTGGACATTGTTATGCAGAATAGAAATAAGGATGTCGTTATACTAACAATGTCATGTATTAGGCAGGGTTCTATGGTATGATTTAAACAACAGGCTCAACAATGACGTGTGGATTAAAGCACACGTATTTCTTGGCTACATTTGTGAGCAAGTCATTTAATATTCCCTGGGTTCTGTTTCTCATCTATGGGACAGGATTTATAAGTTACTAAGGTTCAATACAAGATAATGAAATGAAAATATTGTGTCAGGTGTGCCACAAATAAAAATGGTTGATGGTAACTTATTGTTGTTACATCCTCACACAAAACTATATTTCTCTCATCCAAGAAGCAAGAAGAGTTAAATGCACATCCTCATCCCCTAATCCTTCACTCGCAGTTTCCAACTAAATGGGATGTAGACCTGAACAGTGTGACCCACTCCTCACCATCCCCCAGGGACCAGCCCTGCACACAGATTTTCTCCTTCTGTGACTTTGTCCCTCTTCTCGGCATTTATATCCTGTAAATCTCAGAGCCCAGCCAATATGAACAAATCCTCTTTCAGCATGGTTCCTTCTGTGGTTTAACAAATAAGTGGGAAAAGTTTTGCAAATGAAAATGTTGTGTAATACTTTGTCTGTATCTTACACACAAGTCTGTATTTTACACACGAGTCCTCCTTTTTCCTTTCTTTAAAGGCATTCCTTCCACCATGGAGGCCTAGGCACAAGGTTCATTGTCCTGCAGAAAGAGAGAGCGACCGATGAGGGCTAGAGCCCAACACAAACCACCACGCCTGCCCCCATGAAATATTTGCCTTTGAGCCAGCAAATATTTGTTTACATTGACAATGTGCCAGGTGTTCTTTGTCAGTGAATGAAAGAAGCAAAAATAGACTCAGTGTGTATTTTAAACAAATGCAGTATAAAAGTAGAGAAAACCATCAACTACTTGTAGCTCAGTGGCCAAATATGCCTCTCTGCACACACACACGCACACACACCCTCATATGCAGTTTCTTTCTTGTTTTTCTAAAGTTCAACCTGTTTATCCCCTCTGCCAGCATCCCGCTTACTATGACAAATTCTTCATTTCACTTGCAGCTTTATTAGAATTTTTCAGTTATTTTAACAACAAGAACAAAAAGTTCACTATTTAAAATCCATTCTATCATGGATCAAGTAATTGGGTGACTGCAAACCATATGGGAGACTTGAGTAGAGTTCCAGGTTCCTGGCTTCAGTCTGGACCATCCTCAGCTGTTGTGGGCATTTGGGGAGTGAACCAGCAAATGAAAAATCAATCTCTCTCTCTCTCTCTCTCTCTCTCTCTCTCTCTCTTTCTCTTTCTCTTTCTCCTCCTCCCTCCCCCTCCCTCCCTCCCCTTTTCAAATAAAAGAAAAACAGATTTACCTAAAAAGCCATCTTTCAGATCCCTAAATCTTTAGTAAATTTAATTTAAGTTATAGAAAACAAATCACGGGGGTTGGGTTTGTGGTGCAGCAAGTTAAGCTACCACTAATGAAACTGGGTCCCATGTGGGAGTTCGGGCTTGATTCCCAGCTGTGCTGCTTCCCATGAGGCTCCCTGCTAATGCACCTGGGAAGGCAGCAGAAGATGGTCCAAGTACTGAGTTCTTGCTGCCCAGGTGGGAGACCAGGATGCAGTTCCTGGCTTCTGACTTCAGCCTGCTGCAGCCCTGGCCATTGCAGCCATTTGGGGAGTGAAACAGCAGATGGAAGACTCTCTCTCTCTCTCTCTCTCCCTGCTTCCTCTATATAGTGCTATCTTTCAAATAAATAAATAAATCTTAGAAAACAAATCACAATGCTTTCACTAAGACCTAATTAAACTAATTTCATATTCTACCATATCCACTGCATTATCACCACAACAAATGTAGGAAAACACACACTCCAGCCGGCGCCGCGGCTCAATAGGCTAATCCTCCACCTGTGGCGCTGGTATTCCAGGTTCTAGTCCCAGTCGGGGTGCTGGATTCTGTCCTGGTTGCTCCTCTTCCAGTCCAGCTCTCTGCTGTGGCCCGGGAGGGCAGTGAAGGATAGCCCAAGTGCTTGGGCCCTGCACCCCATGGGAGACAAGGAGGAAGCACCTGGCTCCTGGCTTCGGATCAACGCAATGCACCAGCGGCAGGGTGCCGGCTGCAGCGACCATTGGGGGGTGAACCAATGGAAAGGAAGACCTTTCTCTGTTTTTCTCTCTCACTGTCCACTCTGCCTGACAAAAAAAAAAAAAAGAAAGAAAGAAAGAAAACACAAACTCCAACAATAATAAAATTAAAAGAAGATTTAAAAATCATTTCCAATCCAAATAGATTTGTTTAAAAAAATTACTACAGTTGTCTATGAATGTTCATAGACTTATGAAAAAATATTCCTCTTGTCCAGTAGGTGGGAGCAGAGCTCTTCCATATCGTCACAATTTCCCCACTTTGGTCTGCAATGCCTTCTTGCTGAGTTTGGTTATACCACACACAGAGAAACAGCAGGGCTTAGTTGTTCCTTCTCAGGCAAAGGGACTCCATAAACAGAGATGAAGGGTGTGTTGAGTTTAATGGAAATTATTTTTTTAATGGAAATTATTTTTTGAATAAAAAACAATTATTTTTCAATTCACTCCAAAAGATTCATGTCAATGAAATCTGTCAATAATCTGCTGGGTTCCTTCTAATTTTGCAAAGTTTGTTCCAATGGGAAGATTTCAACACTGAATCAATCAACCCTACAACATCAGAAAACAGCTGGCTGCAGCCCTCCTCTCTTCTTTCTCCAGTATCACCTGCCTCCTTTCCCAAAGTTATTTCTGGTCTAGAAATTCAAGCTTTCCCTTCACCATAAAACACTCTCCAAATTTACATAAATAAAGAAGATGTCCACTTATTTTGTCTTCAACATCAGGTGATCTAGAGGGACCCAAGTGCAGCCCCAAGTTTCAGGCATGGAACCCCCTTCTTGTCCTTGACTTCATCGAGAGCCCATGGGTAGCAGCAAGGGATTCAGACAGGGACAGAGTCATAGCAAGTGCAAGGGTTCCATAGGGCTACAGAGTGACTGTTGCCTGCATGGGGGAGGAATCCCTGAAACACAGTGAGTGATGGTGTCCTTCCCGGGGTGGCCGCACTCAGCTTGGAAGGAAGGTAAGGAGAGGTTGACCAGCTGGCCTGTTCTGTGGCACCTGCATACAGGGGCCCTCTGCTAACATAGCTTCCAGGTTCTTCAGTGTGTCACTCACTAATGTTTGTTGGTTGAAACAGGAGACTTCTCTGCTGATAGGCATCCAAATTCTGTATCCAAAGCCCTTCTTTCTCACCACCCTATCCCCTCCCTGAATCTCGCTCTTGGCCTTTAATGGAAAAGGGAAGGGGAAGGGAAGGGGAGGGGAGGGGAGGGGAGGGGAGGGGAGGGGAGAGATGGGGAGGGGAGGGGAGGGAAGAAGGGCCGTCGCCAAGTCTCATTTGGCTGCAGCACCAGCCCATATGGGTGCCGGTTCTGTTCCGGTTGCTCCTCTTCTAGCCCAGCTCTCTGCTGTGGCCCGGGAGGGCAGTGGAGGATGGCCTGGGTGCTTGGGCCCCTGCACCCGCATGGGAGACTGGGAAAAGGCACCTGGCTCCCGGCTTTGGATCAGTGCTGCGCCGGCCGTGGCGGCCATTTGGGGGGTGAACCAACAGAGGGAAGACATTTCTCTCTGTGTGTCTCTCTCTCTCACTGTCTATAACTCTACCTGCCAAATTTAAAAAAGAAAAAAAGAAAAAGAAAAGAAAAAAAGAAGACAGCCGATATTTGGACACAATCAACACAACAATTAATGTCATAGTGTAGGGCCAGTATTGTGACATAGCAGATTAAGCCTCTGTCTGCCTCGCTAGCATCTCATATGGGTACTGGTTAGTGTCCTGGCTGCTCCACTTCCGATCCAGCTCCCTTCTAATGTTCCTGGGAAAGCAGCAGAGGACAGCACATCAGCAGAGAGCTAGAGTCAGGCCGCATCCTGGAACTCAATACTGGGCATCCCACACCGCGTCAGATGCCTGCCTCACTCTTGTTGCTTTTCATTCTATGGATTTGGACAAATACATCCACCTTTGTAGATAGCAGTGGGCAATGGCAAGCAATGGTGAACACAAATCCAACACTGTGGTATCAGATTGGCCTAAAAATACCCTGTGCTCTACCTCTTCATCCCTCCTTTCCTTCTAACTCCTAGAAACCCCAGATCTTTAATGTCGTCAGGGTTTTGCCTTTACCAGACATTTTGTTGTTGTAATCATACAGTCTATACTCTTTCCACGTTGGCTTCTTTCACTTAGTAAAATGCAGTCAAGCATCCGCCAACTTTTTTCGTGTCTTGACAGTGCATCACTTTTCAGCAAGGAATGATCTTCCTGTCTGGATGTCCCACCATGTATCTACTCAACCATTAAAGGACTTATTGTTTGTGTCCAAATTTTCATGATTATGAATCAAGCTTTTATAAACAAAAGACAACAAAAGCCCTAGATGTTTCCACAACAACACAGGAAAGTGTATGCTTAGATCTTAAGAATTGCCACACTGTTATCCAAAGTATTGCTTACTTTTACACTCCCACAGCCTTCTATCAGGGTTCCAAATGCTCTACATTCTCAACCAACACTTGCTATTGTCAGTATTTTCTATTTTAACCAGTTAACTGTGTGAAATATGATAGCTCCCTGAGTGTACAAGGGGACTTTAAAAAGTTTGTGGAAAATGGAATTCAAAGACAAGTTTGGGGTGTGTGCTGTGGTATGGGGGGTTGAGCCACAGCTTGCTGTATCAGAGTGCTGATTTGAGTCCCGTCTGCTCCACTTCTGATCTACCATGCTGATGTATCCTGGGAGGCAACTGATGATGGCTCTAGTGCACCCCTGCCTCTCACAAGGAGACCCTGATGGAGTTCCTGGCTCCTGACTTCAGTCTAGCCTGGCTTCGCCCTAGTTGGTGTGGGCATTTAGGGAGTTAACCAGCAGACGAAAGATCTCTCTCTCCCTCTGTTGTTCTGCCTTTCAAGTAGATGAAAATAAATTTTAAAAATGTAAATATATTTTTAAAAATTTTAAAGATAAGTCTATTTTGGTAGAAAAGTTTTTTAAATTTTCTTTCTTTCTTTTTCTTTTTTTTTCTTTTTTTTTTTTTTTTTTTTTTTTTTTTTGACAGGCAGAGTGGACAGTGAGAGAGAGACGACAGAGAGAAAGATCTTCCTTTACCGTTGGTTCACCCTCCAGTGGCCGACGCAGCCCGCGCGCTGCGGCCGGTGTACCGTGCTGATGAAGCCAGGAGCCAGGTGCTTCTCCTGGTCTCCCATGCAGGTGCAGGGCCCAAGCACTTGAGCCATCCTCCACTGCACTCCCTGGCCACAGCAGAGAGCTGGCATGGAAGAGGAGCAACTGGTACAGAATCCAGCACCCCAACCCGGACTAGAACCTGGGGTGCCGGCGCCACAGGCGGAAGATTATTAGCCTGTTGAGCTGAAGTGCCGGCCCAGTTTTTCATAATACATATTTTTCATGAACTTTTTAATACCCCCTCACTTGCATATATTTCAAAATTTCTGCATCAAAATAAATATAACTCATAATTTACTTTTTATAAACTTTTTTTACATACCTTCATATTCTGGTGTTTTTAAGCCTTCTGTTAGTTTCCCATATAACCTTAACACAAATGCCCACCCATGTGGCCTGTGGCATGGCTGCTGGTGCATAGACATCTTTTTCTCCCAGGCCCTGGGCAGTTCCAGGCCTAGGACAGCCACATCTTCTAGCCTGGTCACTTCCAGGTCAACAAGCCCAGTCAATTGGCCTCAAAGTGCCGTACATGAAGCATATTTCAGTGTACGCCACAGGAAAAATCCTAAGAAGCCCCTTGAACCTGTACGTAAGTCTCTGCTTACCCTGTATCACCCATTTCAGTCAGTTCACGGATCACTAAATTAGTCATCAGCACCCTCTGTTTGTGTTGCCGCCCCTCTCTCTTTGGGAGCAAGAGGAGGTGGCCTCTGGAAAGAAGAGTTTTGGAGACCATGTGGCTATGGACTGGGAGAACAATCATGGGTCCATGCATCTTAAGATCCTGTCATTAAGGAGGTGATTTCCATGTGGTACAAAATATGCAGTCGCGAAAGTTATGCACCTTGCCAGTGGGAGTCAGTCCTCAAGCACTGTCCTCGGGAAGGTGCAGCCAGTCACCAATTTAGAGAAGCCCTCTGAACCGTCTATGTCTTACAACGTTGTGCAAACCCAACACGCACCGTGGGAGCCCATGCCCCTTGCCTCCCCAGCACACCACCACGCCCCTCGCCACACACCATCAGGCGATCACCTGCCAGTCACAGGAAGGGGCGTGACCTTGTACTCCCCATGTCCATGTCCGGGGCAAGCTTCTTTGGAAATATTTCCTGCTGGGTCTTTTTTGAAATTGTTTTGCCTTTGATGTGTCTGAAACTATCTTGGTAACCCTGAATCAGTAATTGTCAGTGGCTTCTTGACCCACACTGCCTGTAGCATGCCTCAAGCCAGTTAGGTACAAAGCGATTAAAACAGGAGAGCACTTCGTTTTCGTGAACTGTAGAGCCAAAACGGCAGCGATGCCCCCCAGGAACTGCCTGAGGAGCCCCAGCTTCCTGCGGCTGGAGAGGGTTTACCTCCAGCTGGACTCGTTTCCAGAAATTTTAAAAAAATAGTAATTTATTCAAGTGAAATTCACTCAAATTGACAATTTAGTTGCATGTATTACATTGTTGTGCAATCACTGCCTTTATCTAGTTGCAAAACATTCCTATCATCACAAAGGAAAATTCCATTCCCAAATAACAATTTCTTCCCATTTCTCCCTTTGCCAGCCCCTAAAAATCTCCATTGTGTCTGTGGCTCATCCATTCTGCATATTTCACAAAAATAGAACATATAATACGTGACTTTGGTTGTTGGGCTTCTGTCACTTAGCATAACTTTTTCACATTGTAGCATGTATCAGTACTTCTTCCATTTTTATCAATGAATAATACTCCTTTGTAGGTGTATACCTCCATTTTTTTTCAACGATTTATCCACTGGCAGATATTGGGGCTGTTTCTGACGTTTGGATAGTATGAATAAAATTGCTGTGAACATGCGTGCACATATATGTACCTGAATACCAGCTTTCCTGGTTTGAGTTTTTGTTTTTTTGTTTTTGAGGGACAGAGAGAAAGAGCTCCCATTTGCTGGTTCACTCCCCAAATACCTGCAGTGGCCAAGGCTAAAGCAAGGAACAGGGAACTCAATCCAGGTCTCCAAGGTCTCCAGGGAGCCAGAAACTTGTGCCACCACACTGTAGCCCAAGAATCCTGGATTAGCAGGAAGCTGCAATCAGGAGGTGAAGCCGGGACTTGAACCCACGCACTCAGATGTGGGATGCAGGCAACTTTAGCACAAAGCTAAATGCATGCTCCCCTGATTTCCATTTTGTAGGGGAAGGTAAACCAAGAAGTGTAACGCTGGGCCATACAGTAATTTTACATGCAACGTTTTGAAGAACTGTTGAGCAGTTTTCCACAGTAGCTGAGCTCTTTTCCATTCCCTCCAGTACCATGAGAGGGTCCCCATTCCTCCACATCCTCACCACTGATTGTTATTTCCATATATATATGGAGAGAGAGAGAGTGAGAGAGAGAGAGAGAGTTATATCTGCTTACTAGCGACCCTGGCGGTATGATGTAGTACCTCACTGAGGCTTTGATTTACAATTCCCTCATTACTATTGTTGTTGGTTTCTTTTCATGTGTTCATTGGTCACTTATGTATCATCCTTGGAGTAATGCATATTCAATTCCTTTGCCCATTTTTAAATTGTGTTGTTTTTGTGTGGAGTTGCCAGTTCTTCATATATTCTGGATACAAATCTCATCAAATGTATCTCATCAAATTTGCAAATATTTTCTCCCATCTTTTAAGCTATAGTTTTCTTTTAAAAAATTATATTTATTTTAATTGTATTTGAAAGGCAGACACACACATGAGGGAGGGAGGGAGGGAGGGAGGGAAGGAGGGAGGGAGGGAGGGAGAAAAAGGGTAATATCTCCATTCCCTGGCTCACTTCTCCAAAAGCCTGCAACAGCCAGGGCTGGGCAGGGCTGAAGCCAGGAACCAGGATCTCCATCCAGGTCTCCCCATGGGTGGCAGGGACCCAAGTACCTGAGCCATCATCTGTTGCTTCCCAGGGTGCACATTAGCCGGAAGCTGGATCAGAGACAGAGCCAGGACTTGAACTAGATACTCTGATATGGATGTGGGCTTCCCAAGTTGTGTCTTAAAGGCTATCCTAAATGCCCAATCCCCGTTATGTTCTTTTGATACATAAATGTTTTTCATGTTTACATATTCCAATTTATTTTCTCTTTCATTGCTTGTGCTGTTAGTGTTATATCTAAGAATCTATTGCCGAATCCAAAGACATAAATCCACAGACATATGTTTTGCTTTAAGAGTTTTATGATTTTAGCTCTAACATTTAAATAATTGAGCCTTTTTTGAGTAGTGTTTGTTTATGGTGTGAGACAGTGGATTTAAAATCATTCTTCTTGGCCGGCGCCATGGCTCAATAGGCTAATCCTCCACCTTGCGGCGCCTGCACACCAGGTTCTAGTCCCGGTCAGGGCGCCGGATTCTGTCCTGGTTGCCCCTCTTCCAGGCCAGCTCTCTGCTGTAGCCAGGGAGTGCAGTGGAGGATGGCCCAAGTGCTTGGGCCCTGCACTCCATGGGAGACCAGGATAAGCACCTGGCTCCTGGCTTCGGATCAGCGCAGTGCGCCGGCTGCAGCGCGCCGGCCACGGCAGCCATTGGAGGGTGAACCAACGGCAAAGGAAGACCTTTCTCTCTCTCTCACTGTCCACTCTGCTGTAAAAAAAAAAAAAAAAAAAAAAAAAAAAAAAAAAAAAAAAAAAAAAACACTAAAATCATTCTTCTTCATGTGGATATCCAGATTCCGAACTCTACATGTTGAAAGATAAATCTTGGCACTCTTACTGAAAGTCAGCTGACCACAGATATGTGGGCTTATTTCTGAACTCTCAATTCTATTTCAATGTTTATATGCCTGCTCTTGTGCCAACATCACAGTGTTTTGATTACTGTAGTTTTGCAGTAAGTTTTAAAATTGGAAAGTGTGAGTTCCCCAGTTTTGTTGTATTTTTTCAAAAATGTTTTGGCTCCTTGGGGCCCCTTAAAATTTCATGTAACTATAAAGACTAGCTTTTCATTTTGGTCTTGTTTTTGCTGACCTTCAAGCTGTGTTCAGCTGGTGTTTCAATGGTGATTTCCTTTTCCAGTTTATGTGGACTGGCTCCTGGGTGAGGCACTCCCTCACTGACTTTGCCAGTCTGTTTACAGCTCTGACTTGGACCTCAATTCCTGCTTACAGTAAAAGGAGAGATTAGCCAAAAATGAAGGTCTTTTCTGAGCATGTGAATGATCTGCCCAAGACTTTCTAAATTCCCCAAGTATGTGTGGGTGATTTTCAGTGGCCTGATTTCTAAAACAAGAAGACAGGCTGTAGCATGTCTCAGCACAATCTTTAGCCCCGGGTGACCGTGGATTGTTCCTTCACCTCACAACGTTGTTGAGCAAAGCCCATCACTTATCGACCCTACTTGAGTTTCAAGGTTAGCAAAACGCCGGAGGACCTTGATCAGTCTTTCGGGTGACCCCAGCCAGGTGAGAAAAACCAGCCCAGTAACTTCCCTGTTAGACCCACTCTCCTCCCACCCACTGGACTGCATGGCCAGAGGCTCACCCTGGGATCGGAGAATTCCTCAAGTATGTCAAAGAGAAGCAAGCATACATAATCTCATTGTACACAACAAGATGCAAAGATTTTGCAAAACGTCCCTTGATTTTGTGCCCATCTATTATTTTGTGCCCATCTCCAGTGACTTGAATTTCCCACATGTTATAGAGCTACATTTTAAGGAAATTATTGACACCAAGATTTTCCTTGTTTCCTGGGAATCCTGAATCTTGTGGAATATGTGTATATGTGGGTCACTTTTTTTCATACACCCTGTTTTGAATCCAATGTGCTCTTTTTATCTTAATTTCTTTGTCTTTCCCCTTCTAACTTGAGAGGTTTTCTTCTCTTATGATTTGGATAATTTTCTTCTTGCCAGGTCTCTTCTATTTTTGAAGAATTTCTGTCATATACCGGGCCTCTTGGATTTACCCCCTTTTTTAAAAAAATTATTTGTTTATTTGAAAGGCAGAGTTTCAGAGAGGCAGAGAGAGAGAGAGAGAGAGAGAGAAATCTTCCATCCATTGTTTCACTCCCCAGGTGACTGCAACAGACGGAGCTGTGCAGATCCGAAGCCAGAAGCCAGGAGTTTCTTCCAGGTCTCCCATCTGGGTGCAGGGGCCCAAGGACTTGAGCCATCTTCTATTGCTTTCCCAGGCCACAGCAGAGAGCCGAATCAGAAGTGGAGCAGCCAGGACTTGAACCAGTGTCTAAATGGGATGCTGGCACCGAAGGCAGTGGCTTTACCCACTATGCCACAGCTCCAGCTCCTGAATTTACCCTTTATGTCTGGGCATTTCTCTCTGATTTTTTACAATATGTCTATCTAAAGTCTATGCCATGTTTCCTCAATAGCAGATCATGGTACTATTTTCCTAATATTTCACTGAGGTCCTGAGAAATTCCATACCAGCTGCCCTGGGGCCACTCCGGTAGGGTCCATCACTCCTGGAATCCTGGGCTAGTTGTCCGGGTAAGTGGACACCATTTCCGCATTGGTACCTGTGAAATCTTCCCTTTACCCTCCATAAGAATTCATACCGCTGCATCCAAGCATGAATGGTTTGCCTCACTGGCAAATTGAGATAGCCTCAGACAGAAATTAGGAGCTTAAAAGTCTAGCACTTTCCCTGAATGTCACAGGGAAGGAAGTCAAAGAGTTAGAGTTCCAAAAGCAAGAAACCCCTATGGATACCCAGACTCCAATCCCTAATGAAATTCAGTTGCTTGTATTTGTTGGGGAAAAGGGTATAAGGAAAAACTCCAAGAGCCACTGTATTAAGATGATAAGAATATGAGGCATATTGTTTACATTTTACTATTTTCCAGTATTTAAATAATGTCTCATATTAATTTAAAAATAAAAAATTCAAAATAAATTCTAAAATAGAATTTCAAAGTATATTAATGTTTATACCTCAACAACCACAAGGCAGAGACCTCACACGTGCTCCCTGCTTGTTGTGGATCCTCTTTGTCCCTCATTGTCTCCTCTTCCCTATATTAAACAGGAGCCCTGGTTGCAAAGCCCCCACACCTGTAGGAGATGGGAGCTTTTTGCTGTTTCTCAGCTCCTGTGGCTTCCCAGCTCTTGATCCAAGAACTTTATGAGACCCAACAACAGTTCTGGTCCTTGAGCACTGCGATATTCCCTGTAATCCCTGCCATTTCTTCATGCTTAGAGCAAATAAGCTTAAGCAGTTTCGGTTTCAGTTTGGAGTACAAAGTTCCCTTATAAAGACACAGAACAAAAATTTTTAGGGAGTGGCCAATTAGGTTAGCACTTTCATTCCCAGTTTCTTTTCCTAACTCCACCTTCGGGCTAATGTGGACTGTGGGAGGCAATAGTGATGACTCAACTAACTGAATTCCTGCCACCCATGTGGGAGAAGTAGACAGAGTTCCCAGCTCTCAGCTTCAGCCCTAGCTATGTTTGCTAAGTGGGTAGTGAACTAGTGAACTGGCACTGCAGGCCAGTTCTCTCTCTGCTTCTCAAATACAGGTTTGTTTGTTTGTTTGTTTTTTCCAAAATTTAACAACACCTAGTGATGAAAAACGATCAGCTTGCTAATATTAACAGAAAACTGTCAGGTGCTATAGGAAGAAGGCCATTGCCAAATGCCACTGTAGCTGTATCCTTGACCTGAGTGAAAGGTGGTAAATCAGTGACACTAATTTCAGTTGTGAGGACAGCTGACTCTGGAAGTCTGTTGCTAGCAATTTCACCCCTCTCTTCTTTTACAAGCAGCTACTGGGTTTATGCCTTTAAAGCAAAACCTGGGATTGGCATTGTGGCTCAGTGATTTGGGAGGGTGCATGCAACACCAGCATCCCTGTTCCAAGCTCTGGTTCCAGTCCTGGCTGCTCCACTTCTGGTCCAACTTCAGGTTAGTGAGGCAACAGCTGATGGCCCAAGTGCTTGAGCTCCTGCCATCCACACGGGAGACCCAGATGGAATTCCAGGGTCCTGACTTCAGCTTGGCCCATCCCTGGCTGTTTCAGCCATTTGGAGGAAAAAACAGCAAATGGAAGATCTGTTTCTCTTTTTCTACCACTCTATCTTTCAAATAAATAAAAATAAAATATTTTTTAAAAACAAAAAATAAAGGAAAACACATGCATTAAAGGTCAGAATGGTAAGTTGCACTCTGCTAATAAAAAGTAATAATATTTGTGCCCCAAATGCCATATTTTCAAAGAGACACTATTATTCCCATTTTCTAGGTTAGGAAACTTAATTTCAGGGGACTATTTTTGCTTAAGCATTCAGACCTAATAAGTGGGCAAGCTAATAAACAAATCCCTGCCTTGTGGTGTCAAGTTAGTGGTCTTCTGTCTGGAATCACTTTTTAAAGTAAGAATACATAGCACAAAATTCTCAGTGGAGACCAGCCTTACCAATACTAACAGCTAAAGAAGATGTGAGGGGCTATGGGCAAAATCCCTGCTCCAAAACATGTCTCCCCTTACCTAACTTACTTTATTCTTTGACTCAAGTGAGGAGGAATCTGAGATGAAAAGAATAAGTTCTGCCCTTATTAATTAGTAATGGATATCAAAGTCATATTAGAAGCCTTTTTTCCAAACTTACACCTACATCCTTCCATCTCCTCTGCCTCCTAATCCCAGATTCTGCATGCCAGAGGTGGGACTAGCACAGGTATATACTGAAAATGTCCCTCACAGGATTCTGAAATACTGCTCTCATTTAAGAACAGCTTCCTCATAAGTATTTGTTGATAGACTTAATATCAGAAAAACAAATAATCCAAGTAAGAGACAAAGGACCTGAACAGAAATTTCTCCAAAGAAGACATAAGGACAGTTAACAGGTACATAGAAAGGTGCTCACTAACCACCAGGGAAATGCAGATTAAAACCACTGTGAGATACCATCCCATATCATATATTTATTTTCTCGCAATTTTGGAAACTGGAAGTCCGAGATCAAAGTGTTAGCAGTGCCAGTTTCTTCCAAAGCATCCCCCATTGGCTTGTAGAGAGCCAACTTCTTCTGGTGTCTTTGCATCATCTTCCCCCTGTTCATGTCCCCAAATGTCCTCCTCTTATAGGGACATTTATTGTACGAAAGTAGGACACACTCTAAAGATTTGATTTGAACTTAATTATGGCTTTAGAGACCATCTCCAAATACAATCACATTCTGGGTTACTGAAAGTTAGGAATTCAATACATGAATTTGGGGAGGAACACAATTCATTCCATAACACAGACAAATCCTCACTGTCTATAATAACAGCAGTATAGTAATTTGCCCTATAAACACTTCAGCTTGAATCTTCCCACCTCAGTCTGGATTAGGTCTCCTTCCTTAGCACTCCCAAAACATGATACGCATTCTCTGTCACACTCGAGGGCCTATTTTCACTTACAGGCAGAGAGACAGAGACAGACACACAGAGAGAGACAGACAGACAGAGCATGCACTCTCATCTGGCCATCATAGCCAGGACTGGGTAAGGTTGAACCAGAAGCCAGGAACTCAATCCAGATCACTTTATGGGTGAAAAGAAGCCAACTATTTGAGCTATCTCTGCTGCCTCACATGGTCTACATTAGCAGGAAGCTGGCGTCAGGAGCCAGAACATTTACCAAAATCTGGGTACTCTGATGTGGGACGCAGGCATGTTAACCACTAAGCTGAATTCCTACCCAGTCTCTCTTTTTCTTATTCCAGCATCTATTCCTGTACCTGTCCCATAATAAGGGTGTGTGACTCCTTTTTTGCCTTGAAGTTTTATTGAAGTATGAGCCCCCTAGCTTTGCTGTATTGTGATAATAACTCATGAAACAAGAAATACAGGATTAGCAAGTGTGGGCACTAGGTTTTCTTTCTGATATGTTGAATTTAAGAGTTATCTAAATGGAGAAATGTATCAATAGACTATAAATATAATATTGGAGGCAAAAGGGAAAACTATGGTAAAAGTATGGTTTGGTGTGCCGGCACTGTGGCTCAATATGCTAATCCTCCACCTGTGACGCCGGCACACCAGGTTCTAGTCCCAGTCGGGGCGCTGGATTCTGTCCCGGTTGCCCCTCTTCCAGGCCAGCTCTCTGCTAGGGCCCGGGAGTGCAGTGGAGGATGGCTCAAGTCCCTGTGCCCTGCACCCGTATGGGAGACCAGGAGAAGCACCTGGCTCCTGGCTCCTGGCTTCGGATCAGCGCAATGCGCGGGCCGCAGCATGCCAGCTGCGGCGGCCATTGGAGGGTGAACCAACAGCAAAAGGAAGACCTTTCTCTCTCTCTCTCTCACTGTCCACTCTGCTGTCACAAAAAAAAAAAAAAAAAAAAAAAAAAAAAAAAAAAAAAAAAAGTATGGTTTGGTGAGTGGAAAGGCTCATTCAGGGGAAACACATAAATGAGAAGAAGGGCATGGAAGAAGACTGAAGGATTAACAAAGACAAAGAAGAATGACATGGAAAGGCCAGAGAAGTAAATGGAGACTCAGACTTCTATTTATGCATGCTATTTTTCCTGTTCCAGACTCGTTTTCAGTGAGCTGATTTTCCTTTATGTTGCCACCAGGGGTCTCCAACAACTTCTGCAACATCAGGCGGAGCCCTCCACAAAAGCCTTAGCTCTGCTTCTGGTGGATTTTCCAGCAGGGAGGTGCCTTCAGCAAGAAGGCCACACGCCTCACAATGCTAGTAGTTTACAGGATGCCCAATGCTCTTCACGTTCAGCAAGCCCTTCAAGTGGTACTAACATGAGAATGTTTACTAATACAAAAAGTACAAATAACACACTGTATACCCTCCACCTCATTAACATTTTGCCATATATGTTTTGTCCTGAACCATTATAAAAGAAACTATAAACATTATGATACCTCAACCTTTTAGCATATATTTTCAGAAAATAAGAGCATTCTCCCATCAGTTAGCATAAATATCATCACACCTAACAAGTTTAGAAAACTTTGTATGTTATCTATTTTCCAGTCCATGTCTAAATATTGCCACTTGTCTCAAAAATCATGCATCATTTTTGGTTGCTATGTCTCCTTTAATTTAAAGCAAATCCCATTCCATTCATGATATATATCCTTGATATCATGAAACACATCCTTGATTTGTCTGTTCATTTCCTTGTGGTATCTTCTATATGGATTCTCTATTACATGTATTTCCTATAAGCTGGAAGTCAAAACCTACAGGCTGGAGGTGGAATTTTGACGCAGCCGTTAAAGCACTGCTTTGGACACCCACCTAACAGATGAGAGTTCTTAGATTCAAGCCTGGCTTTGTTCCCAATTCCCACTTCCTGGGACATCTGTTTTTCCCAGACCCTCTAGAAAGGGATGTGCCCTGCTGACAGCTTGATTTTTAGCCCAGTGAATGCCTTGTAGAAGTTCTGCCCAATTGAACTGTAACATAATACATTTGCATGTTTTAAGGCATTAAACTTATGGCAATCTGTTATATCAGCAGTAAAAAAAAAAAAAAACAACTAATATGCCTATCTAAATTAGTTGTTTATTAAGGAATGGGTGTTTTATATCAATCATATTTCAAACCAGGTGCTGCTAAAGCCATACCTATTATATTATGTTGAACTATAAACAAAATCTGTCTCATTATATCTAAATAGCTATATTGTGGAAATATTTCTACCAGTTTTTATAACATGGATGGATTTTTGTTTGTTTTTTCAAATATTTCAAGGACCTTGACTGTCAAACATAAGGCTTTATTCTATGACAAAAGCAATAGAGAGCTATCCCGAAAAGTATTCATTTCAGGAAGCTATTATCATTCTCACTTTGCAAAATTATTTATATAGAAATTTCCCAGCATAGTACAGAACATTTTGGGAGTTGATAAATGCTAGTTTCCTCCTTTTAATCCCATACTCTGTCCCAAAATACAAAAGGAAGATTCAGCAAATGATGTGCTTCTAAAATACAAGTAAATAAATGTACTGTGAATGATGCCCTCCTTGACGATTTTGCTATTATCCAACTCTCTCTGTAGGTTTATTACATCTTTGTACAAATGTAGCCTTATCTAATCCATGAATTTCCTGACACTGTTTTTACTGACATTTTCTGTGGCCTCACTGCTTGCTATAATTCTTTTTTTTCTCTCTTTACATTCTTAAAGTAGCCTATAAGTTGATATTAATAAAAACGGAAAAGGAAGAACCTTTGAAAATTCATTCCTCTGTAAAAATCAATGAGAATACTGACAAGAATTATCAGAACCAACTTCTTTGGAAGTCTGGAAATTAGGCACATATATCATTCCAAGGAGAATTTATTGAAGAAAAGTTGTTGAATCTTGGGGCCAGCATCCCATATGGGCACTCATTCAAGACCCAGCTACACCACTCCCTGTCCAGGTACCTACTAATGCTCTTGGGAAAGCAGCAGAGAATGGCCCAAGGGCTTAGGCCCTGCACCCATGTGGGAAACTCTGGAGAAACTCCTGGCTCCTGGCTTCAGCCTGGCCCAGTCCCAGCCATTGCAGTTCTTTGGGGAGTGAACCGCTGGATAGAAGATAGAGATTCTTTCTCTCTCTGTCTCGCTCTGTCTCTCTCTCTCTCTCTTTCTCTCTCTATCTCCTACTCTCTCTGTAATTACACCTTTCAAGGAAATAAAATATTAAACATTGTTGGTTCTTAATATGAACAATGGCATTTTAACTTACTATATTCCCATCTTCCCCAATTTCCTAGTGTTCTTGGAAATCAATGACAATCTGCAGTTTGACAACCATTGGCAGGAAAATGGGGTTGGATGCCTTCAAAGCCCCGTTCCCAGAGAATTACTATGAAACTTGTATGATGGCTCCCTAGAAGATCTGTTCACAAAGCTATCTTTTTTTATAGAACTCAGGGCCCACTCACTATGAATAGTCTTTTTCCTTATGACATTTGTTGAAGACAATCAAAGACAGTTCTTAAACATGCTGACTGCCTATAATGGTGGACAACAGTTGTGGCAAACAATAGGCTAACCAAAATGCTGAAAAGGTAAAACTTGGGAAGAAGATGCCAAGCGCTGACTGAAAAACTCCACCATATTCTTGGGAATCTAGAAGACCAATACCTGCATAAGACTTTTTATATGTTCAGGGAACTTCTAGAAGGCCCTAAATGTTCACTGCTCACCAATCCTAAGGCTCAGAAATTGAAAACCATAGCAAGGTTGGAAAACTGCCTAGTTGTGTGGCGAACTCCTCAGCAAAATCTAGGATACTTATTAGTTTCAGGAACCTAAGGAAATTTCTTCCCAATTATTAGTTGAACTCCAAGATAAAAAAAATACAGATTTCAGTGTTCACATATGACAAAGAATATAGCTTTTACAGAATTAGCTCTGAAAAGTCACAAAACAAACAAAAACAATAAATACTAGCAATAAATAACCCTTGGAGAAAGATCAGATTTCTAGATTAACTACAAGATGGTATTTAAGTTATTCCATTTTCAACCAAAAGTTATGAGACATATAAAGAAATCAGGAAGAATGACCCATACACAGGAGAAAAAACAGTGAATAAAAATTGTACTGAGGAAGCCCCGATGTTCAATTTATTATCAGCAACCTTAAATAATCTATTTTTAAATATGTAAAAGAACTAAGGCATATCATACTGAAAAGTATCAGGAAGTACAAAAATAATGTCTCACCAAGTTGAGAACATCAATAAGGAGATAGCATAGGAATTATACAAAATAAAAATTCTTAGTAGATAAGTACAGTAACTCAAATAAAAAATTTACTAGAGGAGGTGAACAGTAGATTTGAGTAGACAGAAGAAAGACTAAAACCATTTAAAGATAAGTAAATTGAAATTAACCAATCTACAATACAGAAAGAGAAATGACCAGAGCTGCAAAAATAAATAAAAATATAAAACACTCACCCTAGAGAGAACATATATTCTTCTCAAGTGCACATTGAACATTCCCTAGAATACATCATATGTTAGGAAAGAGTTTGTATTTTTTCCTTGTTTTTTTTTTTTCCCTTAAGATTTATTTATTTATTTATTGAAAGGCAGAGTTACAGAGAGGCAGAGAGAGAGAGAGAGGGAGTGTGGGGAGCAACTCGGACTAGACTAAGTTACTGGAATTAAGACTTATTCTATGCATCTGCTCTCCCACAATATGGCGCTGAGAAGGGAGAAACAGCTTCTACCCAGCTGCCTCCAGTTCAACCAATAAACTGTAGGACCTGCTCCTGATTGGAGGAGAGCAGCGTACTCGGCGTGTGGGTAGCAGAGTTGGGATTGGTGGAAGAGGACTATAAAGGAGGAGAGAGACCACATGCACCAAGGAACATCTAAGGGGAACATCTAAGAGGAACACCTGTGCAGCCCCCGAGAGAGCCGGCCGGGGGTGTGCCACTCCCCTGCGGAAGTGGGGAATGTGGCAGGGGGAACCGCCCTTCCACGGAAGTGGAAGGGACGGTAGCCAACCCGGGAAGGACCAGCAGCCAACCCGGGAAGAACCAGCAGCAAACCCGGGGAGGGCCGAGCAGACGAAAGAACAGCGCAGGGTCCTGTGTCGTTCCTCCACGAAGACGGGGAGCGACAAGGGAGGGAGAGAGAGAGAGCTTCCATCTGCTGGTTCACTCCCCAGGTGGCCATATCTGAAGCCAAGAGCCAGGAGCTCTTGTTGGGTGCAGGGGCCCAACAACTTGAGGTATCTTCTACAGCTTTCCCAGGCCATGGCAGAGAGCTGGATAGGAAGTGCAGCAGCCAGGACTCAAACCGGCACCCAAATGGGATTCCGGCACTGCAGGCGGCAGCTTTACCTGCTACACCACAGCGCTGGCCCCTTTTTCTTGTTTTTAAAATGATTTGTCTGTCTCTTCTGTGAAGCATCTTTTCATATCCCTTGAACATTTTCTTCTGAATTCTTTTTTAAAAGATTTATTTATTTATTTGAAAGTCAGAGTTACACAGAGAGAGGAGAGGCAAAGAGAGAGGTCTTCCATCTGATGGTTCACCTCCCAACTGGCCGCAACGGCTGGAGCTGCGCTGATCCGAAGCCAGGAGCCAGGAGATTCTTCCTGGCTTCCCACGCTGGTGCAGGGGCCCAAGGACTTGGGCCATCCTCTACTGCTTTCCCAGGCCATAACAGAGAGCTGGATCAGAAGTGGAGCAGCTGGGTCTTGAACTGGAGCCCATATGGGATGGTGCTTATTCAGGCCAGGGCGTTAACCCACTGTGCCACAGCACCAGCCCCTTCTGAATTCTTGATACTTAAAAACAATCAATTCCTAGCCTATTGATTTGGGACAATTATTTCTCTCTATAATTCTCATTTGTCTTTTAACTATGCTAATGATGATTTGGCCACAAATATTTCTCAACATAGTCCATTTTGTCAATTTTAAAATAACTTCAGCTCTTTGACCAGGATAAGTACCTGGCTCCTGCCACCGGATCAGTGTGGCGGCCATTGGAGGGTGAACCAACGGCAAAGGAAGACCTTTCTCTCTCTCTCTCTCTCTCTCTCTCTCTCTCACTGTCCACTCTGCCTGTAAAAAAAAAAAAAATAACTTCAGCTCTTTGAATCAAAGTTAGAAAGGGCGTTCCTAATCTCAGAAGTTCTTCTAGATTTTGTTCTAGTACTTAAATGATTTCATTTCAATCTTTGTGCTAACGTTGGTATAGAGTATAAGGAGGGGCTCTAACTGTATCTTTTCCTGAACAGGGTTACCTTCTTGCCCATGCAGAATTATGTATAAGATTCCTCTATATCAATGCATGTAGCTAGAGTTAATTTATTTCAAATGTTGAATTCCAATGTGAATATGAAAACTTTTATTCTCCATTGATAATGAGCATTTTGGCTGTTTCCAATACTTTGGTATTATAAATAGAATTGTTATAAACATGTTTATATGTCTTATTTTTAAAGTTTGTAGCACTTACTGTTACATGCCTTGCATCAGTTGAATAACTGAGTTGGTATTTAACTATTTACTGCTACTTACCCATTCACTTAAACTTGAGAGAGAAGTAAGATCATCTTACATCTTTGGGCTATGTGCCATATTGACTAGAAGGGGAATAAACTCCCAGTGGGAAATGAATTGAATTGAGTTGAATTCATTTGAATGGAATTCTTAGCCTGCTGTGGGATAAATATAAAATTAACAATTTATTTTTAGTTACCCAAACCAGAACCATGTGCATAGGTCTTTATTTTTAAGGTTACAGAGAGAAATCTTAACCAGAATCAAATAAACCAATTAATTCATCCACCTTTGATACTCATAAAACTTCTCATATACATACAGACACTGATACAGTTTCTTTGATCCATCAAAAACAGATGAAATATGATGGAAAATTTCTTGCATAACAATTTTCACAAATCCAGAAAGAACACATTGGCCTTATTTGGCATACCTTTCACATTATTATTTTGACAAATCTATTTGTTTAAATGACAGGCTTCTAGAAGTTACTGTGTCCTCTTATAGTAGAAGCAAATGTTATGTCTTTCAGAATGCATTCCAGGCTAGGTTTTTATCCAGGAATTAAAAGCCTAAGTTGTGAGTGAACAAAATCTATGTCTTTTTCAGACTGTAATGGATTTCCCTCCTTACCCAGTGCTATACTAAAATAGTCACCAATAGGCTGGCACCAGCCCTTTTAAGGGCTGATTGAACTTATGAAAAATAAGTTAGTACCTTTTGTTCACACTGAGGCTTACCAGAGACTCATATTTATATTATGGTTAAGAGGCAATCTTAAAAATACAACATTTCCATTCACCGTAACATTTTGAGCTTTCAGGAAGTAGCATACCCAAGGAAAGGCAGTTTTAAAAATGAGAACTTATCTAAATTTTTAAGAAAGTTTGCTAAATGATAATTTAATAGAAGAGTGTTCAATTACTTGGTAGAATCACTATTTCACCATTAGTCGTAACTCATTAAGGTAAGTTTTTAGGTTATAATGAATATAGAATTAAAATGTTTATGAGTTTCAAGTCATATAAATAACAAGTCATATAAATAACAAATCATATAAATAACATAAATAACATCTCACATTCAAGTCAACTTCACTCTGTCTGTACTAAAACATTATGGTGGCTGGAGCCATGGCTCACTAAGCTAATCCTCTGCCTTGAGGCGCCGGCACACGGGGTTCTAGTCCCGGTAGGGGCGCCGGATTCTGTCCCGGTTGCCCCTCTTCCAGGCCAGCTCTCTGCTGTGGCCTGGGAGTGTAGTGGAGGATGGCCCAAGTACTTGGGCCCTGCACCCCATGGGAGACCAGGATAAGTACCTGGCTCCTGCCATCAGATCAGCGCGGTGTGCCAGCCGCAGCACGCCGGCCGCAGTGGCCATTGGAGGGTGAACCAACGGCAAAGGAAGACTTTTCTCTCTGTCTCTCTCTCTCTCTCACTGTCCACTCTGCCTGTCAAAAAAAAAAAAAAATTATGGTAGCGCCAGACCAGAAAAAAAAAAAACATAATTATGTTGTTCTTAAAATTAGTTGCTTTAATAGCTAAAAGAATATAAGACTAGGACTTTTGTTAAATGTACATGGTGCTCATAGTTCTTTATTCATAGTATGTTTCCATGGCTATTTTGATTTCTGAGAAAAACTTTCAAAAGCCCTTACTGTTTATTCCTAAAAGATACCATTCTATCTAGGGAGTATGCTGTCGCCAATAGTATTTCCACAAATCCTACTCAGCACTCACTCCATTTACCTACAAGGAAAAATCTGATGTGAAAGACTGACACTGTGGCATAGTAGGTTAAGCTTCTGCCTGAAGTGCTGGCATTCCATATTGGTGCCAGTTCAAGTCCTGGCTGTTCTACTTCTGATCCAGCTCTCTGCTAATGGCCTGGGAAAGCAGTGGAAGATGGCCCAAGTGCATAGGCTCCTGAACCCAAGTGGGAGACCCACAAAAAGTTCTTGGCCCCTGGCTTCAGATAGGTCCAATTCTAGCCATTGTAGACATTTGGAGAGTTAACCAGCAGATGGAAGATCTCTCTGTCTCTCCCTTTCTCTGTCCATAACTCTACCTCTCAAATTCTCCATACCAAGACACTCAGATAATTGCTTCAATAAACTCCAATGCCATAATGTCTCATACTTTTATTTAACAATCCTATCTTTTACAACACGTTTTTTTGTTTGCCCAGGAAATCAGTGAGCACATAGTTAGTATCATTGTTAATATTTAACGTTCACTTATGGAAAAGGCCATATCTTTCCTTTCTAAATAATTTCTAAATTCCCATCCAGCAATTCAAAAGGTATTGTTCTGTGCTTTGGATTTAGGTTAAAAATAAATCTTACTGCTTTGATGCAATAGCATGGAGTTTTCTTAATCAAAGTACAAAAACGTATTTTGTTCCTAGAGTAGAAAATGAGTATTTTGTACCAATATTTTGTAAATTATGCCTTAAGATTATGAAGAAAAAGTGCATTGTAGCATCATGTGGCTCTGTATTTTATCAAGAGAAAATTCAGCCAATCACAAACTAGTCCCATGCTTTTTTAGACTTGAATTTGTAAAGAAGGCTCATTTGTCTGGGTATGGAAGATGTGACCCGGAATGGGCCCATGACATTTCTCTCATGACACAGAGAAGCTGAGCTGAGAGAAAATATATAGCGCAACAAGTGGAGGTGGTGGGGAGAGAAACTGTTCTAATGGTGTCGCTCCCCGTCTTCGTGGAGGAACGACACAGGACCCTGCGCTGTTCTTTTGTTTGCTCGGCCCTCCCCGGGTTTGCTGCTGGTTCTTCCCGGGTTGGCTACCGACCCTTCCACCTCCGTGGAAGGGCGGTTCCCCCTAGCCACTTTCCCCACTTCCGCAGGGGAGCGGCACACCCCCGGCCGGCTCTCTCGGGGGCTGCTCAGATGTTCCTCAGGTGTTCCTGGTGCATGTTGTCTCTCTCCTCCTTTATAGTCCTCTTCCACCAATCCCAACTCTTCTACCCACACGCCGAGCACGCTGCCCTCCTCCAATCAGGAGCAGGTCCTGCTGTTTATTGGTTGAACTGGAGGCAGCTGTGTAGAAGCTGTTTCCTCCTCTCCCAGAGCCATATTGTGGGAGAGCAGATGCATAGAATAAGTCTTAATTCGAGTAACTTAGTCTAGTCCGAGCTGCTCCCCACAAATGGTGTTCAACTCTCTCTTTAATAATCCTCAGGGAAGTTCTAGTAACCCTTCTCTCACTGTTACATGAAGCCAATAAAACTCTAACTGGTTTAAACTAGTTGAAGTTGTGTCTTTGTCATATGCAACTAGATAGCAACAAAGCATTCAAAGTATACCTAAAACCAGGGGGAAAATGAGTGAAAACTAAAGACCTTAAAATATTCTATTGGCGGTGAGAGGGCATAATGTGAACAAAATCCTTTGAAATTGATATCAAGGGTGTTAGTTAGACATCTTTCCAGTTTTCTATTAGGACACAGGCTAAGTACACCAAAGCTATTACTTAAGAGGATTTCACAGTAAAAGGGTTCTGGAGGGTGTTGGCTGACTTCAGCCTTCAGAGTTATAAGACAGAGACAAGCTTGGATCCGAACTGGCTCAGCAGAGAGAATCCATTAGGATGAATCAATAGTTTTGTTAAAAAGAAGACCTTTCTGCCTGTGGCCTGAAATCCAAGGTAGCAGAAGGTTAAACAACAACAACAAAATGTCCTACTGAATTACAAATACTGAAAAATTTGTCCTCTGTTAAACATAGCGTGTTGGCTTGGAGTGGTTTTATCATAAGGAATCAGAAGTTTCAGTCAGGTTTTATCTCCCATGATTCCTCCAAGTAGCTCTGACATACTCCCTCCCTGACTCCTCCAGAACACTCATACCAGAACACACTAACCTGGAATCAGCCCAGGGGGGTTGGAAGTTATCTTCTGTGAGCCAGTCAAGAGCTCCCCCTTCATTTGGTATGTTCAAAGTGTGAAGAACCCAGTAGAGTTAACCCTTCACTGCATACCAGTCTAGTTAAGAAAAATGCCACATACTTCTACTTTACTCTCTGGGATATGCACTCTTGGGACCCAGGTACCATACTGTGAGGAAGTTCAGTTGGGCCCCGAAGAAAAACCCAGGAGAGGCCCTATACACAGATTCTTGCTGCCCGAATCAATTAGCTATAAAAAGAAATCTCTGGATAATCTGGTCCCCAGCCAAATAACTGAATCATCCTCTGCTTTTAAGATTTCCAGCTAAAGCCTCACACATAGCAGAACAAGATTCTCCTGGCCCACACAGTGCCTATGGCTACTAAAATAGCCACTTTATGTCACTAACTTCAGGGTGATTTATTGCAAAACAATAAATACCACAATAGTTTTTGGGTACCAGAAGTAGATGCTTCTAAAAATAAATCTAAGACATGTAAATTGGCTTTGAAGAGAAGTAACTTAAAGGACCTTGAGGCTACTCTTTGAAGTCCAAATGGTTCCTAGGAAGAGTTAGCCAGAAAGAAAGGGCTTCAAGGAGGCTGTCAGTGGGTCTCTAAGGGAAAGTATGGAAAATGTTACTGGAAGCTAGGAAAGGAAGCAATTGTTATATAGTGGCAGAAGTTTGCCAAGACTGTTATATGCAGTGATATAGAATATAGAATAAGTACCTAGAACTTGATAGTTGCAGAATATTGCAAGTGTCGCTCCACTTATTCTCAAAGGCTATGATAATATATGAGATGTGAGATGAACCATGGAATAAAGAGAGATCTTCTGTCTGCTGGTTCAGTTCCCCAGATGATGGCAAAGGCCAGGGCTGGGCCAAGCCAAAGCAGTTCTATTTGACCTGAAAATAGACAAGTACATTTGTGTTTATGCCTAAGAGAGATGGATTTTGACCGGGTTCTGGGAGGGCATTTTGAAAGTTTATGTATAAGAAAAGGGGACATGTATGTCTACTGGAAAGCCAAACAATGGACATGATTGGAAATTATTATAATTTTTGGTTAGAACAGTCTTCCCACTAGTTTTCCTACTCTGGGAAGGTTGGCATCTACCCAAGAAATCTTGTCTAAGTGCTCCTTTCTTAATCATAAATCCCTCTTGTCTCCACTAGAAATGGATTTTTATACTAATGATATTGCATACTTCTTTTAGAGTTTCATCATTCAAATGTGAAACCCTGGGGAAAGTGGTGAAACTGTTAAGATGCCACATAGGAGGCTGGCACTGTGTCTGTGGGCACAGTTTGAAACCCGGCTGCTCCACTTCCAATCCAGCTCTCTGCTATGGCCTGGGAAAGCAGTGGAAGATGGCCCAAGTGTTTGGGCACCTGTACCCACGTGGGAGATCTGGAAGAAACTCCTGGTTCCTGGTTTCAGATGGGCTCAGCTCTGTGTTTTGTTTTTTTTTTTTTTTTTTTTTTTTTTTTTTTAATCCATTTGGGGATTGAACCCTTTCTCTCCCTCTAACTCTACCTCTCAAATAAATAAACAAAATCTTAAAAAAAAGTTGCTACTTGGGATGTCTGCATCCATATTGAAGTACATGGGTTGCAATGCTAGCTCCAATCCTGATCACAGTTTCTAGCTAATACATATCCTGGGAGGTAGCAAGTGATAGCTCAAGTAATTGTGTCCCAGTCACCTATGTGGAAGTCCTAGATTGAGTTCCAGGGTTTTGATTGGGCCTGGCCCAGTTCCAGAGTCGAGACCATTTGAAGTGTCAACTAATGGAAAGTTTTCTGACTGTTGTCTGTCTTTCAGTCTTTCAATTAAATAAAATAAATAATATTTTAAAGTATATCCTGGATACTATGGTTTAGTTATAGCCTTGCCCATTGAAAAATAATTCATGAGCTTTGAATTCTGTTAGTCTATAGGTTTGACCTTCATCATTTTCCTTTCCTTACATTTTTTTTTTCCATTGAACAACCTAGACCATTTGATCTGAGTTTCCCGCAGTCTGGACTTTATGGATTTTTCATTCTTATTGCAATGTAACCTGTTTTTCTGTCCATAATATTTCTGCCAACTGGAACTGGATGGGATTCAGGTTTAGACCTTGGATGGCCCTATGGAAAGTGTTTGGCACATAACATCTGCCTGTCTCTCTTTTCATAATGGTAGCAGTCATTGATACTGCTTTTTAACTCCTTAAATGTGAAATGATTAATTCTATTGTTTATCTATTAGTTGAAACACTTCTATAAAGGAGCACATTTTCTGTAATATTTTGTTATCCAGAGGTATAATTCATACTGTAAAGTCAAGATAAATTCTTGACTTTCTCATTATTTGTTCTTCAGATAATTAGTTAGTTCCTTATCATTATCATTCTCGGGGATGGTCAGTTTTTATTATTATTATTATTATTATTATTTTAGATTATTGTGTGAATTAGGGGCTGGCATTCTTGCTCAGTGGGGTAAGCTACTGCCTTCCAGGCTAGCATCCCATATGAGGGCTGGTTTGAGTCCCATTTGGGCACTTCAGCTTCCTGCTACCATGCCTGGGGAAGCAGAATGTGGTCCAAGTGTTTGGGCCCCTGCCACCTACTTGGGAGACCCAGATGGAATTCCATGCTCCTGGTTCCAACCTAGCACATCCTTGGCTATTGCAACCATCTGGGTAGTGAATCAGAAGATGGATGGTGTGTGTGCGTGTGTGTGTGTGCTCTCTCTCTCTAACTCTGTTTTTCAAATAAATAAATAAATCTTTAAAAAAGAATACAAAAAAAATAACCCCTTTCTCTGTCAACTTTCAGCAACATTCATCCTGCTCAAACAATGGAATGGACTGTTGTTTGAAAATATATACATTGTGGGGTCCAGGCCTGTGGCGAAGAGGGTAGAGCCACTGCCTGCAGTGCCAGCATCCCATTTGGTACCCGTTCGAGTCCTTGATGCTCCACTGCCGATCCAGCTCTCTGCTATGGCCTGGGAAAGCAGTGGAAGATGGCCCAAATCCTTGGGTCCCTGCACCCACATGAGAGAGCCAAAAGCAGCTCCTGGCTCCTGGCTTCGGATAGGCTCAGCTTTGGCCATTTTAACGATTTGGGGAGTGAACCAATGGATGGAAGACGCTCTCTCTCTCTCTCTCTCTGCCCCTTGCATCTCTGTAACTCTGCCTTTCAAATAAATAAATAAATCTTTATATATATATATATATATATATACATTTATATACATTGTGAATTCATGAGTTTAAAGGTATTTGATGAGTTTCAATCTATTGTACTTATTATGATTATTAAAGATCAATTGCTACATTTTTGCCATTGTGAGACTTCTGACTTCTTTTTACAAGATCTCAGTAGTTTTTCATAGTTTCTTTGCTATCTTCCATGACTACATATTCTAGTTTCAGCTCACACATTTTCAATGATATTCTTGGAATCAGAAGCTTTAGGTCTCTTTTACTTGGAAATCTCATTTGAAGAACACAATCTGGACACTAGGGATATTCTTTGCTACACAGTGAGTCATTGTTTGTAGGCCTTTTCTGTGGGTAGAGCCAATACAGATAGACAGATAGATGAAAGATAGATGATACTTAAATTCAAAACCATTTTTAATTTTAGTAGTTTAGTGTAACCTCTTCTCCTTTCATCTACATACAGATTCCTAGTTCTAAAGGCCAGAGTAAATGATAAAATTAAATATTCCTTGATTATTCCTGTTGTACTTGATATTACATGCATAACAATAGATTCATAATTTTAATACTATCACCATCTCAATACTGGAAAATAAACTGAAAACTTTATATGCTTGTTTCTAATTTATGTGCTGGAATACCAGAAAGTTCATAAAAAATTAAGTTTATTTTGGTGCAAAAAGTTTTGAAATGCATGCCTACTAAGGATAATCAAAAAGTTCATGGAAAAATTGTTATGAAAAAAAGTATACCTGGTTTTCAAAATGTTTAGCACCAAAATAATCCTTTTAATGCCATTTTCACAAGGTTTTTGAAGTCTTTTTGTATCTACATTATCAAATTTTATAGTTAATATACTTTACACCCTCTTCCTCTTGTTTTGCATTAAGCCTTAATTCTATAGGAGCCCATAATTTAATGTTCACTTTCTTACGTAAATGCCTCTGCAGTAATTTTGGTTTCCTGAACCTCATATTCTTTTTTTTTTTTTTTTTTTTGACAGGCAGAGTGGACAGTGAGAGAGAGAGAGAGAGAAAGGTCTTCCTTTTACTGTTGGTTCACCCTCCAATGACCCAATGGCTGCCGTGGCCGGGTACCGCGCTGATCTGATGGCAGGAGCCAGGTACTTATCCTGGTCTCCCATGGGGTGTAGGGCCCAAGCACTTGGGCCATCCTCCACTGTACTCCCTGGCCACAGCAGAGAGCTGGCCTGGAAGAGGGGCAACCGGGACAGAATCTGGTGCCCCGACCGGGACTAGAACCCGGTGTGCTGGTGCCGCAAGGCGGAGGATTAGCCTAGTGAGCCACGGCGCCGGCCCTGAACCTCATTTTCTGGATTCCTCAGAAAGGACTCACGGGTACAATATTTCCCAAGTTGTTGAATGTTGATATGTTTGTGCCCTTTATACTTGAACACTTTATATAAAATGCTTGGTTCACAGTATCTTTCTTGAATGTATCATATATGTTACTCCATTTCTTTCTGATCTGGAGAATTGCTAGAGATTAAATCTGATGATAATATATTCATGTTTCTTTTATAAGTCATATGCTTTGTTTAAGATCTCAGGTTCGTTGGGGCGGATGTTTGATGCTACCAGTAAGTCACAATTTGGGATGCCCGTATCTTGCATCAGAGTGCCTGTGAGTCCTTGGCTCCAAGCTTCTGATCCAGCTTCCTGCTAATGCACATCCTGGGAGGCCTCTGATGGCCCATGTACTTGGATCCCTGTCACTCACATGGAAGACGTAGATAGAGTTCCAGATTCCTGGCTTTGGCCTGACTCAACTTTGATTATTGTGGGAATTTGGGAGTGAACCAATGAATGGAAGATACTTCTTCATGTGTGTCTCTCTCTGTTTCTCTGCTTTCCAAATAAAATAATAAATAAATAAAATCTTGGTACCAAAATTTTATTTTTCTCTTAGTCTTCAAATTTCAGTAATTTTACTAGAATATGTCTTGGTGTTGGTTACTCTGACTTGATATTCTCAGGTATTCAATATGATCTCTCAATATCCCATCTTAAGTCATTAATTTCTAAATTCAGAATGTTTTTCTTGAATTGTAGGTTTTAAATTTATTCATGGCCGGTGTCACGGCTCACCAGGCTAATCCTCTGCCTGCAGCACTGGCACCCCGGGTTCTAGTCCCGGTTGGGGCACCGGTTCTGTCCAGGTTGCTCCTCTTCCAGGCCAGCTCTCTGCTGTGGCCCAGGAAGGTAGTGGAGGATGGCCCAAGTGCTTGGGCCCTGCACCTGCATGGGAGACCAGGAGAAGCACCTGGCTTCTGGCTTTGGATCGGCGCAGTGCACCAGCTGTAGCAGCCACTTGGGGGGTGAACCAGTGGAAGGAAGACCTTTCTGTCTGTCCCTCTCTCTCACTGTCTAACTCTGCCTGTCAAAAAAAAAAAAAAAAAAGAATTTATTCGTGCAGTTTGGTATTTGCTCTCTAGGGACTCCTATCTCCATATATTTGATCTTTTTCGTCTATTTTCAATGTTTCATTTTCTCTACACTATTTTGTTTTTATTTTATTAAATTTCTTCTTTTCATTTTACCTTCTGTTCTCTTAGGCATTATCAGTGGTTTGCTCTTTTTTTTTCATTCATTTTAGTCTTCATTTATGTAGTATTGTTTTCTTCATTTCTATTTCTTTCCTGAGTTCTGTCACCTCCTGTCTGAGTTTTTCTACTTCTGATCTGGGTGATAATTTACATATATTAACATTTTAATATATTTTCTTTCTTAAAGACAATAGCTTATGGCTTTGCTCTGTTTTGTGAACCCATGTTTTGGATGTTCTTTCATTATCTGTAGAGACGCTAGTCCATTCCTTTTTCTCCTTTCTTCTTAGGATAACTTTGGAGTTTGATTTGGTGATTCACTCAATTTCATGCAATGTTTGTTCTGAATTTTTCCAAGATGATATTAATTTTCCAGACTTCAGAAAATTTTGTCTAATTCAAAAAAGCTCTATGTTCCCATTTTTTAAAAAAGTGTTAACAAATACAGCAGTGATATTGGGATTTTCTGTCAATATTCTCCATGGCTACTGAGCATTTGAAGTGAGGCTACTGTGACTGAGAAACCGAATTTTAAATTTTAATTAATTTAGTTTTTTAAAATTTGAATTATTGCAAGCAGTTAGTGGCAATTATGTTGGATTGCATTCTTCTAGACTTGCAATTTCCATTGTCTTTTTTGCCCTGTCTTACTCAATTTTGATTTCTCTCTCAAAGCAGTTTCTTACTGTGGAGCCCTGTCCTTGAATGGAGTCTTGGTCAATTCTGAGACATCACAAGTTGTAGATGGCCTCAGTCCCATCAATCCTTTTTTCTCTGCTGCTGTTATAAAACTGGCCTGAAACAGTTTACAATGAACTACAGGAGGACATTCCAGGTCTCTGTCCATCAGACACTGCTTCATCCTAACTTCCTTCCCAGAAACAACACTGGTTGGGCCCATAATTGTGGAGCAGTGAGTTAAGCGGCCCCCTGCAATGCCAGCATCCAGTATGAGCTCCAGTTTGAGTTCTGGCTGCTCCACTTCTGATTCAGCTTCCTGCTAATGCACCTGGGAAAGCAGCAGAAGATGGCCCAAGTCCTTGGACCCCTGACACCCATATGAGAGACCAGGCATTGTGGCAATTTAGGAATGCACCAGAAGCTGGAAGATCTTTCTCTATCTTTCTCTCTCCATAGCTACCTTTCAAGTAAATAAATAAATCTTTAAAAAAGAAGAAAGAAAAGAGAAATACTTGTTGTACATACAGATCTTGTGACTACTGGTGTTTCATCTTCTCCTGTTATGTTTTGGGATTTATGGAGATAACCTTGTTATCTGGTTCTATTGGGCTCTTAGTCTGCTAACCAGTTCATCTGTTCATTTTGTTTTTTAATATGGGTTTTCAGAGTGATCTCTGAAATGCTATCTCCCCAAAATGCTTTGAGTAATATATTTTTAAATAAGGCTTTTTATTAAGGTATATGTCATGCTCATGATGGAATAGTTTTAAAAAGAAAGGAGAGGGCCAGCGCCGCGGCTCACTAGGCTAATCCTCCGCCTAGCGGCGCCAGCACACCGGGTTCTAGTCCCGGTCGGGGCGCCGGATTCTGTCCCGGTTGTCCCTCTTCCAGGCCAGCCCTCTGCTGTGGCCAGGGAGTGCAGTGGAGGATGGCCCAGGTGCTTGGGCCCTGCACCCCATGGGAGACCAGGAAAAGCACCTGGCTCCTGGCTCCTGCCATCGGATCAGCGCGGTGCGCCGGCCGCAGCGCGCCGGCCGCGGCGGCCATTGGAGGGTGAACCAACGGCAAAGGAAGACCCTTCTCTCTGTCTCTCTCTCTCACTGTCCACTCTGCCTGTCAAAAAAAAAAAAAAAAAAAAAAAAAAAAGAAAGGAGAAGCCCTCATAGACCCACTAAATCAGAGACAAACCACTGCTGAGTTTAGTATATCCCCTAAGGTTCCTTTTCTGTGTATGGCAGTTTTTTAGAATTTTGAGCATGTTGTATATATAATTCTATATTCCATTTTTCCCTACAACATAATAATTGTTTTCTATTACAAAAATTCCTCAGTACCATTCATGTGGAGCTATGCTAAATCTATCATGTGGCTCATCCATTATTTGCTTAACCAATCCCAAATGTTTGACCAATTTAAAAAAATTACAGGTGATGGTTTGCTCTGAGATGTTGGTTCCTGTTTCCTTGCTTCCTCCCTATCTTACTTGCTTTATTTATTTATTTATTTTTAAAGATTATTTATTTGCAAGTCAGAGTTACAGAGAGAGAGGAGAGGCAGAGAGAGAGAGAGAGAGAGAGAAAGAGAGAGTGAACGAGAGCGGTCTTCCATCCGATGGTTCACTCCCCAGTTGGCCACAATGGTCGGAGCTGTGCCGATCCGAAGCCAGGAGCCAGGAGCTTCTTCCAGGTCTTCCACGTGGGTGCCGGGGCCCAAGCACTAGGGCTATCTTCTACTGCTTTCCCAGGCCATAGCAGAGAGCTAGATCAGAAGACAAGCAGCCAGGACTAGAATCATCGCCCTTATGGGATGCCGGTGCTTCAGGCCAGGGCGTTAACCTGCTGCCCCACAGTGCTGGCCCCTATTTATTTATTTGTTTCTCTGTTTGTTTATTTATTTGTTTATCTGGGGCTGGGGTGGGGGTGGAGAGAACTTCCCATCTGCTAGTTGGTTCCCCAAATGCCTGGGAGCCAGGAACTGAACCCAGGGTTTCCCACATGGGTGGCAGGGATCCAACAACTTGAGTCATCTCCTCTTGTCTCCCAGGGTGCTCATCAGCAGGAAGCTGGAATCAGGAGCAGAGCTGAGATCAGCACACAGGCACTCTAATATGCGATATAGTAATTCCAACCACTGTGCCAAATGCACACCCCTCTGTTCCCTCTTCCTTTAAAAAAAAAAAAAATCCCTATAGAACAACCTGCAATCTTCCTTTTAAAAGTTTGTTTTTAGTTGTCTGAAAGATTGAGCAACATAGAGAGAGTTTTTTCATCTGCTAATTCACTCCCCAAATGCCTGCAACAGCCAGAACTGGGGCAGACTAGGGCCAGGAGCCAGGAACTCCAGTCATGTCTTTGACATATATGGCAGGGACCTAGATACTGCTGCCTCCCAGTGTATGCATTAGGCAGAAGCTAGACTGGAAGTAGAGGCAGGACTTGAAACTTGGCACTCTGATATGGAATACAGATACTCTAAACTGTGGCATAATTCACTGAGTCACAATGCCAGTCACCCAAACAACCTGTAAACTTATACAAGCCGCTAATGAGCAATAATAGCCATATCAGACTCACGCAGAAGTTCCTATGACAGGTGTTAATAAATGATTAACATCTATAAAGAGACCTCCTAGGACCACATTAATAATTGAGGAGTCAGGGGTACTCATCTTTAATCTTGAGATAGAAAAGTGTACAATAATTATTTCTCTGATGTTGAGAGTATGTTTACTCTGTTTATATATACATATGTTTATATATGTGTGTATATGTGCCTGTGTCTATGAAATTATTTATATCTTCAGCTCTGATATTTATTTTGATCACCAGAATCAGATCCAATTCACCTTGCAAAATTAATGCATATAAAGTTAAAGTTCTTATCTTTTTCAATCAAACTTCCTGACTTCTCTTCTATTTCCTTCCGAAGTTATGCATTACATCCAACCTATTGATCACTCTAACTAGGTTCCTAAGAGAGAAATAGAATCTTAATAGATTCCTATTTTCCCTGTCGTCCAAAAATCAATCAAGTCCAATATTTTCTACCACTTTGATATCATTGGTACAATCTTACTTTGTATCATTACTTTGGTTCTTACCATATTTCTTGTGAGCTTTAGCTAAAATCTTCCTGTTTTTTTAAAGATTTGTCTCATGTATTATTCATCCTATTCTTTGTAAAATAAGAAACATATATAGCAATTTATACAAGTGGGGTTTTTGAGATGTAAATTTTTTGAAATGTTCAGCAGTTTCTCAATATTAATTTCCTGCTGTTACCCACCAAGCTCTTCCTTGCTTATTTTTTTCATAATATCTAAAATGAGTAGATTTCTTCGGAGGCATTTTGAAAACTCCCATAAGTTTTGAGCTCAGCTTCAGTTGGCTTAGACCTCTCTTTCTCTGTTGCTCGGTCTTTCAAACATTTTGTTTGGCCCATACGAACGACTTTTTAAGAATGTGTGCATGTGTGTAAAACCTGGTATTTCTGTTTACTTTTCTAAGGATAAAGATCTTACAAACATTCCTTAGTATTATCCAGTATATTGATTCCCTCTCAACTGAAACATCAGCCATTTATTTGGCTTATGTTTTCATGAGTTTTGTGCAGGAGCCAAGTCAAACACTGATGAAAGCATGGTAGGGACAAAGGGAGAATTTTAAAATAATATTGGTCTCCATAACTCTACCAAAAATGCACTTCCTAAAGTCATTTTTGTTAAATTCAGTGTGCATTCGTCTCTTCTCTGCATTTCAATAGTGTTGACTAATTTCTATTTGAATTTCCTCCCTTGCTAGTTGGAACATGCCTTCTATTTTTTTCCTTCTTCTTTTTTAACCTTTGACCTTCCTCTTCTTATTGGGTTTCTTTGGCTCAGCTTTGCCCAATGACTGTCTTTGATATTCTTCTCTTTTATTTGACTGTCTCCCAGGCTGATTTTATCTCCATCCATAACTGAATTATTCACCCACATAGCATGTTGACTCCTAAAGCTTCATTCCAGGTTTCTTCTCTAACATTTATATTTGGATACTTGGCTTCAATATTCCAATCTCAAACCCAATACATTCAAAACCACATCCTTTATCTCTACTACCACTCTCAAAGCAAAGCACAACTAAACAAAATCTTGCTCCTCATCCTGTATTTTCCCTGTTCCTGGACCATCTACAAAGGTGATTGGGCAAGAAACCCGAGTGCTACCTTCTATTCATTTCCATATCACCATCCATGTCCATTCGCCAAGCTTGGCTAGTTCTCCTCAGTACCTCTGTAGATAAACACTTGAATAACTGAACAAGAACTTGCAACCTAATTATCCTATCTACCTCAGTTTTATCTCCTATAACTAATACATTAAAATCTATAATTCTTTCTCTATCATTGGCACAGTAAGGGTTCCAGATAGAAATTCCTCTTAATTTCAGCTTGCATCCTTGCCAATGATATCCACACAGCAAATGATGCTGAGAGAGCTGGAAGAAGAAAAGAGGGGAAAAGTAAAATGTTCCCAGGTGGTTTTCTGAGTGTCACCTCTGCTCTCCCTCTGAATGAGGGCCCCGATTCTATGTAACATTTGTTTGATGCCTTATTTAAACTGCTTTACTGGACATTTTCCATTTGTTAAGCTCCCTGGAGAAAAAAAAAATTATCTTGTTATATAGCTAGACTTCATCTTCATGAGAGTTTACACCTGGCAAACGTTGCAAGGGCCCAAACCTCTTAAAATGATTTAGGAAAATGAGATATGAAAGTTTTACTTCAACTGAGTGATTCCATTTTTGGTTTTTAATAGGATAAGAAACACAGGCGCCTTATAAATCAATACTCCGTTGAACGGTGTTAACAACCAAGGAAGCAAAGGGTTGAAAGAATTAACTAAAAACGAATTTTCCAGGGTAAAGTGAAGAGACATCTGGAGCCAAATATCCACATTGTTTGAGATTTGTTTTTGGTTTTTTATTAAAAGTAGGTGATGGATTAGGAAGACACTTTTTTTCTATTAATACAAACTGAAGAAAATTGCTCGTTTTCTTAGTCAAAATACGGTGTTTCTGTCCCCAAAACATGCTGGAGAAGTTGTTTATAAAGACTCAGGAGTGCTGGCGAGGCCCGACAGGCTATGGCATGAGGCAGGTCCTGCAGGATTAAGTGCTCAGACTGCAGAAGCCCCGGGAGCCCGTCCGTTACTCACTGCCATGGCTTCCGTGAGTGACCCAGAGCTACTGCTCCATCCACGCTCCAGACACGAGGGCCGTCCGGCACCCTTTCACAGGGCAGGGGCGGGGAATGCCACCGCCTGCTCCTCAGGTGCTCACGCTCAGAAACCAAGAAAACGAACTTGAGTCGCATTGGGCGTGTTCGTGTCCTCGCCAGTGTCTGGAACTCTGGAGAAAAGCTTTTTTCCAAAGAGTATCTCTGCACTTCCACAAGAAGTCCCAAACCGCAAACGCTCTCATTGCTTGTTTGTTGTTTGCTTGTTTTTTTTTTCATTTTTGCCTTGAAAATAAACCAAGCAATCAGCATGAGGTAACCCGATTCCCAAGGCCACGGGCAAGCACACAGGTACAAGCCGTCAAAATGGAAAGGGCTCTGCTCCCGCTTCCGGCTACCGGCAGGCTGGCCACCACTTGTCCACCAGTGGCTCCGCAGACCTCCAGAGCACGCACGCACACCCGGTCAGGGTTACCGGACGCCCCGCAGGGCGCCGCCCTGGACGCGGCCCCGCCCCTCACCTTGCCTGCGCGGCGCTCGGGCCGCGAAGGTGCGTGCGGCGCTCGCTGATTGGCGGCGGCCTAGCGCTGCTCGCCTGCCATTGGCTCCTCGGGACTCTTTGTTCCCGGTTCCCCGCCGCAGGCTGCCTGCGGCGGACTGGGCGGCGGAAGTTCGACGGCGCCGAGCGAGTGGCTGCGGCGGCGGCGGCGGCGCCGGAGTCCCGGCAGATCCCGCAGTGCCGGGACGGAGCGGAGGCCACCTGAGCCTGGACGTGAGATCCCGGACAGGAGGAGGACGCCCCCTCTTGACCCACAAACATGGACCTGGACGCCAAAATGAAGAAGGTATGGGGCCGCGGTGGCGGACTGCGGGCGACTTCACCTGCGCGGGCGCGTCCCCGACTCCCCCGGCGGTGTCGCCCGCTGGCAGCCCGGACAGGTTGGGGCGCGCGGGCCGCCGGGCTCCGGATCTCCGGGGTCCGAGTACCCGTCCCGGGGTTCCGGGTCGACGACGAAGTGCCGGGCGGCCGGGCTCTCCCGAAAGCCAGAGGCGGCGGAGAGTGGGCATGGGGGGCGCGGGTCGTTGCCCTTGGGGGTCCCCCACGTCCCAGCGGCGGGAGGTGTTTGAAACTTTTCTTGGAGATGTTTGTGCAGCCCCTCTGCCCCCCTAAGGGAAGAAGGAGATCGGCGACCCCGTGACACTTGTTCTTCCTGTCTGAGGAAGTTCAGCTTGGTTCTTGGGGTTCAGGGGCGCTGCCGCGGCTTCCAGCCAGCCGCCCGCGGCGCTCTGAAGTGAGTGCTGATTTAAGGCTCTGCCCTCGCACGCGCGCTGCTGATAACTCCTTAAGTGATGACTGGGGGCGAGGGCGCTGCCTGCCTCTTAGGGAGGGAGTTCTCCCTCAGAGAGCGAGCCTTCTGCCTGATGGCCATCGGCGCCCGCACCGGCTGCTCTGGACGCCGGGACCCCCAGCCCCATCGGGGCCGCTCCCCGATTGCGGGGAGCCCCCGCGTCGCCTGGGAGAAAGGGGTGGGGGACCAGACTGTGACTCAGAAGGAACGCCGATGTCACAGTCGAGTGTAACGTTCTGCGGTCAATTTAGGGGGGGCTGGTGCCCCTATCAGCTAGGGAAGGAAGTGTTAGCAGAGAGAGAAGATATGGAGAAAACATCATGTTCGTCTCCTGACCGCGAAAGGTCCCCGGTTTATTATCTCCTAAAGTCAAAGTTCCGGACCTGAGCACTAATTCCGTCTTACGCACAGGTGGGGGATTATATCAGAACACGTGCACGAATGCACAGTGTTAGGAAGCTTCTGGCCAGTGAAAGCTTGAAGAGAGGAGTTTCCTGGTTCCTTATGACTAAAATCCACGCTCCAAAGGGAATTCAAACCAGGAAAACCTAACTTAGGAAAGTTAGGAAAGGGCATTCTCCTTCTTCTTGTTGGGTTTCTTTCTCTTTTTTGTTTTAAACAATATTCATATTTTGGTTACTCTCGCCTGCCACTAGGAAAGCACTTTTGTTTGCTGCTTAGTTAGCTTTCTGTTGGTGAACACTGCTCTCGTTTTGTTTTCAAGTCGGTAAGCGGTATTTGATTTATACTTGTATAGAATGTGGACGGTATTACCTTTGCTTTTTTTTTTTTTTTTTTGCTTTTTTTTTTGGACAGGCAGAGTGGACAGTGAGAGAGAGAGACAGAGACAAAGGTCTCCCTTTTCCGTTGGTTCACCCTCCAATGGCCGCCGCGGCCGGCGCGCTGCGGCCGGCGCACTGCGCTGATCAGATGGCAGGAGCCAGGTACTTATCCTGGTCTCCCATGGGGTGCAGGGCCCAAGCACTTGGGCCATCCTCCACTGCCTTCCCCGGGCCACAGCAGAGGGCTGGCCTGGAAGAGGGGCAACCGGGACAGAATCCGGTGCCCCGACCGGGACTAGAACCCAGTGTGCCAGCGCCGCTAGGTGGAGGATTAGCCTATTGAGCTGAGGCCCAGCTTACCTTTGCTTTCAAGCATTGATAGAAAAACTACTTTGTAAAAGTCAGCATTCTTTAGGGGAGGGGAAGACATAGATAGGTGGAGCACAGAGGATTTTTAAGGCGGTGTCCCTCTTCTGTATGATACCATAATGGTGGATAAACTCCATTATATGTTTGTCAAAACCTGTAGAATGTACAACACATGAGAGAATCCTAGTATAAAGTGTGGACTTTGGGGATAATGATGTTAATGTGCTTTATCAAAGATTGTCATGAATTACCACTTTGATGTGGGATTTTGATAGTGTGAGAGGTTATGCATGTTGGGGATAGGAAATCTGTGAGAGCTTTGTATTTGTTTCCCAATTTTGCTACTTTAATAAATAAAGCCTATTCAAAAAAAAAAAAAAAAGAGCATCTAAAAGAGTTTTTCAAACTTGGAGACAAGGAGTAATTTTGAGGGAAAAGGTCCAAAGTCAAGAATTTTGTATGCTTACAAGGGAAAAATCCAGACATTTATTTATAAATAGTTTCCTTAAAGTTCCCAATGTGAGTTATAATAAACAGTGCCCTTTACTGATGGTCTAATTTTTATCCTCCATCCCCTCTTTACTTTAAAATGTTATCTTTCCGACCGGAATCAACCTCTGAATCCTTTTCCCTCTCTGCCCCCACCGCCAAGAAAACAGATTCCCTAAATTTACAGCTTTTATAGATAATTGCATGCCGTTGACTACCTTGTCACTGATGGTGATCCAGCCGTTAAATTGGAAGCTACCAAAAGGACCCTACACTTGCCCATTGGCTTCTATGTCCCACCTGCCTTTGAAGGAACCTTGACAGACTTGACATTCTGTGAGTTGGACAAGAAGTCTCCCAGTACAAAGGGGTAAACTTTCCCAGTACAAAAGAGTATGGAGAGCTCAGGAATGTATTTCACAGTTATAGCCATAATGTCAAAAAGAAATGTGTATTTCCTTAGGACATTGCTTTCTAAGACACCCAAAGATGGAAACAATACCAGAGTATTTCTGATTTCATAGCAGCACTTTCTCACTCTTCTTTGACACCTAGATGGTTTCAAGTCTCTTTTCTTTTTGATCTGAGTACACAAGAAAAGTAATAATAGTTTGGAGAAACTTAAGAAAAGCAGTTGGGGCTGCCATTGTGGCTCAGTGGGTGAATCTGCCTTCTGCAGTGCTGGCATCCCATATGGGTGCAGCGCTCTGCTTCCTGGCTGCTCTGCTTCCGCTCCAGCTCCCTGCAAGTGCTCTTGAGAAGGAAACCTGTGGAAGATGGACCAAGTGCTTGGGTCCCTGCCCCAATGTGGGAGACCCCGAAGAAGCTCCTGGCTTCCCTCTGACCCAGCTCCAGCCATTGCAGCTATTTGGGGGGTGAATCAGCAGATGCACAATCTGTCTCTTTCTGTAACTCTGACTTTCAAATAAATAAATAAACCACCCCCACCCCCCCAAAAAAAAGAAAGAAAAAGAAATTGGAACAGGAAAGAAACAAAGACACAACCATTTACATGAAACTAAACTTGATTTCTGTTTTACAATGTGTGGCATTTTTTTCCCTTCTAGAATCCTTGCATTGTTGATTTCATAAGGAATTTTCTCCATGCAGAAGAACAGTTATTTTTTCCATTAACATTTTGTGTAGAAAGAATTAAAAGAGCCATGATAAAGACACAGTGGTCTGGGTGGATGATTCTATTATGATTCTTGATTTAGAAAAGGAGTGATGTCAACACCCTTTGCGCAAATTTGGATTTATTACCAGTTAAATCCCACCATCACAAATAAGGGGGATTTTATTATTAGATTTTGCTGTATTTTGTTTTGTTTGACTTGAGTGAGCTGTTGCTAGGATGTGGGAGATAGTTTGGTTTTACAGAGTTTCTGTTTTAATAATATTTTAGAACAGAATTTGACTTGTATGTCCTTGCGCTGTCTTCTGAGCTACTCACCCAAGTCCTCTTCCTTAAGTCTTAAGTTTCTTGTTGTAATTGACTTTGTGAGAGTCCTTGTCTGCTTGGGAAAAACAATGGGCTTTGAGAGGCAGAAACAGAGTCTCATTTTGTGGTGAATGGTAAGTCCTGGCCCTCGGCCAGCTGTTTTCCTCTTTCCTTTCTGTGGTACTCTCCCGTGAGAATCACTTCTTTTCTTTAAAATCATACCAGAGACAAGGAGAACTCCAGTAATTTCGCTTACACTGCCCAGAATTGCTGCAGGGCTTTGATTTTACTTTATTCACTTTGCCTCCTTTCTAGCCCCTCTCTTTTTATGCATCTTAACATCTTGAACACTTTTCTTAGTATTCCTTTATTTCCTTATTTAATTTTACTTTTAAGAAATGAGATGCATTCTAAAGGTTGTAGGTCATTAAAATTCTACTGTGTCTCTATCTAAATCTGTTTTAAAAGCTTCTGTCATCAGCCAAAAAAGCATAGTGAAACCAAGTGGTTGCAATTAGAAAAAGTACTGAACCACAGAAATCATTTCCATTAGAAATAAGAATGAGCCTTTCTCTTAGGTGGGCCCATGGTCAAAGTGGGATTTACTGCTCAATGCTATTTTTGCCTGCAAGCATCATTGAAGCAATTTTTACTGTGCATCATAAGCAAGGCTGGGGGCAAAGGAAGGACAAGACAACCAGGGCTTGGCGTTAGAGGTGGTTTCTGTCTTTCAGAACAAATACAGAAAAATGTGAAGTGGTCCTCAGCTAGACTCTTACCCTTCTAACCTGGGGTGTGGTTCCTTACATTGTTTACGGAAAATGCTTTCTCTTACTTGCCCTGAATATTACTTTGAAGGAAATTGTGGTAGGTGTTCTGTTGATTTTGCTCTTCTGTGCTATCTTATGAAGTAGAAATGGAGACTTTTACCTCCGCCCTCTTCTAGGAAATCTTTCTTCTTGTCCCATCTGGGTGGAAAATTTTTTTCCCTAAATATCCAAAGCATGTTCTTTCTTTTTCTTTTTTAAAAGATTTATTTATTTATTTGAAAGGCAGAGTTACAGAGAGGCAGAGGCAGAGAGAAAGAGAGGTCTTCCATCCTCTGGTTCACTCCCCAGATGACTGCAAAGGAGCCAGGAGCTTCTTCTGTGTCTTCCCCCACGGGCACAGGGGCCCAAGCACTTGGGCCATCTTCTACTGCTTCCCCAGGCCATAGCAGAGAGCTGGATCAGAAGTAGAGCAGCCAGGACTTGAACAGGTATCCATATGGGATGTGGGCACTTCAGAGGCTGGCCCTGAAAGCATGTTATTTCTTAGGGCACTCATCACTCATCACCTTTAGATTTCAGTGTCCATTGTTGTTTTATCTTCTTATCTGGACTGTGAGCTTGAGAGATGTCCTCATATCTATTTGCATACTTCATTTGCTATTCAAAACAATCTTACCAAGTAGACCTTGGCCCCATTCTCCAGATCAAGAAGCTGAAATTCAGATAGCTTAATCTACAACTAGAGAACCTTACTATGAACCATAATCTGCACAGTCCCTCCTCTTTTCCCAACCAGCCTGTCTTGCTCAGTCAATGTATATTGAATTAATAATGCATTATAAAAAGAAAAAGTATGGTGTATTTCATTTTCATTTGTTTAAACGAATTGTATTTGAGGAAGTGGTTTATAGTCTAATAAAAGTACCAGTCTAATGGTTTTCAATATTTATAGGTTTTCCATGTTGTATATATGCCTTTTGATGTAAGTTGCCACCCTTTTTGGGAAGTGACAAAGTCTTTTAAAAAAAGTGAAAGTATTATGCAAAGGAATTTCTGGGAGACTTTACAAGTGAAGGGGTTGCGTAAGCTTCAGTAATATTCTGGACTCTATCTTCTAGGATTCTTCCAACTTCTCAACTTATTTTGGGAGCCAGTGGTGATGCTGCCTCCCAGGTATTTAATATGGTGCTGAGTGATAGTGACCAAGCCTTGCACCTCTGTCTTGGAAGTTCTTCCAGTGACATCTGGAACTGTGAGAGTGGCACTCACGGCTAGGCTTCAGAAGAGTTTGTTCTGCTGAACTCCATAGTTGATAGAAAGCCTGCCTCAGTACCAGGATAGATTAAACTTCATTCCCCTAGCAACAGAATACTCAAAGTGCCATGGGATGGCGGACCAGCTAGCTAAGAAGCCAGCAGCTTAAAAAAATTAAACTCTAACTACTAGGAGAACTATTTGTTTTACTTTCTCATCCTTTATATAAGAAAAGTTGTTGAGAAGCAATAGCAAGCACCAAAATGATCAGGTTTCTCTTGAGGTTGTCATGGAGTTCCAGAGTGATGCCTAGCATTATGAGCAAGAAATAACCACCACAGAAGATCAGTGTGTAATGGAGTTAATAAGAGGGCTCTCTGGGGCTAGCCTTTCACTTCCTGGTGGGACGCTAGTTGGAATGACTGCATCCCATACCAGAATGCCTGGATTCCAGTGGTGACAGCTCAAGTATTGGATCCCTGCCACCTATGTGGGAGACCTGAATTAAGTACCTTGCTCCTGACATCAGCCCCCAGGCCATTGTGGGCATCTGGAGAGTGAACCAAATGATGGAAGCTTTCTTTTTCTCTCTGCCTTTCAAATAATAAGTAAAGTTTTTTTAAATTAAAAATAAAAAGAGGCTTTAGAAAAAGATTTATTTATTTGAAAGGCAGAGGTACAGAGGCAGGTCTTCCATCTGCAGGTTCACTCCCCAAATAGCCGCATTGGTAGAAGCTTAGTTGATCCAGAGCCAGGAGCCAGGAGCTTCTTCCAGGTCTCCCATGTGGGTGCAGGGGCCCAAGGAATTGGGCCATCTTCTACTGCTTTCCCAGGCCATAGCAGAGAGCTGGATGGGAAGTGGAGCACTCAGGTCTCGAGCTGGTGCCCAGATGGGATGCCGGCACTTACACTTGTATCTCAGAAATTACATTATTGTGTGTGAGACCAAATGAATCACAAAGTAAATGTTTGGAAGCAAGCATGCTGGCATTATGCCTGCAGTGAGCGCTGAGGTCACCTGTGTACTAAATTTCTAACACTGACAGTGGGTAGTTTTGGTGGTGATTTCTGGGCTTGGCTCCTGGTTGTGCCAACTTTTTATTTAGTATACTTATTTCATTTATCTTAAATAATGGCAAATAGAAAAGAAATGAGAAGACAGCTTTTATGTGTTAGAAATGTGAAAAAAATCATAAACGGATATGACTTATAATTACCTACACCTATAAAGTACACAAACCAAGTGTTTTCCCTTACTAGAGATGCCGCATACAGGAGTCATTCTTGGATTTCCTGTTTGCAATCATTGCCAGCGTTTGTTTGGTAACAGCTACCATGGTAACTGAAGTCATGATTTTTAAAAATCTGTGTATTAGATCATTAATATGCAGAACATAGAGGAAATTATTTTGCTTTTTACAAGGTGTTGATGTTTGGGAAATTTCTATAATTATGAATTGTGAAATCAACTTTTTTTATTTTTTGACAGGCAGAGTGGACAGTGAGAGAGAGAGAGACAGAGAGAAAGGTCTTCCTTTTGCAGTTGGTTCACCCTCCAATGGCTGCCGTGGCCGGCGCACCGCACTGATCCGACGGCAAGAGCCAGGTACTTATCCTGGTCTCCCATGGGGTGCAGGGCCCAAGGACTTGGGCCATCCTCCACTGCACTCCCTGGCCACAGCAGAGAGCTGGACTGGAAGAGGGGCAACCGGGACAGAATCCGGCGCCCTGACCGGGACTAGAACCCGGTGTGCCGGTGCCGCAAGGCAGAGGATTAGCCTAGTGAGCCATGGTGCCAGCCGTGAAATCAACTTTTTCAAGGAGAGGAAAACAGAAACTGAGGACTAACCAAATTAAAAACAGGTTTCAAAACCTCAAAGATTTTCAAGATTTTAAAGAAAAATAAGTTGATAATTAATAACTTCACCAGGGTTCTTTGTGTATTAAAGTTTGTCCCAAGCACTGTTAGAAGATTAAATTCAGAAATTATGCCTTTCAACTACCCAACTACAGTCTTTGACGATCCCATGTACAGTCAAATTTATTGTAGTTTCATCGTTTTTTTCCTGAGTACCCTATCTAACCTTCCTGCTTAAACAATTGGGAATTAGAGAGATAAGGGTACCTATGACACATTTTCTAAGTTTCACTGCTTTTCCTTTGGTCATAGTCACAAAAGGACAAGAGTGCAGTTTAGAACCACCAGTTCCTCTGATGGGTGGTCTGCAAAGACTGGGGTGCTGCCTGGGTTTGAGCAGGCTTATCTGGTGGGAATCTTTGAGCTCTCATCGGCTGCACTGCCAGAAGGCTACTCCTGTGTAAATATGTTCAATCTCAAGCGCTGACTCACTCGCAAACTGTGAATGACTCGGCCTGTGTTTATGATAGTGACATCCTGACCACTGTGAAAACTGTCCGCGCCCATGGCACAATGAAATTAGCAAGAAAAAAAGAGAGGACAGAAAGCTGAGCATGCATACCAGGAACTGAGTCTGTCAATAGGTCTTCAGCCACAGTGAACTTGCCCTTGGCTTTAACTGATGATAAAGTCGCTTTTCATTGCAAAGCAATCATGCAGATGGGAGGTGGATTGGTGTTTTTTATGATTTCATGTTAACACCATGATGGCATTGATAGGATGAGTCACAGAATCAGAAACAAAGTACCTGGCTTCTTCCTTTATGGCATACTGGCCTATGATAAAAATAACCTAGGGCTGCACAAAGGTCACCCTTTGTTATTCACAAAGAATCTAAAAAGTACAATTTAAGATGACAGAATCTAAACTTCATTTTTCCTAGTCTCACATCACCTATTGAACCTGTATCCTCCAAAACATTGTGATGTCAGCTTTGGTTAGTCAAAAAAAGAAGAAAAGGGAGGGAAAGAAAGAAAACTAGCGGGCAAGACAGATATGTAAATGAACAACAATGCTGGACTGAATGAAGTAAGTGCATATAGATTTAAATGTACAAAACAAAAATTGTGAGATGGTAATGTAAAGAGTTCCCATATATCCCTCACCCATTTCCCCTATTAACATCTCATATTAGTATTTTTGTCACAATTAAACACACCAAGCTTCCCATATTTTTTTAGAAAAATCTGTCATGCAAAAAAATTGGGCAGATATTTTTAAAAACAATAAAAATTAATTCCTATGACAAGATAAATACAGATCCAATTAAAATTACTGAATGTTGCAGACATAAAATTCATTTGCTAAGTGCTTACTAGTTCCTGGTTGCTTACTCTCAGTTTCTTTATGTATGTCATCACAGACTGGTGACTAGCAGTCTGCAGGCTGCCACCTGTTTCGAATAGCACTGCCATAGTAGGAGTACAGGTAACTATTTCAGAGTGTGAGAATCAAAAGTAATTAAATGGGTGGGCTGAGAGTATTTTCTTGAGGAAATAACTCCCATAGAGTAAGATTTCACAAGGCAAAAAACGAATTCCATGAAGAATAAATAGCATGAACCAAAAGTATGAGACTGTGAAAAGGCAGTAAACCCATGCCAGCATTCACACCAATAACATCTTCAGTTTTGACTTTTCTAACGGCAAAGCCAAAGTAGATGATTGGCTGTGATTTGCCATTGTCCCAGTGTGCAGGTTTGGATTGAGGAAGCATCTCACTGAGTTAGTACGGCTGTCTAGTCCACTGCTGAGCATCTACTTCTCCATCCTAGCTCTGATTATTATTTTATCCATTGTTGTCATCTGCTAAGATAGAGGAAGAAATTTCACCATGGAGTCTGGCTGGTGCAGGCTGGGCTGGGCTCGGAGCATAGGTTGGGACCGCACTGGTCCACACTGGTGCCACATCTTTCAGCCTCCTCAAATCACTGGGTACCTGAAGCATGAAAGTGGAGCATATACTCTGTCAGCCTTTTCTTTTGACAGTGCAGCCACATGTTCCAGCCCAAAGTCAAGGAGACTAGCAATTATGAGGTTATGGCAAATTGTGGATATCAATAGTAATACATGGGAATAATGAACTGGGCCATTACTTCATCGACGCATGTGTTCTGGTGGGGATAATGTGGGGACCTGAAGATTCTTTTGTGAAGATTTTTCATGTATCAAGGGTCTGTTCTGAGATGGTATTCTGTACAGTACCACAGACTACTGGTATTTCAAAGCAAGGGACTGTTTAGCACTTCTGAGAAACTATGAGGGAAAATTGGTCTTGCACAAGAACCCTGTACTTGATTTTCAGAGGGTGTACTTTTCAGTCTAGTGACTGATTTGTTAGCTTTGAGATCCAGCCCTCTCCAGATTCATTCCAACCAGGCCATGTGACCTCCATGTTGCATGAAGAGGTGTAGGAACTTACTGTTGTGGAAAATGGCAAGTCCCCTAGAGTTTGAAGGGGAGTTACCAAATCTGACCTTTTGCATACTGCAACAAATTGAAAATAGATTACACAGATATTCAAATGATGATGTGTGTTGTGCCCAGCCATTAGTAATGGGATAAAGTTATCCTGAGAGAAATAGGCAGAATTTAAACGAATAGAGAGGGCAACACACATCTGGGTGGCTTAACTCCACATTTTTAAAAAGATGTCACAGATAAAAAGAATAGAGATGTTATTCAGAGGCACTTTTCTCGTGGAGTCAGTGCAATTAATGCATTGCAGAGGACAATGCAGTTAAGCCAGATGACCACTGTTGCCCACTCTGGTGGAACAGGGAGTTTAAAGGCAGATCGTGACATTTCCAGATGGAGGTTTGAAAGGCAGCTTTGGTATTTGCCCAGTCATTTAGACAAGTTTCTTAGCCTTCACAGCTTCAGGCAGCTAATCTGTGGAACATGGACAATACCTCTTGATTGGATTAGTCAGGTTAGATGAAACGAGATGTGTAAATACCTAGAACAATGCCTGAGGTAGCAATTACTCCATCGGTGTTAATAGTAATGCTATCGGCAGGCGCCGCGGTTCACTTGGCTAATCCTCCACCTGCGGTGCCGGCACCCCGGGTTCTAATCCCGGTTGGGGCGCCGGATTCTGCACCTGGCTCCTGGCTTTGGATCGGTGCAGCTTGCTGGTCATAGTGGCCATTTCGGGGGTCAACCAATGGAAGGAAGACCTTTCTCTCTGTCTCTCTCACTGTCTAACTCTGCCTGTCAAAAAAAAAAAAAAATAGTAATGCTATCTATCAGTTTTATTTATTTTATTTAGTTCGCTAGACCTTAGTACCAACAGGGAAGCATTTGGAGAACACAGGCCAGATACCAAACTACAGAAGTGTGAGCAGAATATCACCATCAGTAACTACAGAATAAATGGTTTTGTTGTCCACCACTGTGTTTAAGGGTGGTTTGGTAGGCAGCGAGTTGCAGCTGCTCCGTGCTGGGTATCGGTCTCCTTAGCCTCCCACAGTGAAAGCTGTGCAAAGAAGAGGCTGTGCTCACTCTGAATTACTCTCATGGCCCCATCTACATGTGAAAAAAATTCCAGAATCAGTGTACCGTAGCTTCTTGAATACCGCTGATGACTGGCAAGTGGGTCCTTTTTGCTCATCTAGAAGAATCTAATTTTGATTTTTCTGCTTGTGGTTTCATCAGATAAAAGAAAATGAAATCCAGATGTAATCCTGCTTGTAAATATTTGTTGTTTGTATGCTTTTAAACTTGTCTCCTTCCCCTAAACCACTTGGACAACTCTACAATGACAGCTGTGTGACTTCTCTAGTGGGGAAATCCTCATGCTATCGTCTAAATATAAAACAAGAAGGGGTGCAAACTCCCCTAATAGATCATCAGTCAAGGATGGCTCAGAAATGAGTTAGGGCTCTTAGGTTTTATGTAGCACGCTCTACAAACATCGTTCAGTTTTCCCAGGGTAAGGGAAGGTGTGTTGAAGCTAGGCACGCAATAAGAAAGCAAGTTTAAGGAGCTGTCAGTAGGATTCTGCATCTCTGCCCTCCTTCCCTAATTTCCATGCCTGCTGTAAGTCTTTGCTTTTGTTCTCAGTGCTTCTGAAAGCCAGTCCTGGAAGTGGAGAATGAGAGGACTGTCTGTTTGCATACTGTTTTCTGTTTTTTATGCCACCTTTCCTTTGGGCTGTACTCTCCAGGTTCTTTCAAAGGCTCCTGCTCCCCATGGTCAGGCTCCCCTACTAGCTGTCTCAGCCAGTGCCACAAGGCATTCCCTTCTCTCCAGTGAGAAAACACACCTGCCCTTAGCCTCTTTTCCTGCTTGTGCTCCAAGTAGGAGGGAAGTAGCGGCAGTAAATCACTTCCTTGTGCAGCCACCCTCCTGTGCTCTCGTCAGTGTGTTATAAGGGGGTTACTCTGGAAGAAATTATAGTGTAGCCCCAAGGCATGGCAAGAGTGATGGCAGTGTTTAGGTTTTAGGGTACAGAGTCTTAATAAAGTCCTCTCCATGTGCAGCTGTCTGTGGAATCCACTCATTAGACCCAGCTGTGGAGGTAAGTGGCACAGGACCAAATTAGGAATGTTTGCCACAATGCGAATTCCTTTAAGGAACTGCTACAGCTACCTTTGGAGTCAGAGTTTAAGAATTCCTTTTGGAGCTAATAAATGGGAGGCTGTGAGGGCTCTGTGCACGCACATGCCATTGCAGAAGCCTTCCTGGAACCGGCCCTAATTAAGAAGCAGTTTCAGTCACAATTACAGCCTATTAATTGTGGCATCTTTATAGCATCCTTTTTTTTCCCCAGAGTAACAGATTTCAGAGGAGGCCTTTTATGAGTGTAGTTCATAGAATAGATATTCTCCTGGTGAACATTTCAAGTGACTTCTTTATGTAATCATGTAAATATAATTTTATCATAGTTTGAGAAATGTATATAAGGAACCAGCATCAATTGAGTAAACAGAATGTACTTCATTTGGCCATTTGCTTCCCAAAAGTAGTTGCAGACATTCAAAATAAAGAAAGCCTTGATATTTTATCCCTGATCACATTGTGAGGATGTGTTAGATTTTGAATAGATAAGTAGTCCAGTAAAGTTAGGAGCTGCGCCTACAAATGCTACCTAATATGAATCAAGTTATTTGCATCCTGATATCACAAAGCAGTGCTGTATACTTGTATATGTTTTTCTTTTACTTAATTCAGCTCTGGATGGACTTAAATGATAGAATAAAGTTTATGCAAATCTTTTTCCATTTTTTTTTCTGTGTTCTTTAGGAAGGACTACAGTGCATCAGAGAAATTCTGAAAATTTTCAATGTGTTTCTGGCAATATCTTGCTAATCAGGCCTGGTATTTTATATGATATTTTGTGGTCTGGTTTGTGGCTGTTCTATAACATGAATACATGTTATGTACGTGTGTATATTATGTATGTGTGTATACAAGTGTGTGTAAGTGTGTATATGTTGAGAAAGAGTATGAGATGTAGCATCTAAAAGCATAATCTACCCTGTATTCTGGAAGAAAGTTTCCTGGTCCTTACCAAGTGAACAACTAAAAAATGGAGAGGAATGAGAGGGTTTACACATAACAAACAAAACTGTGTTTTAGGATGCCTGTTTGGGTAAAGAAACATTTACGTATTTGAAGTGGAAAATATAAGCAACGTGATAGATAAGCACCTGGTATACCTCCCTCCATTGGCAATGTGCCTGACTCCTCACAAATCTTTGAATTTAAAATCAACAGAAAAGAGGAGGTAGTAGGCAGCCCTAGGGTGGTCCCCAGGCATCCTCCCTCCTAGTAATATTCAAACCCCTGGTTAGTTCCCTCCCCTTCTGTGCAGGCTGGACCTGGTCAGTTGCTGCCAACAATGAAATATGAGAGAAGTGTTGGTGTCACTTCCAAGGTTAAGCACTGTTGCTTGTACTTGGGTACTCAAACTCTCTGGGATCCTCACTTTTCTGGAGAAAACTGGCCACCATATCATAAGGCACCCATGTGGAGAGGCCCATAGGAGAGAGCTTCAAATAAGTCTCCCTTTAGTTGGGCCTGGAGATGACTGCAGCCTTCACTGATCCTTAGTTGCGAATTTAGAGGTCCTGAGCCAGCCCTTCCTGATTAGCCATTCCCAGATCCCTGCCTGACCTATAGGAACTATGAGATAGATGTTCTGTTATTTTCAGCTCATCAGTTTTGGTGTAAATAAATCTTAAAAAAAAAAAAAAAAATCTCAGCTCTGCCACTTGCTTGCTGGGTAATAAGGCAGATTACTTAATCTCTCCAAGTTTCAGTTTCCTTATTTGTGAAATAGGGATAATACCTTCTCCATGAGCTGTTGAGGCTTACATGAGATGATGGATATATGGGGGCTAGCAGGTAATATGGCATCTTAACAAATGATGGCTAAGGTATTTTTACTACCCCCACATCCCAACCCACAGTGCTCATTTTTTTAAGTATAATTATATATAATTTCAAGATGTCCTAACAGGACTAAAATTCATCATAGTTTTCCAGAAAATCAACAGGATCTGCGTCTGCTCTTCTTCACATGTTGCCATTAATAATGTCTTAGGCGATCTGTGGCAACCTGATTAAATCTCAGATCCTTGTAGACAAAGGGCCTCAGTGGTGGCCTCTCTGTCGCTAACTTACTGGTACTGACTTAAGTTATACTGTTATAAAATATTTAGGCCAGTGGACCACCAGTTTCCTTTTCTTTCCTGAAAGAATAGTCTGTATGTGATTATTTACATAATAAACTGCTCATAGTGGATTTCAGAATAGAGATGCTTGTAGGGCTGCAGAAATGAATTCTAGAATCTGTAGTGAAGAGTTGTGTCCCTGTTTGCTTCTTTTGGCTGGCGGCCCTGACAACTGAAGACCTTAATTGATGATTCTATTCTGGAGCTGGCATTCTTTGGTCTTATATTGATAATTCTGTTTATTCAGGATGATTTAGCAAACAATATTTAACTCAGGGTCTTTCCAGGTCATGTCCTATGTTTAGACACTGGTGGTTAAGAACAGACACCTTGGACTTCATTTGACCTGGGGCAAGGTAACAACTCGATGCCCCAGTTTCTTCATCTGTGTGGAAACAGCAGACTCTGACGGGGTTGTTAGGAGAATACAATGAGACAGTACACACAGGACACTTAGAACCATGCCTGGAAACATAAGTGCTCAGTCTACATCAGCTGCAGCTCCTCACACAGCCCTTTTCAGAGTCTTAGTGAAAAGCAGTGGAAGTTCCTTGGGGGTAACGATGCTGTTAAAGATCTTTTGAGAATTAAAGTAATTTAAGTAAATCAAACTTTCCAGCATTGCTATAAATCTCACATACAATGCAATGGGGTTCCATTGATGTGCAAACAATCACAGTGTAGTAAAGAAGGACTCAATAATAGACTATGTAGCAAGACCCTTGGGAATCCAGAACTTCTTTGGGGAGAGGTCAAGAAAGGCATCAGAATAACTGCCGTTAGAATTAGGTCTGTTGGCCCAGTGGAGGGTAGGGTTGCGCAGCTGGAGAGGGGCCCAGAGACCCAGGCAGAGGGAAGACTGTGCTAACAGTCGAGAGTGGCAGGAGGGGAGAGGTGATGGCAAGATTCTAAGTACCTTCTCTGCCATGCTGGGAAAATGGAATTCACTGAACTCACTAAAAGCATCTAACAAGGGGAATTCATGATCAACTTTAGTTTTACTAAAATCATTTGAGGGACAATAATATGATGTCATTTTTTGTGTTCTCACCTGTTAGGAGACTGTGGTCCCCTCCTACTGACATGATGAGAGTTTGAATGTAATCACTGGAATAGGGGGATGGGTGGTGTTTTCAGAACATAGACAGCAGGGCTTGGAGCATAACAAGCAGGATCAGGGGGCCTCTGGGCCCTGCATGGGTCACCAGGTCAGGGGGTAATACTCTGTCTTCATCTTCCTCTCATGTATTTCAGTGAGTGATGGAAGTTTTTATTATTATGAATGAAGAAAAAGAAATTTAACAGTTTTGTTAGGAATGATTAATTATAGCTCTTAACCACAACAAATTATTTATATTCTTTTCTAAGAAAATTGGCAAACTATAAAAGTTGAAGAGAGCTTCTCTCCACACTTAAGTTTGGTTTTCTGTGTAAACTACCCTCTTGCAACTCCCCTCCCCCTTTGGGTAGTGCAAAAGATTGGGAAATGACACAAACTACAAATTTCAAACAATTTAGAATCTTTTGTTACAGATTAATCAAAAGATGTTGATGGGTGGGGTTTCTAAGAGAATTATGTGTGAGAGGAGTTTTTTAGAAACATAGTTCCCTTGTCCAAGATGTTCACCTGTGTCAGCAAGACCTAAAATACTTTTCAAAGGGGTTTTAAGAATATACATGCATGTGTGAGTGATAGATAAACGTACACATGAACACACACACACACACACACACACACAGACGCCCAGAGAGGAAGAATTGGTAAAGGTTATTTACAAAGTTCATGGCGGTTGCGAATGGTATAGCATTTAAGATACTGCTTTGGAGGCTTACAAACATACACACACATCCCATACTAGAGTGCATGGGTTTGAATGCTGGCTGGCTCCACTGCTGATTCCAGCTTCTCGCTTATGTGCACCCTGGGTGGCAGCAGAGGATGGCTCACGGAGTTGGATCTCTGCCACTCTTCTGATGAGTTTCCAGCTCCTAGTTTCAGCCTGGCCTACCTGGCTTTTGTGAACAGAATGTGAGTGAACAAGGAGATAGGAGAGCTCTCTCTCACCCAACCTCCTTCCCTTCCTGCTTGCCCTCCCCACAATTAAAAAAAATTATTGGAAAATGTGGAATTAAAAAATAAGTTTAACTTATTTGGGTCCAAAATATTCAGAGCCCATACATAATTTTTCATAGAAAATATATGTATTTTCCATGATCTTTTTGAAGACCCTGTAATAAGCATGAATTTTAAAAATGAACCAAAATAAATGTACCTTTCAATTCCATTTTACCACAGACTTTGAAGTATCTTCATATATTTCGTGTAATCTACCTTGGTCCACTTCATTCCAAAATGATTAAAGATGTCTTAACTACACTTACTTGTTTAGTAACCACATATGATTCCTTGCTCCAGAGGGAAATTTGGTTATAAGAACTGCTTGAATCAGATGATCTCATCCTGAATACTGCATAATATCTTCCAGACCCAAATTGTCTCAAACTCAACTCAGATCATGTTTGAAAAACCAGATGTTCCATATTCTTTTTTCCTTTTCTGTTAAAGTATCTGACATGCAATACCCTTTTCTGGGTCAGAGGGTCACCTGAAATGTTGCCAGCCTATCTGGTTGCTTGAAATGATGAATATGGAGAAATTGATTCCATTCCCATTTCTTCCTCTCAGATAAGCAAAAGGGGCAAAATAGGGGTGTTTGGAGGCACAAGTTATAGGAATATAAATTCAGTTTCAGGAGCCTGAAGTTAGGACATTTTAAAAGTCCTATTTGTCTGTTGCTGGTGTTGTGGTACAAATATTATACTCATTTTTTCTTTTTTTAAATTTACTTGACAGATAGAGTTAGTGAAAGAGAGACAGAGAGAAAGGTCTTCCTTCCATTGGTTCACCCCAAAATGGCCGCTACGCCGATCCAAAGCCAGGAGCCAGGTGCCTCCTCCTGGTCTCCCATGTGGGTACAGGAGCCCAAGCACTTGGGCCATCCTCCACTGCCCTCCCGGGCCACAGCAGAGAGCTGGACTGGAAGGGGGCAGCTGGGACTAGAACCCGGCGCCCATATGGGATACCGGCGCCACAGGCAGAGGATTAACCAAGTGAGCCTCGGCACCAGCCCCAAATATTATACTCATAGAATCATTCTTATTTTTCTGGGGAACCTTGATAGGTATTCTCAAAGCCTGACTGTAATTTCTCCGAATATAGTCAATCCAAAGGACCTGTTTTCTTGGACGCTGAAGAAGAAAAATTAATCTGTCATATCCTTGTATTGATGCTGGCCAGAAAGTGTTACTAAAATTACATGGAGGAGACAGCTTTGGGACTTGTGAGCTTATAAAAAACATGTGTTTTTAGGCACCAAGTGTTGACTCTTGAGGGAATACCAGATCATATTTGCAGTTGAAATAATTACTTGCACAGAAGTAAGGTTCATCTCTCATTACTTGTCTTTTGTTTCCTGTGCATACTTTATATATTCTTCCTCCAAATGAATTCCAAATGATTCTAACTTATACGTTTTTCCAATAATTACTTTCTATATTAATTAAACTTTGAGCAGGTGACTATATGAAATAATAGCTAAACTAAGATCAAATGAATCTGACACCTGATTTGCAACCACAGTTTTAGATTAGAAATTATCTTGGGGGTTGAGCTAGTTCATTTCCTGCATTATCTAGCTGGAGCCCAGAGAAGACTGACTTCTGAAATCACTGGATTCATGGTGGCATTCTGGGACCAGATCACAGTGTCCTTGACTCTCCTTTATGACCCATCTACCTTTTCACAGTTCTCTGTTTTGTTAGTTCTCCTGGAGCTCTGAGTGTGTGATTTTTGCTCATCACAGCAGCGTTACATACAAGCACATGCATCCTGTGTGTGTTTTCGTCCGAGGATCTGGATTTCCCTTTCTAAACAATTTGCCATTTGCTTTTACTGGGGAGTTGCTACCACTTTCCGGGCTCCCCTTCTCCACCTGTCCCTGCGAGAACCCTAGATCCACAGAACACTCTCCTTCTCATTCCTCCCCAAGATTGCATGAGCCCAGACACCCAGATGGAAAGTGGCCGACAAGACATGGATGTCCAAGTGCGATAGCTGTGACTCCGGAGGAAAGAAGAGGGACCAAAGCAGAGCGCATGCTCTGTGCTGAACGTAGACAATGGACGAGGTCTTGGGAGGAGAGTTCTGGATCCTGGACATGAGGGAGTCCTGAACACAAAGTGTGGGGAGCAATCCGGACTAGACTGAGTTACTGGAATTAAGACTTATTCTATGCATCTGCTCTCCCACAATATGGCGCTGGGAGAGAAGTAAACAGCTTCCGCACAGCTGCCTCCAGTTCAACTGATAAACTGTAGGACTTGCTCCTGATTGGAGGAGAGCAGCGTACTCGGCGTGTGGGCAGCCGAGTTGGGATTGGCAGAGAAGGACTATAAAGGAGGAGAGAAACGGCATGCACCAGGAACATCTAAGGGAACATCTAAGGGGAACATCTATCTGAAAGAACACCTGTGCAGCCCCCAAGAGAGCCGGCCGGCGGTGTGCTGCTCCCCTGCGGAAGTGGGGAATGCGGCCAGGGGGAACTGCCCTTCCACGGAGGTGGAAGGGTCGGTAGCCAACCCGGGAAGAACCAGCAGCAAACCCGGGGAGGGTCGAGCAGACGAAAGAACAGCGCAGGGTCCTGTGTCGTTCCTCCACGAAGAGGGGGAGCGACATAATGGTGCCGTGACTCGGATATGAAGCCTAGGCAGGGTTCAGTGTCACTCCTCCACGAAGAGGGGGAGCGACATAATGGTGCCGTGACTCGGATAGGAAACCTAGGACGGATAGGAAACTTAGGAGGGAAGAAACGGGAAGAAGCAGGAAAATACCGGAGAGAGAGACTAGCGAAGAGCCTAGGGGAAAGCCGGACGAGAAAGGTGCCGGAAGAAGCTATTGAAAGCCTAGGCATAGACTTGGATACGGACTGTGGGAAAGAAGTTAGGATTGAAAGCGAAAGTGAAAGCTTTCATAGACTCGGATGCGGACTATGGCGGGGAAGCTAGGAGATTGAAAGCGAAAGTGAAACCTGGAGGAGGCTTGGACTCGGATACGGACTGTGGGGAGTAGCCAGGAGAAATGAGAGGAATATTGTCGGAAGAAAACTTAAGGAAACATACCGGGTAGAGAAAAATGTTAGGGAGGATGAAGCCGCGAGTGCAGGCCGAGGCGGAGATATAAGCCACCTTGGAATTCTTCAAGTCACCCCGGGGAGCAAGAGGCGAAGATCTGGAACCAGAGGCAGAGACGTGGGCCGCCAGGTTGAAATTCGCCAGGTTAGTCCGGGGAACTTGGACTGAATGCCGGTGGTGGCGGAAACATTCGCGGAAGCCGCCGCGTGCAGAGAGAGCACGGGGCGTGAATAGATAGGGAATGCGGGGCTGGCGCGAGGCCGTGGTTCAGACGCGAAGGGGCATGGAGACCGCGGAGTGTGCGCGCGAAGCCGAGCCGCGCAGAGCCGGGAGCCCGCCGGCGGGGCGAGGCGCCGGGAAGCCGTGCAGAGCCGTGAAGCTGCCGCGGGGCGAGGTGCCGAGAAGCAGCCTCGGGGCGAGCGCCGCCGGGAAGCCGCGGGGATAAGAGAGACAGAAGTTTAGAAGTAAAATGAGAGAAATAGGAATGCTGGAAGATAGAAGTAAAATAGGAGAAATAGGAATGCCCGGAGATAGAGAAATAGAGAAATAGAAAGGCCTCCCCTCAACATGGCAATGAGAAAGCTTGGATTCGGTCTGCCTGATTAAGTGAGGCGATGAGCACCTGCGGGCGGCTAGCAGCTTATGCGCCGCAGGTCACCGAAGACAGGCACGAATTAACATCAGTAAGGCCTCCCCACAATACAGCAATTAGGAGGCTTGGATTCGGTCTGCCTGATTAAGGCGGTAAGCACCAGCAAGCAGCTCGACCAGAGCATGCGCTGCAGGGCACCGAATACAGGCACGCATCAGCGCCTAAAAACCTCCTCACAACATGGCGAAGAGAGGACCCGGATTCGGTTTGCCTGATTGATAGGACTTGTAAGAACCTGTGGCAACTCTAGCAAGCAGAGCAGAGTGTGTGCCACGGGGCACCGAAGACAGGCGCGTATCAACGCAAAAAAATAAAAAGAAAGGGGGATCTGTGGGGAGCAATCCGGACTAGACTGAGTTACTAGAATTAAGACTTATTCTATGCATCTGCTCTCCCACAATATGGCGCTGGGAGAGAAGTAAACAGCTTCTGCACAGCTGCCTCCAGTTCAACCAATAAACTGTAGGACTTGCTCCTGATTGGAGGAGAGCAGCGTACTCGGCGTGTGGGCAGCCGAGTTGGGATTGGCAGAGAAGGACTATAAAGGAGGAGAGAAACGGCATGCACCAGGAACATCTAAAGGAACATCTAAGGGGAACATCTATCTGAAAGAACACCTGTGCAGCCCCCAAGAGAGCCGGCCGGCGGTGTGCTGCTCCCCTGCGGAAGTGGGGAATGCGGCCAGGGGGAACTGCCCTTCCACGGAGGTGGAAGGGTCGGTAGCCAACCCGGGAAGAACCAGCAGCAAACCCGGGGAGGGCCGAGCAGACGAAAGAACAGCGCAGGGTCCTGTGTCGTTCCTCCACGAAGAGGGGGAGCGACAACAAAGTGAAGGAGAGAGAGGAATTGGCAGAGCTCCTGGGACACATGCCGTTCTGGCACCCTGACTGGAACTGTAAAGATTGGGGAGCCCCAGCTCCTGGGACCCTGCCCCACAGGGTCTGGGGATAGGCCTTGTGACACTGCCTGGGGCAGTCCTGGCCCTGAAACTCCTCTTCCTACCTGGTAGCATCAGAATGTTTTCCTCCATCTGAGCTGTGTTTGACATGTGAAGGGACGAATAGCCAATGGCTAGATGGCTCAGCAGGGATGGGAACAGAAGCAGAGAAACTGGCCTCACACTTAAAGAAGTGTGTCTGCTACCGTTCAATCTCAGAATATAAATTGGATTTGGTAACTGCATTCCAGAGTCTGATTCAGTCTGGAACCAGGCACATCCACTAACAGGGACTCGCTTGTTTGAGTGGTATTTGCTTTTCTGTCCTAACAGAGGTTGGTCAGAAGGTGAGAGTATGGGAGTTCCCGCCCAATCATGGGGCATCCTTTAGAGACCCTCAGTGCTGGCTGTCAGTGAGGTTTAAGTTGAGTGGCTATAAAACAGTTTCTCGTCTTGAAATCCCCCTGGGAAAGCAAGTTCATTGTCTGAAATTTTCTCTAAATGTTTTAGCTGCTCATGGTGGTTTTGAAAAGTGGGTGCCTTCGGGTTTGTGTTTAGTCTGTGTGCTTGTTTTGAATTACGACTGCTTCTGAGGAACTGTAGTCGGAGAGTGTGGCATGTTGCCCTGCCCTTGCCCTCATTCCTCTCCCTCTCTCCCTCTCTCCCCTCTCCCCTCTCTCCCTCTCTCTCCCTCTCTCCCCTCTCTCCCCTCTCTCCCCTCTCTCCCCTCTCTCCCCCTCTCCCTCTCCTCTCTTCCTCTCTCCCTCTCCTGTCTCCCTCTCTCCCTCTCTCCCCTCTCCCTCTCTCCCTCTCCTCTCCCTCTCTCCCTCTCTCCCTCTCCTCTCCCTCTCTCCCTCTCCTCTCTCCCCTCTCCCTCTCTCCCCTCTCTCCCCTCTCTCCCCTCTCTCCCCCTCTCCCTCTCCTCTCTTCCTCTCTCCCTCTCCTGTCTCCCTCTCTCCCTCTCTCCCCTCTCCCTCTCTCCCTCTCCTCTCCCTCTCTCCCTCTCTCCCTCTCCTCTCCCTCTCTCCCTCTCCTCTCTCCCCTCTCCCTCTCTCCCCTCTCTCCCTCTCCTCTCTCCCCTCTCCCTCTCTCCCCTCTCTCCCTCTCCTATCCCTCTCTCCCCTCTCCTCTCTCCCTCTCCTCTCCCCTCTCTCCCTTTCCTCTACCCTCTCTCCCTCTCTCCGTTTCTCCCCTCTCCCTCTCTCCCCTCTCTCCCTCTCCTATCCCTCTCTCCCTCTCTCCTTCTCTCCCTCTCTCCCCTCTCTCCCTTTCCTCTACCCTCTCTCCCTCTCTCCGTCTCTCCCCTCTCCCTCTCTCCCCTCTCTCCCTCTCCTATCCCTCTCTCCCTCTCCTTCTCTCCCTCTCTCCCCTCTCTCCCTCCCCTCTCTCCCTCTCCTCTCTCCTCTCTCCTCTCTCCTCTCTCCCTCTCTCCCTCTCTCCCTCTCTCCTTCTCCGTTATCCTTGTGTTCTGTCTGATGTTTCAAAGTCCCCTCACTCCGTATGTCCCAGCATGTGGGCAAATGAGCGCAGACATGTTTGGAAAGGGGGGCAGGGAGCCTTCTCTCCAGGAAGACCCAGACCCTGCTGGAGAGAGCTTGTATGCGAGTGAAGCCCGTATGGAGGATGGCAGGACTTGAGTGTTGAACCCGAAGCAGTGCTTTCTGGGCATTCCAGGGCAGCCTGCAGAGCCACGGTGGGACTGTTTCCCGCGGCTTGGCTGGCAGAGCTTGCTCCCAGCTCTCTCCTCAGCACACATGTAGCTTGCTTCTAGCGTTTCCTCCCTGCTGGTCTCATCTAATCTGTGAGGCTGTCTTCTCCTCTGTTGAACCTGGTGGCCCAAGACATGATATTGAACACTTCAGGAGGTTTTCTGTCTTCCTACGGAAGAGGAACAAAATAAAATTGCCTGCTTCGAGGCTGGCCCTGTGGCCCTCCCAGTGCTCCAAGATGACTGTGGCTCTTCCCTCTTGCTCTGTGCCCCTGGCCTTTGCATGTGCTGTGCTTTCTGCCTTGAATGCATTTCCCTTTCTTCTTGGCCGAGTTGGAAGCTGCTTGTTCTTTCAATATCAATTCAAGCAGCCCTTGTCCAAGAAAGCCTTCCCACCCTCTCCGATTCAGATCTCCCCTTCATGAAGTCATCTGCCATAGAGATGTTGTCAGAGGGTTTGTGGATGTGCCATCCTTTCTCTTGGGCAGAGACGAGCTGCTGCTTCTCTTTGGGAGGCCGTTGACACTGTGCAGGATGGTGGCGCAGGAGCCACACACAGCAGAGTTTGGGTCCAGTTTGCCATTGACTTGCAAGCAGGAGCAGAGCATCTCTGTTCTCTGGATTTGAGTTTCCTGACCCCTTAATGCCACTTACACAAAGCAGTGGCTCATCCTGCCCAGACTGTGTGGGGTGCTTTAAGAGAGCAGATATTCCTGAAGTCACCAGTTCTGATCACTCTGCTAACTGTTTCAAGAAGATCAATAAGAATAGGAAAGAACTTGCTCCTTTGCAGGGTTTACTTTTTAAGTCAGTGGTGAGATCCGCGGAGGAATGGCTGGAAAACCTCTGCTGATTAATGAGGTTCTGGTTATGTTGGCTGAACTTTCAGGTCGCACTCAGAAACAGAGAAGGAGGTGGTGTTGTGTCAGTGTGTCTGCAGCCTTTTTAAGCCCAGCATTGCCCAGACAAGGTGATCCAGATTCAAAAGCAAGAATTTGCTTAGATGGCCATTTAAAAGATAGTTGGAAGCACACTTAGGTAGAAGTAGTATCAAAGCCAGTAGTCAATGTTAGGATTGTATACACACACATAGTTCATGTCTGTGTGCATGCAAGTTCTGCATCATGAGATAAACATATGTATTGCTGTGAATCACATGTGAGATGGTTTAAAAGCAACTGATTAAAGCTTAGTGATATGACTCAGCCTTAATAACCCTATCTGACTTGTCATGCGGGGTCAAAGCTGAGCAGGACTTATGTGGACTATAGTGTAGAACCAGTGCATACAGCAGGTGGATTCAGGCCCATTAAGCCCCTGGAATGGAAAGCTAGAAGCCATTGCAAGCGAATACCTTCTTGCAGATTCACTGAACAGATAGGACTCTTAATGATGGTCTTTACTGAAGACAAGAAAACTCAAATAAGCAATTCCTGTCTGTGTTTTAATTAATTTTATTTTTGTACTATGACCCTCAGTGACAAGGAAACAATTTGATCTCTGGAAAGAAAAAAAAAAGTTTAGTGTTGATGATAAACATATAATTTAGAGAATTTCAGCTCCGTTGAAAATTGGTCATTGTAAAAGTAATGAGGCTTAATGAGTTAATGCTGTGTTGATTTTTACACTTCGGAGACTATACCTGAGATGGGCTGACTTGAAAATACCGTGGGTTCTCCTCCATAGCTGGGAACTCCTAGTGTGGACCTGCCCTGGGTTACATCAGAGGATGTGGCCCCTTCAGAAAAGAGAAGGGCTTCGCTTCAACCCTAGGGCCTGCCAGACTGCTCTTTCAAGGAACAGGTTACAATGTGTTTTGTTTTGTTTGCTTTTTAATATTTAATTTTATTTATTTGAGAGTTACAGAGGGAGACAGAGAGAAAGGTCTTCCATCCACTGGTTCACTCTCCAAATGGCCTCAATGGCCGTAGCTGAGCTGATGCAAAGCAGGAGTCAGGAGCTTTTTCTGGGTCTCCTACATGGGTTCAGAGGGCCAAGGACTTGGGCCATCTTCCACTGCTTTCCCAGGCCATAGCAGACAGCTGGATCAGAAGAGGAACAGCTGGGACACAAACCAGTGCCCATATGGGATGCTGGCGCTGCAGGCAGAGGCTTAGTCTACTGTGCCACAGCACACAATGTGGTTTTGATAGCGCAGTGACAAACATGACTTGGAAAAGTTACTGCAGGGGCTGTGGAAAAGGAGCTGTTCGTCCAGCTTGAACTTCCACTGCAGGCGCTAGTGGATAACTAATTTGTCCATCCCTCATGTGATATTTAAGATGTGGTATAACCTGGTCACTGGTGATTTGCTGATGTCCGGATGCCAAGGCAGTTGTACTTTTCCACTACAGTCTAAGCTGTTGGGTAAAGTACATGGCCGTCTTGTCAGTTCCCTGCATCTGACCCCTCCCCTCCTGCTTGTTAGGACATGGCTCAGAAAGTTACTAAGGCCCAGACTTGCTTTCTAAGCTTTCCCTGGGTACTTCTTTTTTTTTTTTTTTTTTTTTTAAGATTTTATTTTTATTTATTTGAAAGACAGAGTTACAGAGAAAGATATACACAGAGGGAGGGTCTTCCATCTGAAGGTTCAATCCCCAGGTGGCCACAACGGTTGGAGCTGCGCTGATCCGAAGCCAGGAGCCTGCAGTACCCTCCGGGTCTCCTACGTGGGTGCAGGGGCCCAAGCACTTGGGCCATCTTTCCCAGGCCATAGCAGAGAGCCAGATCAGAAGAGGAGCAGCTGGGACTAGAACCGGCACCCATGTGGGCTACCGGCACCTCAGACCAGGGCGTTAACTGGCTGTGCCACAGCGATGGCCCCATGCCTGGGTGCTTCTTTGTCCATTGTGTCCAGGACATGTAGTGGCCAGAAATTCATGACTTTTTGCGACTTAACAGTGTTTTCAGTCTTCTGTATGTTCAGTTGTACTCTGATGCTTTGCTTGTCATAATACGAAACAAGAACAATATAAAGTATGTTATGTATGAACTTGGAGCTGCCATTTACATACTTGGGTGTCTTCATGGATTAAACAATGTGATCCTCATGAAGGATTTGTTTGAAAGTTATATCAACAGGAGTGGCAAGTGGAATTAAAAATGCAATTTATTGAATTTTTTAGATTTTTAAAAAACAATAATAGATCCATGTTATTTTTTCTTTGACAGATGGGCTTAGGTCACGAGCAAGGATTTGGAGCACCCTGTTTAAAATGCAAAGAAAAATGTGAAGGATTTGAACTGCACTTCTGGAGGTAATGTTTTGAAAACTAACAACATTAGTTATGTATACTCTGGCAGTGCTTCCTCAGCAAGGGCCTCTCACAGTTGCTCAGGTATGGTTTTAGTATATAGTCTGTCATTTCCTTTTCTAAGAAATGAATAAAAAAGTAAAACTGGAGTTCTTTATATCATTAAGTTGGAATGAATGGGCCATAATAACTGTATTTAGAGTTTTTGGGTTTACTTGCTGACTTTGAGATTTGCTGTGAGTCTAGAATACTGCAGATGTCTTTCCTGAATGGCAAATAAGGTACTGAGGGGATCCTCTGGGACAGTGTATTGATTATCATTCTCAGCAGTTGATAACTTCTCACATCTTGGTCCTGTGTTTGCAATAAACAGTAAGTTTTAGTGCTAAATTGAACACTCAAATCCAAGTTGTCAGGAAATGAAGTTGAATTTATGTTTCTTTAAAATTTTTAGCTGTAAATTTACTACTGAAAAACTTAGAAGCCTTAGATTTTTGTTTTAAGAAGAAACGGTGGCCAGCACCGCGGCTCACTAGGCTAATCCTCCGCCTTGCAGCGCCGGCACACCGGGTTCTAGTCCCGGTCGGGGCACCGGATTCTGTCCCGGTTGCCCCTCTTCCAGGCCAGCTCTCTGCTGTGGCCAGGGAGTGCAGTGGAGGATGGCCCAAGTGCTTGGGCCCTGCACCTCATGGGAGACCAGGATAAGCACCTGACTCCTGCTTTCGGATCAGCGCAATGCACTGGCCACAGCGCGCCGGCCGCGGCGGCCATTGGAGGGTGAACCAACGGCAAAGGAAGACCTTTCTCCCACTGTCCACTCTGCCTGTCAAAAAAAAAGAAAAAAGAAAAAGAAATGGTTTTTTGGCTTGAATGAAGTACAGCTATTAGTAGGTCAAAAAAGTGAATTTTTTACAGGTCATGTTTGTATGTTTTCTAAAGTAATATTATGTACCACACAAATCTGAAAACCAGTATTTGTTCTTAATCAATAGCTATGAAGACCTTAATGGTTATTCAAAAGTCTGCCCAGTGTTAGAATCAGTATATTATTTTTAGGATTAAAAAAAAAGGTGGTGGTGATCCAATACTGGGACGAGAGCTGCCCTGTGACAGTGTCCTACAGGTTTCCACAAGAAACGAACAAGTGGAGGCATCAGGCGTGCAGCTGTGCACAGCAGAAATTAAAGGAGAATGTAAACCAATACAAACTTCTATATTTGGCTCTTCTTAAAGCTAGCTATTCAGTTTGACTTCAGAGATAGAGACAATTGTTTTAAATAATGAAGGCAACAGAAATAATGATAAGTTCTTTATTTTTAGGGAGCTAAAATTTTTCCCTTTTCTTGGAATTTTTTAATTGCAGGACATGTGTAGATGTTTCTCGTGCTACTTTTTCAAGGGTCATTCCAGCTAGTTAGGCAAATTGCCTGTCATGTCCTAACAAGATAAAAGTCATTAAACACAAAATGGTTTTCAGTCTCTGAACTCCTAATATGAGCAGAGTGCTCTTGAACCTCCCACTCCGCTCTGCAGAGGGCTCCAGTGCCCTCTGCTGGCCATAGTGTTTACCTTACGCTTTTCAACTGATCTTTTAAACTCAGCTATGCAACTCTGCCAAAAACTGCGAATAAACTGATTTTAAAGCTCATTCCTAAGATGTTTCACCTTTCCTCTAAAGCAAAGAGCTAGTTTATAGTGATTTTTGTTTGGCATATATTGTTTTTCTAATATATATCACTCTAATCTGATAATTTTCAGATGAAAATGGATTAGACAGAGCAGATCTCCATGTTATGAAAATTACTTTTTTTTAGTTTTATTAAACAGATTCCTTGCATCAACTGGCTGTAGCCTGAGAATCTAAGAGCCTAAGAGACGAGGGCTCTGGATACAGCCTGCACTCTGGCTGGGGTTGGTACAGTCTGTGCAGAGGGTGTTTTTTAGTGGAGCCCTCATCCTCTTGGCATGAGTTCAGATCCTTTTGTCCCTTGGAACACAGTAATTCCTTAACTATTCACCGTAACTGGTAGAAGACCAGAGGCAAGGGCCTTTGACCTCCAGAGGCAGGCATTTTTCAGTATGGTCTTTAAGTGAAATATTCTAGCACATCGTCCTGAGTGTAAGGAAGATTGTCCATGTCTAGTATAAGGCCACAGAATGTGGCAGAGGAGGGCCTGGGGTCCCGCTCAGCCTCCTTCTCCTTGGTACTTCTTCTTGCTTGGTACACTGACTTCCAAGAGCGTTTGAGTTTCACAGGCACGTGTTGAAATCACAATTAGATTATTCTCCATCTCTATTCCAGTCTGTCTTTCCACATAACCATAAGGATGGGCTCTTGCACATGGCTGCTGTGATGTACTCCCTGGTAACCTAAGGATCCTCAGTGCTTCCCCAGAGGGTTTAATCGTTTACACAGAGCCGTTGGTCTCTGCCGTTAAACCCCAGCATCTGGGCTCAGCTTGCTTTTCCAGCCTCTCTCGCTTCCCTTCACAGTGTCCTGTGCACTATCTGCTTGCCACGCGTGCTATTCCTGACGTTCTGTGCCTTGTTGTGTGTATTCCCTGCCCGCCACTCCCAGGAAACAAGAACTCTCAGCTCAGGCCTGAACTCAGAAGTCTTCCCTACTCCTCATACTGGTCTGCTCATCTGTCCTCACAAAACACCATAGACTGGGGGCTTAAACAGAGATTGATTTTCCCACGATTCTGGAGGCGGGGAACCGTAAGATCAGGTGCTAGCACCATAGGGTTCTGGGGAGGCCTCTCTTCCTAGCTTGTGGACAACTGTCTTCTCCCCGTGTGCTCATTTAGCCTTTCCTGTTTCCTTGCTGGACGTCCACTGGGGACTGCTCTCAGCTTCTAGAAACCACTCGCATTCCTTCACTTAACAGCCACCTCCATCTCAGAGCCAACAACGGTGCACCTCAGATCTCTCTGACTTCCTCTATTTTCTGCCAGCCAGAGAAAATACATTGCTTTTTAAGGGACTCAGATGATTAGATTAGGCAAGCTGATAATTTCCCATTCGGCCTGTACAGTACAGTCATGGGAGAAACACGAGGGAGAGGATCTTAAGGGCCATCTTACAATTCTACTTATCCCAGAACTTTATGTACCCAATACCCTTAATCCTCCCAACACTCAACCCATTTTGTATATGAGAGGTCAAAGACTGGGCAGAGTTAAATAATTCCCAGAGTCATGGCTTATGAATGGCAGGAGCTTAAGTTGAATTCAAAGCTTGGTGGCACTTTCCTAACCACCCAGCATTCTGCCTGGCAGATTAGAAAGTAGAAAGCATGTTTTTCTTTCTCACAACTAATGAGCTTGTAACTGCACCACACCGTCTAAGTGGTGATGGTTGTTGTTGTTGATGTCCTCGAGTTCAGTGGGGTTCTTTAACTGTCAGCTCTCCCCTTCCTGAGTATGCCAGTGATTGTAAGACTAGAGGAAGGAAGCTGGTGCCTCCGAGATAAAATCTTATCTCCTCGATGCACTATCAAGCAATATTTAGAGATAACACTCTAGTATTTGTGAAATAAAGATATGCCATAAACCCAAGATTTCTAGACGTTTATAACCCAGCTCATATTCAATGCATGGTAATATCCATAGATCACTTATCACATAAGTGACAGAAGTATCGTTTTGCCTTCACTTTATTAAATCCTCCTAATAAAACAGTTGGATTTTTATAGAAATTGTGTTGCTTAATTTTAGCAGATATCTCCTCAAGGTTCTTGATTGGTTTAGAGCTGGCTGAAAACTAAGAATTCCCCACCATAAATGGATTAATAGTTGCATTGAATTCTACAACAGAGGCCCTCACTCAAGTCCATATATGTATATCCCTGTTATAAAAGGGCAGCCTCCAGCCCTTTTAAATTATGGTTTGTAGCAGTGCCATGGCCATGCCTTTAAATCACTACAAATGCTGGCAGCATGTCAGAGAACTCCAGTTCCTGCTACTCGCCTTGGAAAAATGGTAATTTTTATGAATAGTTATATAAAAACATTTCTCTTTTGGGAAGATGAAGGCTAATTCCTCAACTGCTTTCAAATGTGAATCTCTGGATTTTTCTAAGGCCGCAGTTTCTCTCTCTGCCTCTCCTCCTTCTGTCCCAAGCCCCAAGAACCTCGAAATTGTAATGTCAAGGTTGAGTGTAGAGCTTTGGTTTGTCATGCCTCAGTGTTTTGTTTATATATGTGTTAGGCACTAAATTTATTATACAAATAACATTTTAGCACAAATAACCATCATCCCCAAAAGGAAGGATGGAAGCACCAAAGTGCTTCCATCTTTGCATCTTTTTAAAAACTCATAAAAGAGACTGTTTGAACTAACTTCATTCTCATCCCCCTCCCTCTAGATCAGCAACTTTTATTAGTATCCTGTGGAGACTCTGGGGAGAGCTGCTGTCTAGGACAGTTTGCAAATTTTGAGATGTAGCATCTGTGCCAAGTTTGGGAGCTGATTTATATACTCCTGAAAAACTGCAGTCAAACAGTTGTAGCTCTAATAAATGTAGTAAACATAAACCAGTATAGCCTACATATTTCATCACAAGTTGGTTAGGAATCATCTGAGAAATGGTAGCACACAAACCTTGCTCACTAATACAGAGTTTGTTTCTGTTTTTTTTGTTTGTTTGTTTCTGGTTTTTTTCTTCTAAGATTTATGTATTTATTTGAAAGAGCAACAGAGAGAGAGGGAGAGACAGAGAGATAGGTTTTCCACTAGTTCATTCTTTTTTTTTTTTTGACAGGCAGAGTGGACAGTGAGAGAGACAGAGAGAAAGTCTTCCTTTTGCCGTTGGTTCACCTCTCTGCTGTGGCCCCGGAAGGCAGTGGAGGATGGCCCAAGTGCTTGGGCCCTGCACCCTCATGGGAGACCAGGAGGAAGCACCTGGCTCCTGGCTTCGGATCGGCGCATTGTGCCAGCTGTAGCAGCCATTTGGGGGGTGAACCAAGGGAAGGAAGACCTTTCACTCTGTATCTCTCTCTCACTGTCTAACTCTGCCTGTCAAAAAGAAAAAAAAAATATATGGCAACATTCCACTTCTTCTCATGTCTACTTTTGGATACTAAGATAACATTCTTTTCTTCCCCAATTTCTCAACAAGGTTTTCTTTTTAATAAATTTGTGAAATAGCTTCCAAACAACTCTAAGCATTCATTAAAGGTATTTCTAAGAATAAAATTTTCCAATTTAAATATGAGGGAATCAAATGTATGACATTACAACCTGAAACCACAGAAAAAAAATATTTATTTTTTGAACGTTATATTTTTTCTTGAGATGGCTTATTTTTAATTTACCTTATTGTCAGAGGCTTTTTGCTGCACTAACCAAAGAGCTCAGCAAAGACCCTAGTTCAGCAAGGAAATAGGCAAGGGCTATATATAGTAACCAAAGGAAAAGATGTTTTACTTCACTCATAAAAATGTTTAAAAATAGTCCACAAATCATCAAAACTATAGGAGTATATAGTTCTGAACATTTGTTTGCAAACATTTAAAGCAAAATTTGACCAAACACTGCAGCAAGACTGATACACACAGGCATTTCTCTGTTTTTGATTTTTTTTAAATTTAGCTCCCACATATAAGGGAGAACATACAGTATTTGTTTGTCTGTGTCTGGCCTATTTCCCTCAACATGAAGTCCTTCAGTTCCAACCATTTTTCTGCAAATGATAGAATTAAATTCTATTTTTTATTGCCGATTACTATTCCAAAAAGTTTTTTTTTTTTTTAACTAGGTGATTGGTAAATAGTACACTTTTCCACAATGGACGGCTCTTGATGCTTAGTCCTGGTTTTGTAGGGGTTTCCGTCTGGCGTAGTGAATTGTAGCTGGCCCTTATCCTTGTGGAAATGCAGCCGTGGGGTTAGGGGTCTGGAAGGAAAGTAGTCTCCCCCCAGCTTCAGTGGTGACAGCTCAACCAAAAGCACCATGTCAGTCTTCCTGAGCCTCCTTACCAAGGCGAGTCCCCACAGCTCACCATCTTGGAGGGAGGAGGCAGATGAGGCTTACGCTATAGCCATGATTTTAAAATTTTAATGAATCAATCATAGACTTTCCCTACTTGAAAAAAAAAAAAGATAATCGAGCATAGTAGGACATTTTTAGTTACAATCCACCTAGACTCATATGAGGCTTCTTAAGAAGGTTTGTGAGAAATGTATATTATGATAAAACTACGCATGGATATCAAGCTTTTTTGCACTTGAACTCCTTTTAATTCAATTTTCCATTATCTTTTGGAAGTGTCCACAAATATATTCTCTTACTATTCCCACCTCTCTCCCCACACAAACACCTCTCTTATTTATTTAAGAGTGGAACTATATGATCAGAGCTTCAAAAAGTTTGTGGAAAAGTGAAATTAAAAGTAAAGTTTATTTTGGTACAAAAGAATTGAGATTCATGCATTTTCTGTGAACTTTTCAAAGAGCCCTCACATATCCTGTTATGTACCTGAATCCTTTTCTTATCTCATACCCCAAATCTGTTTCTTTAAAAAATTAACATTCCTTCTCTCAACTCACTAGTACCAAAGAAACAGATTTCTTTTTTGATAGACCACGCTTACATCAAATCCATCACAAAGTTTAGTCAGTTGAACATTCAAGCAGATCTCAAATGTGCTCTTTTCCTTTCATCTCTGCTGTCAAATACTTTAGTCCCAGACAGAACACATCTTAGCCTGGACCACAGAAGCAACATCCATGGTGTAAGTTCTACTTGTGTGCAGCAGCCATCAGACCTGTTACTTGGGACCACACCACTGTATACTGGGTGCATAGTTAGCATATTAATGATTTCCCTACTGTACCTCTGTTCTACTCCTAGCCCCTTCTCCCTGTGGTGAGTGTTGCAATATTTTGTTATAGTTCTGACCGTGTTACTCCATTACCGAAGAGTCTTCAGTGCCTCCTGGGTGCTCTTAGAATGAAGACCGAGTTTCTTTACATTTCCTTCCGGTCCCTCCGTAGTCTCAGGCCTGCTTGCCTCTCCAGCCTTGTCACTGCCACATTTACTGTCCTCACTAGAGTCCTGCCACCCTTCTGTGGTTGTGAGCTTTAAGGGAACAATCTCTCCTAACTCAGGACCACTGCAGATACTCCTCTTCCTGCCCAGAAGGCTGGGACGCTTTTCTTCTCTTTTTTTGCCCCCGTCCCCCATACTCTGCATACCTGTGTCTCACACATCCTTCAGTTCTCAACCTAAACGTCACATCATGGAGTCCTTTCCTCACCAGTTTCAACCAAAAATTATAGCCTCTCAAGGTACCCTATACTTTCCATCTGTCGCCCCACCAAACAGTAAGTTCTAGAAGATTAGAGCCTGGACCCATTTTTTTCATCCCTACGTGCTAGTGTCAAGTCTGTTGCTTGGTGCGAGGGCACTCATGCATGCTGCATGAGCAAGTGTTGGACTCTGCAATGTCTGGTGCTGGACAGATGGGAGAAGGACTCTGTGTCCTTAGGGGCGAGACACCATTTCACTCTCTATACGCAATGGAGCACATGGTATGTGGGCAGTAAGTGGAGAAGTCAAGGAAGGAAAGAGAAAGAGGAAAGGAGAAAGGCAATGTGAGAAGGGGGAAGGAATGGAGAGGAAAAGAACAGGGGAAACGGACAGGAAAGAAATGGGGAAGGGAATAAAACCAATTCTGGGATGAGCGTCTCTGATGGGAAAGTTTATCAGTTTCCTTGCCTGTCACTTAAAAAAAAAAAACTTGCAGAAAGGCAGTGAAATGCTAATGTGAAATAAAATATGAAACCTCTTGCTGTGATGATTTTTGATGGATTTATTCATTTATTTATTTATTTGATTTTTTTTTTCAAAGACTTATGTATTTATTTGAAAGACAGAGATACATACGAGAGAGAGAGAGAGAGAGAGATCCATCTTCATCTGCTGGTTCACTCCCCAAATGGCTGCAATGACTGGGGCTGGGCCAGGCTGAAACCAGGATCCAGGAGCTTCCTCTGGATCTCTCATGTGGGTGCAGAGGCCCAAGGATTTGGGCCATCTTTCACTGTCTCTCCAGGCACACTAGCAGGGAGCTAGGTCAGAAGTGGAGCAGCCAGGACTCTAACTGGTGCCCATAGGGGTGCTGGCACTGCAGGCAGAGGCTTAACCTTCTATGCTACAGTGACTGTCCCTATTCATTTACTTATTTAGAGTGAGTTACCCGCAGGCCTCCCCCATTGGGCATACACTTTTAAATCATGACCTAACTTTTCAAATACTTAGAAAGCAAGCCCTGTTTCTGTGTCTCCTCATTTAAATATGGTGTATGCTCATCCCACCCTCTGAAAAAAGGACTTACTTTTGCATTCCATTATATAGAATACATTTAAAGGTGTTTTATGAACTGTAAACTTATGAACATACATGATTATTATTGATGAGTTACAATTAATAATTATCCTGCTTATCCAAAATGATAGAAAAATATGTCGTAACTGCAAGTGTGGCCAAGAAGAACATGACGTCCTCTTAAGCAACGAAGAGGACAGAAAAGTGGGGCGACTTTTTGAAGACACCAAGTATACCACTCTGATCGCAAAGCTAAAGACGGATGGAATTCCCATGTATAAACGCAATGTTATGATACTGACCAATCCAGTTGCTGCCAAGAAGAATGTCTCCATCAACACAGTCACCTATGAATGGGCTCCTCCTGTCCAGAACCAGGCATTGGTAAATAACAGGGTGAAGGGGCATCTGTTAATTTATTTTGGGCAATTCCTTTCCATTTATTATCTCTCTAGGGTTCTCATTACTTTGGCATCGAATGCCTTTATAGTGTTTTGAAAGTTAGACTAGATACTGCCTAGAATTTTCCAACTATTTACATATATTTGCCTTCTTTATGAAATAGTCTAACATTATTAATAATGAGATGAAAATAAGATTTTTAAAACATCAATCTGGTAATGCTGTCTTAGTCTAGAGAAAATTCCTTTAAAATGGTAATGGATAGCTAAAGAAGAGAATTTCTGCCCTTGATTAAAATTGTGAAAAGCATCTCACACTATATTTTTTTTACTGTGTGAGCCAAAAAGCATGCAACTTTGTGTCAGGCTCTTCCTGCTATTATGTAAAAACTAGATGAAAACACAGAAAAGTCTTTTAAGGTTAATTAAATCATCAGAGTGAGTCTTTTGGCGCTTTGGTGGTCATATGATGAACACGCTGCTGGTCCACAGGCTGTGGTTACTGTGTTTACTTTGTGTTCTGTTTTCAGTGGCACCTGTGTTCATTTAGCTCAAGTGAATAGTAGTAACCCAAATCATTTTACAGGCTGGAAAAAAAATTAATGTCATGGAGAGAAATGTGTTCTCTTTTACCCAACTAAATCCACTTAGCATAACCGTTTTTGAATGTTACTCCCCTGAGATCTTTGTACTGCCCATTAGATGGAATAAACCCTCTTCTTCCCTAAGTAGCTTCTGCTGTATGCGATACAGTGATGTCCTGTGTGATGACCAAAGCCTTCCCCAGCTGACCTTGGTCTCCTTGTGGTCCAGGCCAGACAGTACATGCAGATGCTGCCCAAGGAGAAACAGCCAGTGGCAGGCTCGGAAGGGGCACAGTACCGAAAGAAGCAGCTGGCAAAGCAGCTCCCTGCGCATGACCAGGACCCTTCCAAGTGCCATGAGTTATCTCCCAAAGAGGTGAAGGAAATGGAGCAGTTTGTGAAGAAATACAAGAGTGAGGCACTGGGCGTAGGAGATGTGAAACTTCCCTATGAGATGGGTGGTCCCAGCCCCGACAAACTCTACATCCCCGCTGGGGACAGAAGCACGCCGGCAGCCTTGGGGCCCATGGAGAGCAAACCTGCCGAGTGCAAAGGAACTCAGTATGTAAGTGGAGTGGCTGGTTTGATGTTTTACAGCTTCTTTCCCTGTCTTTGAACTTTTTGGATGGGGGGCTCTTTTTCTGTTTCCAAAAGGACTAAGAGAAGTAAGTTTATTGACCCTGAGTTAGACTTTTGTCCTAGCGTCATGAGAAAGCCATCGTGTATGACACTTCTGTCTGAAGCCATATTTTCTGAGTATCTTTTGCCAAGGATAGTTGTGAGTTTGATGCATACAGAGTAGTTGGCATTGGCATCCTGCTTGAATACAACATATGAGTCTAGAGTTTGTTTCTAAACACAATTCTGGTGTTAATTGCTCATCACTTCCCATACATAAGAATAATGTGCGCTTAGGTTAATTCAGTTTTGCTTGTGAGTTCATTCCCAAAATTCAGAATTAAATTTTCATGGCTATATTGTCAAGCTTTTTTTTTTTTTTTTTTAGGTCTCCTAGAGAGGGAAATGTAAATCCTTTTTTAGTAGGATGAAAGTAGAAAACAGTTGTGACACAGATGAGCAAAGAACTAAGCTTACTGTAATACCAAGACCCAGCTAGCAGTCTGCCAGTCAGGCTGGGTCCTGAGAAAAATACCAGCAAGCTCTAACGTCATGAATTTTGAGAGCCTGTGTGTAACATCGAGGTGAAAATTATGATGAGTAGCGTCTTACATCAATGACTAATTCAGGAAACACTGCTGTCGTAGCCCAGGGTGAGAGAAGTGGGTGTTAGGCTTGTTAGGTGACCGTGTTGGATGCCTTCCCTCGCAGTTCTGCTATTGCTGCAAGCTGAGCATGAAGGAGGGCGACCCCGCCATCTATGCCGAGAGGGCCGGCTATGATAAACTGTGGCACCCAGCGTGTTTTGTCTGCAGCACCTGCTCGGAACTGCTGGTCGACATGATTTATTTCTGGAAGAATGGAAAGCTGTTCTGTGGCAGACACTACTGTGACAGCGAGAAACCCCGATGTGCCGGCTGTGATGAGGTATGTTCTCAGGGCCACTCGCATGCGGGCTCCCCCGACCTCCATATGGGCCTTTCCCCAAAAAGCAATAGCAACTAACCCAAGCATGAGTTCTTTATTTCTATCCAAAGAAGTTTAATGAAAAAAACTGTATTTCATTCATTTTTAGTGTCTCTGTCAATTGTAGTGACTAAGGAAAACTGGGCACAGAAACTACTGATTTGGATTTAATGCTAAATTTGGTTTAAATTAATTTAACACGCAAGCTTTAGATTATCATGTTGAAGCTTCAAGCCCCAAGAAAGGATATTGATTTACTTTTTCAGCTAAATGCCTGCTTGTGTAAAGAACCTAGCTTTGTCATCCAAAGCAAAAAGGAAAATGCCCAGTTCATCTTCTTTTCCTGCTTCCCCAGCTGATATTCAGCAATGAGTATACCCAGGCAGAAAACCAGAATTGGCATCTGAAACACTTCTGCTGCTTTGACTGTGACAACATCCTGGCTGGCGAAATATACGTGATGGTCAATGACAAGCCTGTGTGCAAGCCCTGCTACGTGAAGAATCACGCTGTGGTGAGAAGCATTCAGGGGGGATACCTTGACCTCAGCCTGCTTTGAGACTCGAATTTGTGCCTCTCTCTAAGCCTCTTAACAAACAGCAAACAGAGAACTCTCTTAAGAAGAGTGTGTGATTCCTACCTTAGGATGCTAAAATCCAGGCAATTCATAAACAATACATAGACTGTCTGCTAACTCAAGAGTTCTGTTACATGTTTACAGTGTAGATGATAAATGCCACAGGGCAATAAAATCCTCAGTTAACAAAAATAATCCTTGATGGGAATGAGATTGATGTCTTCTCATGGGTGCAGACCAGATTTCATTTAGATCAAGGTATCCAGGGACTGTTTATAATTCCTTAGCTCTGTTTGAATGTGTGTGGTGTGTGTTCATGGTACTAGACCACCCACTGGGACTTTTCTTTTGCACTTGGAATTTGTTCAGTCCCTAATTCTTAAACCCTCATTGAATTGATTTAGTATGACAGAATTTGGCCTGCATATTTAGATTTGTATGCGGGGCCTCACGTTGAAGTACTTAATGTGAGAGAGTAATTTTTTCCTGTCTCTACCCTGCTTACACAACTACTGTTGTTTGATGGCTAAGAGATAGGTAATATAGATAAAGAGTGTAAAGTTGACCATATAAGGTATGGTTTATAAGTCCAGGAGTATCAGAATTGACTGTTACTTCTTCTTATGCTGGAAAACGTGCTAGTTAAAGTCTCCGTGGGCCATCAAGTAGGAGTGACTCCTGGCTAAGGAATACAATTACATGTTTATATAGTGCAAGGAGTGTGGTACCATGAAAATAAGGTAACAAGTGTACTGTCAATGCCAATTTTCTGCCATTATCTGTTGTCCTACATACAATTATTCATTTTTAAGTTTTATTTTATTTTATTTGAAAGGCATAGTTAGATTGAGAGAGAAACACATAGAAAAAGAAAGATCTTCCATCTGCTTGTTCTCTCCCCAAATGGCTGCAATGGCCAGGGCTGGGCCAAGCGGAAGCTAGGTACCTGGAGTTCCACTTGGGTCTCATACATGAGTGGCAAGGGCCCAAGCACTTGGTCGATCTTCCACTGCTTTCCCAGGCACATGAGCCAGGAGCTAGATTGGAAGTGGAGCAGCTAAGACTTGAACTGGGACTCATGTGGGATGGCAGTGTTATAGGCAGCAGCTTCACCTGCTGCACCACAGTGCTGGCATCCAGTCATTCATTTTCTGTGAACTCTGCCTCACCACTATGTCTCAGATCCTCATAGCTATAACTGGCTGTTGTTTTTTGTCATTTTCATATTGCAGTGGCTTAGAATTTGGTCCCCTCACTTCCAGTATCATCTTGCTCAAAAGCCACCTGCCATGGTGATGGAAGCTGCTGTTTCTGAAATTCAGAATGTGATCATTAATCCTTTAATACATCTTGCTCCTTCCATACTACTTATCCAACTCCATCATGCATTTCTGCATCGTGTTACCTGCATTTTGTAGTTTATACACTGCTCTTTGTCTCTTGCTCATTCTTACTGGCTTGACCAATGTATCCACCTGTTGTTTTACTGATACATCCGCCAATTCTTGTTTGACTCAACCATGCCTACACATTCCTCCAGACTCAATTTGGCCTTAACTGTTTTCAGAACACTCTTTTGATTTCCACCTGAGTCCCAGCCTCCACTCCCTGGCTAGGCTGTTCATGTCCCTAAGTGTGTATCAGGCTGTTAATATCACTCATCTGTCTTCTTTCCTCCACTGGACTGGAAGCAACTGGAGGTTAGAGCTTGTCTTTCATTTCCATGTCTTCAGTATCTTGAGTGACTGAGAAAGTTCCTAATATTTTTTGTTTGGAATCATTGTGAACCTTCCTTTTACCTGAGGACAAAGTGTTAGATTACCATGTGACCTGACACATTATTTAACTGATGCTATGACTATTATTGCAACAGTTTCTCTACAAAGAGTGTTACAGTGTTTCTTTATTTTCATTTTTTTATTTGAGCAGCATAGAGAGAGTGCTCCTGCACAGGTTCATTCCCCAAATGCTCACAATGGCCCTGGGCCAGGCTGGGGGCCTCATCTGGGAGCAAGGAACTCAATTTGGGTCTCCCAGCTGGGCAGAAGCATCTGCCACAGAGCTCCTTACAACAGTATCGTTAGCTACTTCACATCTTGCCTACAAATAAGAGATGCAAGTAAGATCGAAAGAAATAAGGCCTCTGAAATACAGTTTCAAGAACACAGGAATTCCAGTGCCAAAGCAGCAAGTGGTGAAACAAGCATTGTCTCCTCATGGGTTCTGCTTTGCCCCTGCCCTTGGAGCAGCCTGAGCAGCTTGGAGATTTTTGAAAAATTCAGGATCAGTAGATTTCCCTTGGGATGATATGTAGGACTTTGGGATGAATGGCAGTCAAATTACTATGAAACCACAAACTCTAAATTCTGTTATACCATTTTGTGTGTCCATTAGTATTTTTCTACCTAAATAATTTCCTTAATCCCGTGTGTCACTGAGAAGAGTTCTTTTTTTTTGTAAATTGAAAATGAAAATAATGCTAAAAAGGTTCATATATAGTATTACAAGGGCTACAAAAAGAGTAAATCATTGTCTAAAAGAAAAGGAATAAAGCATTGACTGTGAAATGCTTCTGATTTATACAAGCAAGCTTAAAAATACTGGAAAATGAACGAATGTGAAATATAGAAAATGACAAGATAGTGTGCTAAATGAACTATAAAGAAAGCTTTAGAAATAGATACATGTGAAAAACATGTGCTTGCATGGTACACCCACCAAGCAGAAATGTGCTTGTGCTGATAGTTCTTGGTTTTTTTGCATTCACGAGTAGTTTATTGATCATTTAAAGAAAGCATCTCCCCTATTCATCAGGGAAGACTGGTTTCATTTGTAAATAGAAGCAGTGTAGTTCTAAAGATAGGGAAAGCATATGGCAAGTCTACAATGGATTTGTGTGGAAGGCTCCATGCACTTCCCTACCTACACCTACTGATGCTGTGAGCAGCTGCTTCGCTTTGAACTCTTTCCAAGTACGGAAGCCCGTGACCCTCATTTCCACTCATTCCTGCCCATCATCTCTCAGTGGTTTCTGACAGCCACATTGAGAGACCAAGAGTGTTGAAGATGAGCACCGTCACTTCCTACTGGACAGTCTTGTTGGCTTATTCGCTTGTTATAAAATATTCTGCATAAACACTGGAGATCATCACATTCACTCAGACCAGGTAGAAACAAGAACTCATATAGCCTTGCTAGTGTTTTCGGAGGTTTCAACTGGGTAGTTTTATTCCTTTATTTTTTATTATACATGGCAGTTAAGAAGAAAATTACTTGTGGATGTGTGTTTGTGGGTGCATATGTGTGTATGTATGAGGTTATATGTCTGCATAAATATTGACTATATAATGGCATAGGTATTATAAGTGTTAATGTTCTATAATATTAAATTATATGTAAATTATGACTGATCTTATGACAAAAGACAATTAACAACTCATTGGCAAACTCATTATTTAGTGCAAACTCATTATTCTCAAACACCATCAGTATTTTTAACTGAATCCTTAATTACTTTGAACAGGACTTTAATTTACTGTCTAGAAATCAGTGGTGTTAATAATGTGCCGTAGGTAAGACTTGTAAAATTACCACTTCAAAGATTTGAATGAATGAGAAAATATCATTTTATAAGCTTCTTTATAGTTACTAATATGAAATCTATTGGAACATGCTAGAACCAAGCACGTAGCTCAGTGGGGCTGTTTTGCATGTATCAAATCACCTGTGTGGCCTTCATCTATTATTTCTCACTGTGTTCAGCATTAACAGTTGTTGGCTGAAAAGATTAAAAGGTCACTCTCAGTTGTGTAGTTTTGAGGTTGTCACTCTCAGTTTTAATGTATCATTTGTGAAGCGTGTTCCTTTTGTCCTGAGAACGGTACTATCACAGTCTGATCTCTCACCTTCTCTTCCGACTCCCATTATTACTTAACAGGTGTGTCAGGGATGCCACAATGCCATCGACCCAGAAGTGCAGCGGGTAACCTACAACGATTTCAGCTGGCATGCCTCCACACAGTGCTTTCTGTGTTCGTGCTGCAGCAAGTGTCTCATTGGGCAGAAGTTCATGCCAGTAGAGGGCATGGTTTTCTGTTCAGTGGAGTGCAAGAAGATGATGTCTTAAAATAAGAGCACCAAGCAGTATTGAGCCATGATCTGTCCAAGTTGGTATGCATTTCTACTGTAAAGTGCAATTCGAAAAAAAAAAAAATAAAAGGCAAAGAAACAGTAAAGGAAACCAGGAGATTTTGTTCAATATCATTCTTTGCTGTTTTTCCTTATCAATTTTTTTTCCGCTCAATTTTTGAAACCTGCTTGAAGCATTTGATTTTAGAAATGGTAAAGACTTTTGTCTTTCCTTAGCTTTCCAAATCTGAAATCTGAGTTGGAAGCTGGGTTTAATTGATCTCCATATCTGTATCCCCCTTGTTCCAAACACAGAATATGTAAAATACTTAAAAGTTAGTGTTCTGGATGGAAAGATGAGTGTTTCTAGTTCTATACTCTTTTCCCCCTTATGTATAAAAGGAAAAGGAAATTAAATTTGCCCTAATGCCAAGACTCTACAGTTTTTGCCTAATGGTATTCAATGAACTTTGTGATGATTCACAGTGGATTCTTCTTGAAAGAAAGTAGAAATGCTGTGTAGTGTATAGAGCTGCTATTTTAATGCCTATGCATTTGATATTTACTGATTTAGGCAGAAGTGGCACTTTCTTTATTGCATTTTTCTATTTTTTTATTTACCCTACCTCTCAATATTCTCTTTGTACGTTGATGACCTCCATATGTATGTGGCCTTAAATATTTTATCACATGTGGCATAACAGTATCCACACTTTTTACTTCTTTAGATGAATTTTGGCCTGGATATAAAAAGCAAGCCATTCATTTTATATTCTTTTCAATCCAAAGAACATGTATAGTTTTTATACCCAGGAAACTATAACTTGTACTGATTGCACTTGCCTGCCATGGTTTGAATAGATTTTTTTGCATGGTTTTTATTTTTATCATTAGATAAAATGGATACTCTCTTGTAATACTTCTAAGCCTGTTCATGAATCTATAAAATATCTTCTTTGCCTATATATTCCATTCTTGGGTATTTTCTAATGTTTACTTTTCTCTGTATACTTCCAATATAGCTGTGCACTATAAGAATTAAAAGGAATGAATGATATGTATGTTATTATTAAAAATAAAGCCTCTTTCACTTTAATGATTTTTCATCTTTTTCTTCTTCTTTTAAGTGAAAAGTTCTCTGCAGTTAAACACATGTTTCAGCAGGGGGCGGTGTCTTCCAGGATAAAAACTACCCAGATAAAAGGCTGCTTCTGACAAGACAAAAACCATTCTTCATTACAGAGAAGGGATATGTTTTATGAACCTTTACACTTTAAAATAAAATAATAATAAGCTTTTACGTTGTTTCCAGTTCATGCAGGATTTTTTTTTGGGGGGGGGTGTTATTTTAATTGAAGTTTGGGAAAATTTTGTTTTGTCAGGTGAACCTATTTAATTTTTAGTCATTTATTTGTTTCCGTTCTCTTTTAATATGACTAGTATTTATTAAAAGTCATACTCTGATACTTAAGTTTTTTTTAAGGTTTATTAATTTATTTGAAAGGCAGAGAGAAAGGGAGAGATCTTCCATCCATCCACTGATTCCCCAGACAACTGCTGAGGGGCTGAGCTGGGCTGAAGCCAGGAGCATCATCCCTTGTCTCCCACATGGGTGGCAAGAGCCTAGTACTTGGACCATTCTCTGCTGCTTTTCCCAGGCCATTAGCAGGGAACTGGATCAGAAATGGAGCAGCCGGGACATGAACTGGCAGTTATATGGGATGCCAGCATCACAGGTGGGGACTTCACTGGCTACACCACAACTCTAACTCCAGTATTCAAGTTTCAGTTCTAGTGCCCTAATTTTTTCATGCCAACCTATTGTGAGAAAGTAAGCAAATGGGCAATAGCAGATTTGTTCTTCCTAATATTAGCATCCCATGAGGGTTTCCTTCCACTCAGTCTGAAGTATTTCTGTCACAGTGAGAGTAGCCATTTTCTCTGATGCACACCCAGAATAATTTGCTCTTTGGGCTTTGGTTTTTGTTTTGTGTTTACAGCTCATGTTTGCTCGGCCAAGAGTCCTTTTCTCTGCTTCATCCCCTCACACATGTGTGCACGCACGCATTGATTCCCTCTGCACTGTGCCTTCCCCAACCATGAAAAGGTATCTTTGGCAGCATGTACATATGTCTTTGTATTTAAAAAAGTAATCTAATTGTGCATACAATTTTTTTAAAAAACTTTGTCTTATTAGTTTAAAAGGCACACAAACACACAAATCTTCCGTGTGCTGGTTCTCCCCCCAAATGCACGCCAAAGTCAGGCTGAAATCAGGAGCTGGGAACTCAGTCCTGGTCTCCCAGATGGTGGCAGGGACCCAAGTACTTCAGCCATTACTTGTTGCCTCCCAGGATGTGAATTAGCATGAAGCTGGAAGCTGGAGCTGAGCAGGGACTGAAACCTGGGCACTCCAGAACAGGCTGTGGGCATCTCAATGGTGTCTTAGCCACTATGCCAAATGCCAGCCCCCAGGTGTAACATCTAAGTGCTAATCTTACAAGTATCCATCATTATAACCATCACATACTTGCTTTTTTTGCCTTCATCTTAAATGGCAACAGACCCATTTTCTACAGCATTCTGTCTATAAAGTTGAACAACTTACCTTCCCAGACCTGGTTATGTGGGAATGAACAAAACTCCTCTGCCTGTGGAGTCAGCTACTCTATAGGTCCTCCAGCCTAGCCCCATATTTCTGGAGCTGAGGGAGAATCAGGCAGTCCAAGAAATTTCATCTGAATGCAACATTCACTACTGCCCACACAAAGAATGATTGCATATACATTTGGCCATTTCCCTATATTTTCCACTACTTTGCATGGGAGATACACAGAACCACTAGGTTTGGATCTACCCTGGAATTTTTTTTTCTTTTGCATTTATTTATTTGAAAAGCAGAAGGCCAGAGAGAGACAGCTTCCATCCACTGGATCTTTCCCCAAATACCTACAACACCTGGGGCACGGCTGGGCCCCACTAAAAGCCAGAAACTCTATCTGAGTTTTCCATGTGGGTGGTGTGAAACTGTCAGTTGATGAAGTAGCTGGGACTCACACCAGACACTCGAATATGAAATGCTGGAGTCCAAAGCAGTGGCATAACCCACTGTGTCATCATACCCCTTGCTGTCCCCCCTGGGTAAATTTTTAGTTTGGTCTTGTAGTACAGGGGAATGAACTCTGGGTAAGAGATTCTCAAGATCCTTAGCCATTTTTGTTGTTAATCAGGTTTTAAGAAATGATCATTCAGGGCCTGGTGCTGTGGCACAGCGGGTTAAAACCCCAGCCTGCAGTGCCGGCATCCTATATGGGCTCCAGTTCTAGTCCTGTCTGCTCTTCTTCTGATCCAGCTCTCTGCTATGGCCTGGGAAAGTAGTGGAAGATGGCCTAAGTGCTTGGGTCCCTGTACCCGTGTGGGAAACCCAGAAGAAGCTCCTGGCTCCTTGCTTCGGATCAGCTCAACTCTGGCTGTTGCGGTCATTTGGGGAGTGAACCAACAGAATGGAAGACCTCTCTCTCTCGGACTCTACCTCTCTCTCTTTCAAATAAATAATAAAAATAAATAAAGACATGATCATTCAACAAGACAGTAAGATGGTTACTAGGTTCTTTAAGATTTATTTTTCCAATAATACTTAAGATAAACTTACTCCTTCCCCACCTGATTTTATATTCTGCATTATACCCAATTCCCAATAATAGTCTACTTGTTATAGGACCAAAATTAAATAATTCTGTTTCCAATGGGGAAAATAAAGGAAAGAATAAAGGCTTTTAATCTGGGTTCATGCAGTCTTTTCTCCAAAAGTAGATAATATATAATAACCTTGTATTCCAATTATGTCCTGTGGATCAAGTAATAGAAATTTCTTTCTTTTTATTTATTTATTTTTTTTTTTTGACAGGCAGAGTGGACAGTGAGAGAGAGAGAGAAAGGTCTTCCTTTTGCCATTGGTTCACCCTCCAATGGCCGCCGCGGCCTGCGCGCTGTGGCCGGCGCACCGCGCTGATCCGATGGCAGGAGCCAGGTGCTTATCCTGGTCTCCCATGCGGGTGCAGGGACTAAGCACTTGGGCCATCTTCCACTGCACTCCCTGGCCACAGCAGAGAGCTGGCCTGGAAGAGGGGCAACCGGGACAGAATCTGGCGCCCTGACTGGGACTAGAACCCGGTGTGCCGGCGGAGAATCCTCCGCAGGCGGAGGATTAGCCTAGTGAGCCGCGGCACTGGCCTTTATTTTTTGACGGGCAGAGTTAGACAGTGAGAGAGAGAAAGGTCTTCCTTCCATTGGTTCACCCCACAAATGGCTGCTACAGCCGGCGCACTGAGTCGATCCAAAGCCAGGAGCCAGGTGCTTCCTCCTGGTCTCCCATGCAGGTGCAAGGACCCAAACACTAGGGCCATCCTCCACTGCCTTCCTGGGCCACAGCAGAGAGCTGGATTGGAAGAGGAGCAACCAGGACAGAACCGGCACCCCGACCTGGACTAGAACCTGGAGTACTGGCACCGCAGGCGGAGGATTAGCCTAGTGAGCCATGGCGCCAGCCAATTAATAGAAATTTCTATTATTAAACCCCACTTAAGTTACATTTGTTTTTTAGAGGTACAGCTTATACTGTGTTTATTCCCAACATAGCAAGCATTTAGGAACCACATCTATGCAATTAGTGATAAATCCTCCCAATGGAAAGAACTACCTTGGAAGGAAGAAAATGCTTGATTGTAGGACCACTGATGACACTATAGAGGGTAAGAAGAGCTGTCTTCCTTCTGCCCAAGCTGCCCTCTTAGACAGTAAAAGACGAGGAAGACTCCACTTTTTCCTGTCTCCTGAGCAGCAATGAAAACTTGAGGGTAGGGGGAGCTGAATAAAGATAGAGAGAGGAGTTGTTTTCTGAGACCCAAGATAATATGTTGACACATTGTTAGTTGCTAAAGTATATTAAGGCAGTGCACTTACTATCTTAGTGAGAAACAGCTCACTGGTACAATTATGAACTCATTCCTGGAATCTACACCTACCCTGTTCATCTCTCAACAAGAGCATTTTTACCATAACTCTCAAGTAGTTATAATTTTGAGAAATCAGTAGATTTTTTTTATCCAATCCTTTGCGAAATCTGCGTTGCTCTTGAAACCAATTGGCCTTAATTTTTAAAATTTATCTTTTAGAAATGTGCAACTGAGGATTTTTTCTTTAATCAACTGTAGCTAAATAGATCCCAAATCTGACTTTGAAGTATTTCAGCCCCATTTCACCAAAGGCGAGACATTCATTATTGACTCATTCTTAAGGAATTTCCAACACATGGTGTTTAAGCTCATCCTACTTCTCCATGGTTACCAAAGAGACATCAGCACCCAAGATCAGTGCTAAGCCTTTGTCTCAGAAAGCCCTGGCATATCTCAACTTGTTTTCTGGGCATTCACTTAGTTCCTTAGCAAACCTGTGACTCCATTAATGCCTCCATACAAAAGCACTTTACTACAGTTTCTTACTAGAAGTTCTTTTCCTCTTATCAACCTCTGCTGAGTCCAGTGCTGAAAGACAACTTCAGTGACGCACTGAATGCTCACAAGTACAACAGAGACCTGCTGTGTTGGAGCACCTGGGTGTGCTATGAGCACACAACCTTTATCACATTCAACTTAACAGAATCCTTTTTTCGTTCTGTTCACCAGAGGTTTAAATAGCTTTGGCTAATTATTTTGTCCTTTCATAGAGAACAGTCGCTGTGGCTTCTATTTTATCCAACAATGTATTCTGAAACACTCAAAACAAGATGTCATTAACCTTTTATACATGTTTTGAATGGCATTTTATCCTGACATTTATGAAGGCTACTATTGATTTTTCTCCTATGATACTTCTCCCCACAATATCTTGACCTTCAGACAAATAACAAAAGCAACTTGTCCCCAATTGTCTTTCCTACAGTCAGCCATTATTCAATGCAGAGATATTAGAGTTGATTTCTCCATAAATATTGACTGATTATGCAAGATGTGGTAGTATAGTTCAGAGGAGGGCTGAGTTCAGAAGTCTACACAGACACCTTTTGGCCAAGTCCTGTTGACCTCCAATCCCCTCCCCACAGCTGCAGTTGAGTAGGATGGAGGATGGGAGTATTGGATATGAGAACAAGTTCAGGTACTGGGTGGACATCAAGAATACATTGAAGCCATCAGTAGTAACAACAGGGAAGATAGTAGAGAAAAGGGTGAACAAGGAGCTAAGGTTATCAAAGAATGTGGAGACGCATCCTGAAATTTGATAGAAGAAGGCAACTAAGGGCAGACTTGGTTGGCAAAGTTTGAGGCCCTGTATTATACTTCAAAGAGCTGTGATTGTGAGGACCCAGAAATGAATCAGTGGGGGGAACATAAATGGGGAATGAGGACACCTGTCCCAAGGACACAGGGGTGGCCTACCTGGAAGAAAAACTAACAGCCTCTATTTGAAAACCCCACAGAAACAACTAGACTTTGGAAATAATCAGATGTCAGAGTAATATACAGTGGAAAATACTAGGGAGTCTCTGCAGGGAAGGACAGGGA